>NC_091328.1:19147632-19218767 GCF_038502225.1 Cherax quadricarinatus
GATATATCAGATCACTTTCTAGTTGTAGCTACACTGAGAGTAAAAGGTAGATGGGATACAAGGAGAATAGAAGCATCAGGGAAGAGAGAGGTGAAGGTTTATAAACTAAAAGAGGAGGCAGTTAGGGTAAGATATAAACAGCTATTGGAGGATAGATGGGCTAATGAGAGCATAGGCAATGGGGTCGAAGAGGTATGGGGTAGGTTTAAAAATGTAGTGTTAGAGTGTTCAGCAGAAGTTTGTGGTTACAGGAAAGTGGGTGCAGGAGGGAAGAGGAGCGAGTGGTGGAATGATGATGTAAAGAGAGTAGTAAGGGAGAAAAAGTTAGCATATGAGAAGTTTTTACAAAGTAGAAGTGATGCAAGGAGGGAAGAGTATATGGAGAAAAAGAGAGAGGTTAAGAGAGTGGTGAAGCAATGTAAAAAGAGAGCAAATGAGAGAGTGGGTGAGATGTTATCAACAAATTTTGTTGAAAATAAGAAAAAGTTTTGGAGTGAGATTAACAAGTTAAGAAAGCCTAGAGAACAAATTGATTTGTCAGTTAAAAATAGGAGAGGAGAGTTATTAAATGGAGAGTTAGAGGTATTGGGAAGATGGAAGGAATATTTTGAGGAATTGTTAAATGTTGATGAAGATAGGGAAGCTGTGATTTCGTGTATAGGGCAAGGAGGAATAACATCTTGTAGGAGTGAGGAAGAGCCAGTTGTGAGTGTGGGGGAAGTTCGTGAGGCAGTAGGTAAAATGAAAGGGGGTAAGGCAGCCGGGATTGATGGGATAAAGATAGAAATGTTAAAAGCAGGTGGGGATATAGTTTTGGAGTGGTTGGTGCAATTATTTAATAAATGTATGGAAGAGGGTAAGGTACCTAGGGATTGGCAGAGAGCATGCATAGTTCCTTTGTATAAAGGCAAAGGGGATAAAAGAGAGTGCAAAAATTATAGGGGGATAAGTCTGTTGAGTGTACCTGGTAAAGTGTATGGTAGAGTTATAATTGAAAGAATTAAGAGTAAGACGGAGAATAGGATAGCAGATGAACAAGGAGGCTTTAGGAAAGGTAGGGGGTGTGTGGACCAGGTGTTTACAGTGAAACATATAAGTGAACAGTATTTAGATAAGGCTAAAGAGGTCTTTGTGGCATTTATGGATTTGGAAAAGGCGTATGACAGGGTGGATAGGGGGGCAATGTGGCAGATGTTGCAAGTGTATGGTGTAGGAGGTAGGTTACTGAAAGCAGTGAAGAGTTTTTACGAGGATAGTGAGGCTCAAGTTAGAGTATGTAGGAAAGAGGGAAATTTTTTCCCAGTAAAAGTAGGCCTTAGACAAGGATGTGTGATGTCACCGTGGTTGTTTAATATATTTATAGATGGGGTTGTAAGAGAAGTAAATGCGAGGGTCTTGGCAAGAGGCGTGGAGTTAAAAGATAAAGAATCACACACAAAGTGGGAGTTGTCACAGCTGCTCTTTGCTGATGACACTGTGCTCTTGGGAGATTCTGAAGAGAAGTTGCAGAGATTGGTGGATGAATTTGGTAGGGTGTGCAAAAGAAGAAAATTAAAGGTGAATACAGGAAAGAGTAAGGTTATGAGGATAACAAAAAGATTAGGTGATGAAAGATTGAATATCAGATTGGAGGGAGAGAGTATGGAGGAGGTGAACGTATTCAGATATTTGGGAGTGGACGTGTCAGCGGATGGGTCTATGAAAGATGAGGTGAATCATAGAATTGATGAGGGAAAAAGAGTGAGTGGTGCACTTAGGAGTCTGTGGAGACAAAGAACTTTGTCCTTGGAGGCAAAGAGGGGAATGTATGAGAGTATAGTTTTACCAACGCTCTTATATGGGTGTGAAGCGTGGGTGATGAATGTTGCAGCGAGGAGAAGGCTGGAGGCAGTGGAGATGTCATGTCTGAGGGCAATGTGTGGTGTGAATATAATGCAGAGAATTCGTAGTTTCGAACTTAGGAGGAGGTGCGGGATTACCAAAACTGTTGTCCAGAGGGCTGAGGAAGGGTTGTTGAGGTGGTTCGGACATGTAGAGAGAATGGAGCGAAACAGAATGACTTCAAGAGTGTATCAGTCTGTAGTGGAAGGAAGGCGGGGTAGGGGTCGGCCTAGGAAGGGTTGGAGGGAGGGGGTAAAGGAGGTTTTGTGTGCGAGGGGCTTGGACTTCCAGCAGGCATGCGTGAGCGTGTTTGATAGGAGTGAATGGAGACAAATGGTTTTTAATACTTGACGTGTTGTTGGAGTGTGAGCAAAGTAACATTTATGAAGGGATTCAGGGAAACCGGCAGGCCGGACTTGAGTTCTGGAGATGGGAAGTACAGTGCCTGCACTCTGAAGGAGGGGTGTTAATGTTGCAGTTTAAAAACTGTAGTGTAAAGCACCCTTCTGGCAAGACAGTGATGGAGTGAATGATGGTGAAAGTTTTTCTTTTTCGGGCCACCCTGCCTTGGTGGGAATCGGCCGGTGTGATAATAAAAAAAAAAATATATATATATATATATATGTATATATATTCTCCATGGGGAAGTGGAACAGAATTCTTCCTCCGTAAGCCATGCGTGTCGTAAGAGGCGACTAAAATGCCGGGAGCAAGGGGCTAGTAACCTCTTCTCCTGTATGTATTACTAAATGTAAAAGGAGAAACTTTCGTTTTTCCTTTTGGGGCACCCCACCTTGGTGGGATATGGCCGGTGTGTTGAAAGAAGATGTATATATATATATATATATATATATATACATATATATATATATATACATATATATACATTTTTTTTTTTTTTTTTAAACAAGTCGGCCGTCTCCCACCGAGGCAGGGTGACCCAAAAAAGAAAGAAAATCCCCAAAAAGAAAATACTTTCATCATCATTCAACACTTTCACCACACTCGCACATTATCACTGTTTTTGCAGAGGTGCTCAGAATACAACAGTCTAGAAGCATACACATATAAAGATACACAACATATCCCTCCAAACTGCCAATATCCCAAACCCCTCCTTTAAAGTGCAGGCATTGTACTTCCCATTTCCAGGACTCAAGTCCGACTATATGAAAATAACCGGTTTCCCTGAATCCCTTCACTAAATATTACCCTGCTCACACTCCAACAGATCGTCAGGTCCCAAGTACCATTCGTCTC
Source organism: Cherax quadricarinatus (assembly GCF_038502225.1). Lineage (NCBI taxonomy): Eukaryota > Metazoa > Arthropoda > Malacostraca > Decapoda > Parastacidae > Cherax > Cherax quadricarinatus. Next base: position 19,150,774 of record NC_091328.1, read on the forward strand.
CATTCACTCCTATCTAACACGCTCACGCACGCTTGCTGGAAATCCAAGCCCCTTACCCACAAAACCTCCTTTACCCCCTCTCTCCAACCCTTTCGAGGACGACCCCTACCCCGCCTTCCTTCCCCTATAGATTTATATGCTTTCCATGTCATTCTACTGTGATCCATTCTCTCTAAATGACCAAACCACCTCAACAACCCCTCTTCTGCCCTCTGACTAATACTTTTATTAACTCCACACCTTCTCCTAATTTCCACACTCCGAATTTTTTGCATAATATTTACACCACACATTGCCCTTAGACAGGACATCTCCGCTGCCTCCAACCGTCTCCTTGCTGCTGCATTTACCACCCAAGCTTCACACCCATATAAGAGTGTTGGTACTACTATACTTTCATACATTCCCTTCTTTGCCTCCATAGATAACGTTTTTTGACTCCACATATACCTCAACGCACCACTCACCTTTTTTCCCTCATCAATTCTATGATTAACCTCATCCTTCATAAATCCATCCGCCGACACGTCAACTCCCAAGTATCTGAAAACATTCACTTCTTCCATACTCCTCCTCCCCAATTTGATATCCAATTTTTCTTTATCTAAATCATTTGACACCCTCATCACCTTACTCTTTTCTATGTTCACTTTCAACTTTCTACCTTTACACACATTCCCAAACTCATCCACTAACCTTTGCAATTTTTCTTTAGAATCTCCCATAAGCACAGTATCATCAGCAAAAAGTAACTGTGTCAATTCCCATTTTGAATTTGATTCCCCATAATTTAATCCCACCCCTCTCCCAAACACCCTAGCATTTACTTCCTTTACAACCCCATCTATAAATATATTAAACAACCATGGTGACATTACACATCCCTGTCTAAGACCTACTTTTACCGGGAAGTAGTCTCCCTCTCTTCTACACACCCTAACCTGAGCCTCACTATCCTCATAAAAACTCTTTACAGCATTTAATAACTTACCACCTATTCCATATACTTGCAACATCTGCCACATTGCTCCTCTATCCACTCTATCATATGCCTTTTCTAAATCCATAAATGCAATAAAAACCTCCCTATCTTTATCTAAATACTGTTCACATATATGCTTCAATGTAAACACCTGATCTACACATCCCCTACCCACTCTAAAACCTCCTTGCTCATCCGCAATCCTACATTCTGTCTTACCTCTAATTCTTTCAATTATAACCCTACCGTACACTTTTCCTGGTATACTCAGTAAGCTTATTCCTCTATAATTTTTACAGTCTCTTTTGTCCCCTTTCCCTTTATATAAAGGGACTATACATGCTCTCTGCCAATCCCTAGGTACCTTCCCCTCTTTCATACATTTATTAAACAAAAGTACCAACCACTCCAACACTATATCCCCCCCTGCTTTTAACATTTCTGTCATGATCCCATCAGTTCCAGCTGCTTTACCCCCTTTCATTTTACGTAATGCCTCACGTACCTCCCCCACACTTACATTCTGCTCTTCTTCACTCCTAAAAGATGGTATACCTCCCTGACCAGTGCATGAAATTACTGCCTCTGTTTCTTCCTTAACATTTAAAAGTTCCTCAAAATATTCTCGCCATCTACCCAATACCCCCATCTCCCCATCTACTAACTCCCCTACTCTGTTTTTAACTGACAAATCCATATATATATATATATATATATATATATATATATATATATATATATATATATATATATATATATATATGTATATATGTATATATGTATATATGTATATATATATATATACATATATATATATGTGAAAAGTGGGTTATAATAAGCGTGTATGCACCTGGAGAAGAGAGAAGTGTAGAGAAGAGAGAGAGAGATTTTGGGAAATGTTGAGTGAATGCGTGGGGAGTTTTGAATCAAGTGTGAGAGTAATGGTGGTTGGGGATTTCAATGCTAAAGTGGGTAAAAATGTTATGGAAGGAGTAGTAGGTAAATTTGGGGTGCCAGGGGTAAATGTAAATGGGGAGCCTTTAATTGAGCTATGTGTAGAAAGAAATTTGGTAATAAGTAATACATATTTTATGAAAAAGAGGATAAATAAATATACAAGGTATGATGTAGCACGTAATGAAAGTAGTTTATTAGATTATGTATTGGTGGATAAAAGGTTGATGGGTAGGCTCGAGGATGTACATGTTTATAGAGGGGCAACTGATATATCGGATCATTATTTAGTTGTAGCTACAGTTAGAGTAAGAGGTAGATGGGAAAAGAGGAAGGTGGCAACAACAAGTAAGAGGGAGGTGAAAGTGTATAAACTAAGGGAGGAGGAAGTTCGGGTGAGATATAAGCGACTATTGGCAGAAAGGTGGGCTAGTGCAAAGATGAGTAGTGGGGGGGTTGAAGAGGGTTGGAATAGTTTTAAAAATGCAGTATTAGAATGTGGGGCAGAAGTTTGTGGTTATAGGAGGGTGGGGGCAGGAGGAAAGAGGAGTGATTGGTGGAATGATGAAGTAAAGGGTGTGATAAAAGAGAAAAAGGTAGCTTATGAGAGGTTTTTACAAAGCAGAAGTGTTATAAGAAGAGCAGAGTATATGGAGAGTAAAAGAAAGGTAAAGAGAGTGGTGAGAGAGTGCAAAAGGAGAGCAGATGATAGAGTGGGAGAGGCACTGTCAAGAAATTTTAATGAAAATAAGAAAAAATTTTGGAGCGAGTTAAACAAGTTAAGAAAGCCTAGGGAAAATATGGATTTGTCAGTTAAAAACAGAGTAGGGGAGTTAGTAGATGGGGAGATGGAGGTATTGGGTAGATGGCGAGAATATTTTGAGGAACTTTTAAATGTTAAGGAAGAAACAGAGGCAGTAATTTCATGCACTGGTCAGGGAGGTATACCATCTTTTAGGAGTGAAGAAGAGCAGAATGTAAGTGTGGGGGAGGTACGTGAGGCATTACGTAAAATGAAAGGGGGTAAAGCAGCTGGAACTGATGGGATCATGACAGAAATGTTAAAAGCAGGGGGGGATATAGTGTTGGAGTGGTTGGTACTTTTGTTTAATAAATGTATGGAAGAGGGGAAGGTACCTAGGGATTGGCAGAGAGCATGTATAGTCCCTTTATATAAAGGGAAAGGGGACAAAAGAGACTGTAAAAATTATAGAGGAATAAGCTTACTGAGTATACCAGGAAAAGTGTACGGTAGGGTTATAATTGAAAGAATTAGAGGTAAGACAGAATGTAGGATTGCGGATGAGCAAGGAGGTTTTAGAGTGGGTAGGGGATGTGTAGATCAGGTGTTTACATTGAAGCATATATGTGAACAGTATTTAGATAAAGATAGGGAAGTTTTTATTGCATTTATGGATTTAGAAAAGGCATATGATAGAGTGGATAGAGGAGCAATGTGGCAGATGTTGCAAGTATATGGAATAGGTGGTAAGTTATTAAATGCTGTAAAGAGTTTTTATGAGGATAGTGAGGCTCAGGTTAGGGTGTGTAGAAGAGAGGGAGAATACTTCCCGGTAAAAGTAGGTCTTAGACAGGGATGTGTAATGTCACCATGGTTGTTTAATATATTTATAGATGGGGTTGTTAAGGAAGTAAATGCTAGGGTGTTTGGGAGAGGGGTGGGATTAAATTATGGGGAATCAAATTCAAAATGGGAATTGACACAGTTACTTTTTGCTGATGATACTGTGCTTATGGGAGATTCTAAAGAAAAATTGCAAAGGTTAGTGGATGAGTTTGGGAATGTGTGTAAAGGTAGAAAGTTGAAAGTGAACATAGAAAAGAGTAAGGTGATGAGGGTGTCAAATGATTTAGATAAAGAAAAATTGGATATCAAATTGGGGAGGAGGAGTATGGAAGAAGTGAATGTTTTCAGATACTTGGGAGTTGACGTGTCGGCGGATGGATTTATGGATGAGGTTAATCATAGAATTGATGAGGGAAAAAAGGTGAGTGGTGCGTTGAGGTATATGTGGAGTCAAAAAACGTTATCTATGGAGGCAAAGAAGGGAATGTATGAAAGTATAGTAGTACCAACACTCTTATATGGGTGTGAAGCTTGGGTGGTAAATGCAGCAGCGAGGAGACGGTTAGAGGCAGTGGAGATGTCCTGTTTAAGGGCAATGTGTGGTGTAAATATTATGCAGAAAATTCGGAGTGTGGAAATTAGGAGGTGTGGAGTTAATAAAAGCATTAGTCAGAGGGCAGAAGAGGGGTTGTTGAGGTGGTTTGGTCATTTAGAGAGAATGGATCAAAGTAGAATGACATGGAAAGCATATAAATCTATAGGGGAAGGAAAGAGGGGTAGGGGTCGTCCCCGAAAGGGTTGGAAAGAGGGGGTAAAGGAGGTTTTGTGGGTAAGGGGCTTGGACTTCCAGCAAGCGTGCATGAGCGTGTTAGATAGGAGTGAATGGAGACGAATGATACTTGGGACCTGACGATCTGTTGGAGTGTGAGCAGGGTAATATTTAGTGAAGGGATTCAGGGAAACCGGTTATTTTCTTATAGTCGGACTTGAGTCCTGGAAATGGGAAGTACAATGCCTGCACTTTAAAGGAGGGGTTTGGGATATTGGCAGTTTGGAGGGATATGTTGTGTATCTTTATACGTATATGCTTCTAAACTGTTGTATCCTGAGCACCTCTGCAAAAGCAGTGATAATGTGTGAGTGTGGTGAAAGTGTTGAATGATGATGAAAGTATTTTCTTTTTGGGGATTTTCTTTCTTTTTTGGGTCACCCTGCCTCGGTGGGAGACGACCAACTTGTTGAAAAAAAAAAAAAAAAAAAAAAAAAAAAAAAAAAAAAAAAAAAAAAAAAAAAAAAAAAAAAAAAAAAAAAAAAAAAAAAAAAAAAAAAAATATATATATATATATATATATATATATATAGATATATATATATATATATAATATATATATATATGTATATATATATATATATATATATATATTTATATATTTATATATTTATATATATATATATATATATATATATATATTTATATATGTATATATATATATGTATATATGTATATATATATATGTATATATGTATATATGTATATGTATATATATATATATATCTATATATATCTATATCTATATATATCTATATATATCTATGTATATCTATATATATCTATATATATCTATATATATATATAGTAAGTGAAAACTTTAAGAATTAATGAAAGGGGGAAAGTACTGCAATGTTTGTATCAATGTAAAACCAATTGTTTCACCTTTTATGTAAATATTTAAGTATTTCCAGCACCCCTATAATTACAGATATGCCAGTTCAATAACCTTACCTCTCGAGGCATAACAAAGTAATTTCTGATAATATCAACAACTGCATCATCTGCCAAAATCCTGGTGATTAGCCGTGACCAAAACCCAGAGGGAAAATATGACATGAGCAGGAGTCTTCTTATTGCAGCGTGTGGAGCTGAGCGATGGGTTACTTGTACAGCTGGAACCTCTGAGGATGGAGTTGTACCAGGTTCAGCAGTTTCTTTCTTGGGACTCCCTGGTGAAAGAAAATGACCTGTAAAACAATCCTGACCCTCAGAGTAATCCTATGTTATTTCTTATCTGTTAATGGTTTCAGGAATACTTGCTTCTGTGATCCAGTGTCAGACAGGCTTCTTAAACTGGATAAGAAATAAATAACTATAATACAGAAACATACAAAAATAAAGGCAGGTATATACTAAATGTAAGCAAAAGTTTTTTAAGATTTACCTGTTATGTCTTTACATATGTACTGTATATTGATTACCTTTTCCCAAGGATCTCATAACAATGCACAAAACATTTTACTTTAAAAAATTATAAACTTTAGTAACCAATTAAGTAAAATTGCTGACTGCTGCTTGCTGAAAAAAAAAAGAATGAGGTGTTTCGAAAGATAGAAGAAAATATATTTGCCTATGGGTCACTGACTCGTAATGTTTTTATGTTGTGGCAAGAGCTATTATATTTAATTAATGATGGAAAATGTGTTTAACTCTTTGGGTGACCTTACCATAGTGGGGAAGAGCTCAGTGCCTTCTAGGCACTGAGTATACTAATATCCTCACATACAATAGGGCCCCCATATACAGCGGGTTAGGTTCCAGGCTACCTCTGTAAAGTGGAAATTGCCAAAAACAGAATGCCCTTTTTTTCCACTCATAAATACATATAAATTTATGCTACCATATATTAAATTAGCAATAGAACTAGGCATTAAAAAACAAAAATGTAAAATACATATATTACATATCTTAAAATATGTGTGGTCTTAATGTAGGGTGAGAGATGAGTAGTATTTATTGTAGGAAGTCAGGTGGTAGGTATGGTAGCTTGCCCGGCTACCACACCTACATGTAATGTGTGACATTTAAAGCACCCCAGAATGATAAATACACATACAATACACTCATTACTTACTTTAAAATTTGTGTAGCTTTAACGTAGGATAAGAGGTGAGTATTTATTGTAGAAAGTCAGATGTGGTAGCTGGGCAACCTACCATGCCTACATGAAATATAAGACTCAAATTTAAAGCACCCCAGGGCAATTATTGTTATTATTATTATTACCATCGACATACCTTGTTCACCGAGTTTAATCATTTCTAACAATTACCCTTAGATGCCATTGTAAACAAGAGAGAATGAGTAAATGAAAGAGAACGAGAGAGACACCAAGAATGTAAAATATAGATGAATGCGTATTAATACCTGTCTGATTATAGATCATTCATGTTCATTCCTGCATATGTTTGCGAAGAAGCTTTTACCACAGTACAAACACCTTACATTGTGTACAAGTTGTCTTCATGTTGGTGCAGTAGAATAAATAGCAGCAACACTCCTATTCTCATGCAACACTATTTTTTGAGAGAATGATGCTACGAGTGAAGGCATACGAAAGGAATAACTTTTTACAGTTACGCACAGTAATAGTATTGTGTACACATTTTCTCTGGTGTTGGACTAGAGAAAACATAATTCTTGCCGTCACTCATAGCAAGCTGCCCAGCTGCCACATCTCATATTTATGTCAATTTATTCTACTGTGGGTGTACGTATAATGTTTATTTTTATTTTTTTTTTTTCAACAAGTCGGCCGTCTCCCACCGAGGCAGGGTGACCCAAAAAAGAAAGAAAATCCCCAAAAAGAAAATACTTTCATCATCATTCAACACTTTCACCACACTCACATTATCACTGTTTTTGCAGAGGTGCTCAGAATACAACAGTTTAGAAGCATACACATATAAAGATACACAACATATCCCTCCAAAGTGCCAATATCCCAAACCCCTCCTTTAAAGTGCAGGCATTGTACTTCCCATTTCCAGGACTCAAGTCCGACTATATGAAAATAACCGGTTTCCCTGAATCCCTTCACTAAATATTACCCTGCTCACACTCCAACAGATCGTCAGGTCCCAAGTACCATTCGTCTCCATTCACTCCTATCTAACACGCTTGCTGGAAGTCCCAGCCCCTTGCCCACAAAACCTCCTTTACCCCCTCTCTCCAACCCTTCACACCCATATAAGTGTGTTGGTACTACTATACTTTCATACATTCCCTTCTTTGCCTCCATAGATAACGTTTTTTGACTCCACATATACCTCAACGCACCACTCACCTTTTTTCCCTCATCAATTCTATGATTAACCTCATCCTTCATAAATCCATCCGTCGACACGTCAACTCCCAAGTATCTGAAAACATTCACTTCTTCCACACTCCTCCTCCCCAATTTGATATCCAATTTTTCTTTATCTAAATCATTTGATACCCTCATCACCTTACTCTTTTCTATGTTCACTTTCAACTTTCTACCTTTACACACATTCCCAAACTCATCCACTAACCTTTGCAATTTTTCTTTAGAATCTCCCAAAAGCACAGTATCATCAGCAAAAAGTAACTGTGTCAATTCCCATTTTGAATTTGATTCCCCAAAATTTAATCCCACCCTTCTCCCGAACACCCTAGCATTTACTTCCTTTACAACCCCATCTATAAATATATTAAACAACCATGGTGACATTACATATCCCTGTCTAAGACCTACTTTTACCGGGAAGTAGTCTCCCTCTCTTCTACACACCCTAACCTGAGCCTCACTATCCTCATAAAAACTCTTTACAGCATTTAATAACTTACCACCTATTCCATATACTTGCAACATCTGCCACATTGCTCCTCTATCCACTCTATCATATGCCTTTTCTAAATCCATAAATGCAATAAAAACTTCCCTACCATTATCTAAATACTGTTCACATATATGCTTCAATGTAAACACTTGATCTACACATCCCCTACCCACTCTGAAACCTCCTTGCTCATCTGCAATCCTACATTCTGTCTTACCTCTAATTCTTTCAATTATAACCCTACCGTACACTTTTCCTGGTATACTCAGTAAACTTATTCCTCTATAATTTTTACAATTTCTTTTGTCCCCTTTCCCTTTATATGAAGGGACTATACATGCTCTCTGCCAATCCCTAGGTACCTTCCCCTCTTTCATACATTTATTAAACAAAAGTATCAACCACTCCAACACTATATCCCCCCTGCTTTTAACATTTCTGTCATGATCCCATCAGTTCCAGCTGCTTTACCCCCTTTCATTCTACGTAATGCCTCACATACCTCCCCCACACTTACATTCTGCTCTTCTTCACTCCTAATGTTTATGTTATGCAAAATGTTTCTTATATAATTTTGAAAAAAATATCATATATTTTTTTTTTTTTTTTTTTTTTTTTTTTTTTTTTTTTTTTTTTTTTTTTTTTTTTTTTTTTTTTTTTTTTCAACAAGTCGGCCGTCTCCCACCGAGGCAGGGTGACCCAAAAAAGAAAGAAAATCCCCAAAAAGAAAATACTTTCATCATCATTCAACACTTTCACCACACTCGCACATTATCACTGTTTTTGCAGAGGTGCTCAGAATACAACAGTCTAGAAGCATACACATATAAAGATACACAACATATCCCTCCAAACTGCCAATATCCCAAACCCCTCCTTTAAAGTGCAGGCATTGTACTTCCCATTTCCAGGACTCAAGTCCGACTATATGAAAATAACCGGTTTCCCTGAATCCCTTCACTAAATATTACCCTGCTCACACTCCAACAGATCGTCAGGTCCCAAGTACCATTCGTCTCCATTCACTCCTATCTAACACGCTCACGCACGCTTGCTGGAAATCCAAGCCCCTTACCCACAAAACCTCCTTTACCCCCTCTCTCCAACCCTTTCGAGGACGACCCCTACCCCGCCTTCCTTCCCCTATAGATTTATATGCTTTCCATGTCATTCTACTGTGATCCATTCTCTCTAAATGACCAAACCACCTCAACAACCCCTCTTCTGCCCTCTGACTAATACTTTTATTAACTCCACACCTTCTCCTAATTTCCACACTCCGAATTTTTTGCATAATATTTACACCACACATTGCCCTTAGACAGGACATCTCCGCTGCCTCCAACCGTCTCCTTGCTGCTGCATTTACCACCCAAGCTTCACACCCATATAAGAGTGTTGGTACTACTATACTTTCATACATTCCCTTCTTTGCCTCCATAGATAACGTTTTTTGACTCCACATATACCTCAACGCACCACTCACCTTTTTTCCCTCATCAATTCTATGATTAACCTCATCCTTCATAAATCCATCCGCCGACACGTCAACTCCCAAGTATCTGAAAACATTCACTTCTTCCATACTCCTCCTCCCCAATTTGATATCCAATTTTTCTTTATCTAAATCATTTGACACCCTCATCACCTTACTCTTTTCTATGTTCACTTTCAACTTTCTACCTTTACACACATTCCCAAACTCATCCACTAACCTTTGCAATTTTTCTTTAGAATCTCCCATAAGCACAGTATCATCAGCAAAAAGTAACTGTGTCAATTCCCATTTTGAATTTGATTCCCCATAATTTAATCCCACCCCTCTCCCAAACACCCTAGCATTTACTTCCTTTACAACCCCATCTATAAATATATTAAACAACCATGGTGACATTACACATCCCTGTCTAAGACCTACTTTTACCGGGAAGTAGTCTCCCTCTCTTCTACACACCCTAACCTGAGCCTCACTGTCCTCATAAAAACTCTTTACAGCATTTAATAACTTACCACCTATTCCATATACTTGCAACATCTGCCACATTGCTCCTCTATCCACTCTATCATATGCCTTTTCTAAATCCATAAATGCAATAAAAACCTCCCTATCTTTATCTAAATACTGTTCACATATATGCTTCAATGTAAACACCTGATCTACACATCCCCTACCCACTCTAAAACCTCCTTGCTCATCCGCAATCCTACATTCTGTCTTACCTCTAATTCTTTCAATTATAACCCTACCGTACACTTTTCCTGGTATACTCAGTAAGCTTATTCCTCTATAATTTTTACAGTCTCTTTTGTCCCCTTTCCCTTTATATAAAGGGACTATACATGCTCTCTGCCAATCCCTAGGTACCTTCCCCTCTTTCATACATTTATTAAACAAAAGTACCAACCACTCCAACACTATATCCCCCCCTGCTTTTAACATTTCTGTCATGATCCCATCAGTTCCAGCTGCTTTACCCCCTTTCATTTTACGTAATGCCTCACGTACCTCCCCCGCACTTACATTCTGCTCTTCTTCACTCCTAAAAGATGGTATACCTCCCTGACCAGTGCATGAAATTACTGCCTCTGTTTCTTCCTTAACATTTAAAAGTTCCTCAAAATATTCTCGCCATCTACCCAATACCTCCATCTCCCCATCTACTAACTCCCCTACTCTGTTTTTAACTGACAAATCCATATTTTCCCTAGGCTTTCTTAACTTGTTTAACTCGCTCCAAAATTTTTTCTTATTTTCATTAAAATTTCTTGACAGTGCCTCTCCCACTCTATCATCTGCTCTCCTTTTGCACTCTCTCACCACTCTCTTTACCTTTCTTTTACTCTCCATATACTCTGCTCTTCTTATAACACTTCTGCTTTGTAAAAACCTCTCATAAGCTACCTTTTTCTCTTTTATCACACCCTTTACTTCATCATTCCACCAATCACTCCTCTTTCCTCCTGCCCCCACCCTCCTATAACCACAAACTTCTGCCCCACATTCTAATACTGCATTTTTAAAACTATTCCAACCCTCTTCAACCCCCCCACTACTCATCTTTGCACTAGCCCACCTTTCTGCCAATAGTCGCTTATATCTCACCCGAACTTCCTCCTCCCTTAGTTTATACACTTTCACCTCCCTCTTACTTGTTGTTGCCACCTTCCTCTTTTCCCATCTACCTCTTACTCTAACTGTAGCTACAACTAAATAATGATCCGATATATCAGTTGCCCCTCTATAAACATGTACATCCTGGAGCCTACCCATCAACCTTTTATCCACCAATACATAATCTAATAAACTACTTTCATTACGTGCTACATCATACCTTGTATATTTATTTATCCTCTTTTTCATAAAATATGTATTACTTATTACCAAATTTCTTTCTACACATAGCTCAATTAAAGGCTCCCCATTTACATTTACCCCTGGCACCCCAAATTTACCTACTACTCCCTCCATAACATTTTTACCCACTTTAGCATTAAAATCCCCAACCACCATTACTCTCACACTTGATTCAAAACTCCCCACGCATTCACTCAACATTTCCCAAAATCTCTCTCTCTCCTCTACACTTCTCTCTTCTCCAGGTGCATACACGCTTATTATAACCCACTTTTCACATCCAATCTTTATTTTGCTCCACATAATCCTTGAATTAATACATTTATAGTCCCTCTTTTCCTGCCATAGCTTATCCTTCAACATTATTGCTACTCCTTCTTTAGCTCTAACTCTATTTGAAACCCCTGACCTAATCCCATTTATTCCTCTCCACTGAAACTCTCCCACCCCCTTCAGCTTTGTTTCACTTAAAGCCAGGACATCCAGCTTTTTCTCATTCATAACATCCACAATCATCTCTTTCTTATCATCTGCACAACATCCACGCACATTCAGACTTCCCACTTTGACAATTTTCTTCTTCTTATTCTTTTTAGTAATCTTTACAGGAAAAGGGGTTACTAGCCCATTGTTCCCGGCATTTTAGTTGACTTTTACAACACGCATGGCTTACGGAGGAAAGATTCTTATTCCACTTCCCCATGGATATAAAAGGAAAATTAATAAGACCAAGAACTATTAAGATAAAATCAAAGAAAACTCAGATGAGTGTGTATAAATAAATGTGTACATGTATGTGTAGTGTGACCTAAGTGTAAGTAGAAGTAGCAAGACATGCCTGTAATCTTGCATATTTATGAGACAGACAAAAGACATCAGCAATCCTACCATCATGTAAAACAATCACAGGCTTCGTTTTACACTCACTTGGTAGGACGGTAGTACCTCCCTGGGTGGTTGCTGTCTACCAACCTATATTAACGGGATATACAACATTTAAAGTGACCCATAACAATTATTTTATTTTATTTTATTATCACACTGGCCGATTCCCACCAAGGCAGGGTGGCCCGAAAAAGAAAAACTTTCACAATCATTCACTCCATCACTGTCTTGCCAGAAGGGTGCTTTACATTACGGTTTTTAAACTAACATTAACACCCCTCCTTCAGAGTGCAGGCACTGTACTTCCCATCTCCAGGACTCAAGTTCGGCCTGCCGGTTTTCCTGAACCCCTTCATAAATGTTACTTTGCTCACACTCCAACAGCACGTCAAGTATTAAAAATCATTTGTCTCCATTCACTCTTATCAAACACGCTCACGCATGCCTGCTGGAAGTCGAAGCCCCTCGCACACAAAACCTCCTTTACCCCCTCCCTCCAACCTTTCCTAGGCCGACCCCTACCCCGCCTTCCTTCCACTACAGACTGATACACTCTTGAAGTCATTCTGTTTCGCTCCATTCTCTCTACATGTCCGAACCACCTCAACAACCCTTCCTCAGCCCTCTGGACAACAGTTTTGGTAATCCCGCACCTCCTCCTAACTTCCAAACTACGAATTCTCTGCATTATATTCACACCACACATTGCCCTCAGACATGACATCTCCACTGCCTCCAGCCTTCTCCTCGCTGCAACATTCATCACCCATGCTTCACACCAATATAAGAGCGTTGGTAAAACTATACTCTCATACATTCCCCTCTTTGCCTCCAAGGACAAAGTTCTTTGTCTCCACAGACTCCTAAGTGCACCACTCACCCTTTTCCCCTCATCAATTCTATGATTCACCTCATCTTTCATAGACCCATCCGCTGACACGTCCACTCCCAAATATCTGAATACATTCACCTCCTCCATACTCTCTCCCTCCAATCTGATATCCATTCTTTCATCACCTAATCTTTTTGTTATCCTCATAACCTTACTCTTTCCTGTATTCACTTTTAATTTTCTTCTTTTGTACACCCTACCAAACAATTATTATTATTATTAATATGGCATCAAGGCTAGTGACACTCTTAGTAGATTTTAATATGTACCTGCATGCTAGCACAGTGTGTAAGTTTATTTAGGTACACATACACATAGGTATAATTATCAGAGTAGTATACATAAAATATGCAATAACTTTAAAACACTTGAAATTTTGGAAAATTTCCAGATATAACTGAGAGACGTGGAGCTCATGGAGAATGTAAACAAAGTGACACATGAAGACTGTATTAGCGAGTCAGGTAGGGTGGAGAGCCGTATAATGAGTTTTGGTCACAATTTGGAATGTCCACATTAGTGAAATGCCACAAAGCGAAACACTGTAAAGTGGGGCTTAACTGAACAATAACTGCAACACAGTAAATACAGTATGTATTACAGTATTAACCCCTTCACTGTTGGAAGCACAAAATTAAAAGTTCTGACAATGTCCAGAATTAAAAAAAAAAGAAATTATTATTTCTTCTGAAACAGTACAGAATCTTTTTCTGAAAGTAATGACACTAAAAATACAAAATTTGATAGAAAACTTACAGAATTACACAGGCACAAAGTTAGTGGTCTAGATGCAATTTACTTCGGCAATTTTGCCCACTTTCAGTCTATTTTAAGCCAGTTACATTACTCATTTCAATCATGTTCTTAGCTATTTCACTGGTTTGCATTCTGTTCTATTGACTGGACACAAGAAACCACCCATTCAACTCTCAGAACTACTGTATGAGGTGCACAGAGATCAGTAACTTGGCAAATTTGATGCAAATTTAAAAAAATTCTAATTTAAAAACAGAGTCCAAAATAAACATTGTAGACATTCCAGCTACTAAAGCAACATTACCTCTGTTTATTATGTCCCCAGATGTCTCCTGTATTACACTTGACCTCCATTTTAAGTTCATCACACAAGAATTGAAGTTTTGCTCTATATCTCAAAGAATAAAACACCCAGGAATGATTGGCTGTGGTTGAGGAAGTCCCTATAACTGAAGTAGACCTAGTAAAAAACCTATAAAACAGAATGAGGGGTACAAGGCCTTACCTGTCCTCATGAAAATAGCAAAAAAATCAAATACTTTTGCTATTTTGAGCCCAATTTCAAACTACAGTGGAACCTCAGTATGTGACCTTAATTCAGTCCAGAAGGCTGTTCAAGTGCCACTCCATTTGAGTATCGAACAAGTTCTTCCCAACCAATTTAGAGCAAAGCTCTGGCAGGTTGTATTTGTTTGGTTGAGTGCTGAGCTTTGTTCAAGTAGGGAGCTGGTCATATACCGAGGTTCCACTGTACTTCCATTTCTGAAACCAACCAAGATCATCTCTGTTTCAATAGTACGTCTTCTTTTCTATCAACTAATTCCAAGAAATAGTTAATCAAACCACAAATATCATCCTAGAAAAAAACCTCAGTCACAATTTTAAACTAAACACAAGGTTGGAGGACTTTTATATATTGCACACACTCACAGTAGAGACTCAGTAAAAGGGTTAACTGTGATACAATATTGCAGTATTAACTATAAAATGGTATTACAGTATTAACTAATACACTACAGCCTCTCCTAACTTAACGACGGAGTTCTGTTCCTAGGACCACATCGGTAAACAAATTCATCACTAAGTGAGGAGCATACTATAATGGTAGTGGGTTTGTGTCAACCATCTTTGGTATTGTTTTAGTGTCACCTTTGCACCATTTATAACATTTCTGGTATATTTTTAAATGTTTATACAGTAGTGTACAGTATATTGTAATAAACAGAATAGTATAGGGAATCGGCTCTAATATACATTATTTAGGTATGCATACTGGTCAGAGAGCCCATCATAAATCCGAGCCATTGGTAAACGAGTACATCGCTAAGTGAGGAGAGGCTGTATTACTGTAACACAGAATTATCTGCAATACAGTTTTCCAGTTAATGTACATAGGGGACATTTGTCTAGATTTTCCTGGGTGTACTTTTGGTGTGGGCATGTCATGATCACCACCATCACTGAACAAAAGCATCCAATCCCTCATTGAACACACACTCACATCAATGCTTTCACTATTTTCATTGTCTGATGGCCAGCCTTATGTAATCAAGTGATCTGTGAAATTTTTTCGTGTTACTGACTTATTCCTGCCCATACTAATTTGTCTATAGACAAAAATGTCCAATTAACTCGACATTCAAGATCCTGTGGTGCATGGAAACCACAAATATTCGTCCATCACATGAGCCTAAAAGGCACTGCTGACAGGCCATGGCCAATAGCCTTAAGGAATTTCATGTCCTGCTATGAGTTGCCAAGCTGCCAATGGTTTTGTTGCATCAAAACACCTAACAGGGTTGGACACTTTTTTGACATTAAAATAGGCTGGGCACCTCCACCCAGCATACTTTGATGACAAGCATGGTAAATATAGGAAGAAAACTTATTCTCTTAAGTGAGAAAGCACACTAAAAATTTAATTTGAGCTTATAGTAAAAATACTACTGTGCACAGATATCTGAGAATGTATACGTTATATATTGTATTATATAAGAGTAATTTATTGAATTTCTTATGAATGAATGGCTCTGCACAGTACCTATAGCCTCTGTTGTAAGTCCATGATAAGACGAGGGTCGTGATGGCTTACGCTCCTCAGTGTTTGCCATATAGAAGGCAGAATTGCCAACAATGGTAGATCCAGACGTACTGGAAAACTTTTTGCTCCGCACAGCCCAGCCTCTTGAACGTACTGGAATCTGAGAGCCAAGAACTGTATAAATAATTGTTAGAGTATTTACACATGATTTTCTAAGTAATGACTGACTGATATGCTCAGTGCCGATAATTTCTATTGAATAAAATCTTCAAGAATAATATTACATTCTTCCTCATGTACTTATCTTTATCTATCTCAAAATTAAATTTATAAGTTATAACCACCACAGGTTTCTATCAACAAGTGTATGCCCTCTGGCACACTACTATTTATTTACTTATTTAATTTATTAATTTGAACATGATACAGTGAAGTACAAAAAAATACAGTGGTTAAGTGTAACATGCCAAAGCCCCTTGTATGCAGAGCATTATGGGCATGCTTAAGATTAACTAATCAATGATATATTCAGAGGTAAACATTACTGTAAACAGATAACAATTAAGCACAAATGAGTATTTCAAAGACAGGTCATATGGTCATTTACTGTGCTGCTGTGCATTCAGTAGAATGGAGTATTCTGTTAGGTAATGTAATTAAAAATAACAAAGTTTGATTGGGTCACAGGTTAAACTTTTATGAGATACAATTATTCAGCATTTATTTAGTTGTGGGTGAGTAAGTGATTTTTAAGTAGAGACTTGAATTTATAAACCGACAGTGTTTCTTTTATATTCACAGGTAATGAATTCCGATTTTTGGGCCTTTTATGTGCACCGAGTTTTTGCATAGTGTGAGATGGACACAAGGAACATCAAAGAATGATCTGTGCCTTGTGTTATGGTCATGTGCTCTGTTGAGGTTGGTAAGGAGACGTCCAAGTTAAGTGTTCTATGTATGTAGTAGGTACAATAATAAGTATGGATGTTTTGTATGGTGAGTAGGTTTAGAGTTCTGAATATTGGTGGAGTGTGCTGCCTGTAGTGGGAATTTGTTATCATTCTGACTGCAGCCTTTTGTTGGGTAATTAATGGTCTGAGATGGTTTATTTAGGTAGTAGGTTGGTAGACAGCAACCGCCCAGGGAGGTACTACCGTCCTGCCAAGTGAGTGTAAAACGTAAGCCTGTAATTGTTTTACACGATGGTAGGATTGCTGGTGTTTTTTCTGTCTCATAAACATGCAAGGTTTCAGGTACGTCTTGCTACTTCTGCTTACACTTAGGTCACACTACACATACATGTACAAGCATATGTATACACACCCCTCTGGGTTTTCTTCTATTTTCTTACTAGCTCTTGTTCTTGTTTATTTCCTCTTATCTCCATGGGGAAGTGGAACAGAATTCTTCCTCCGTAAGCTATGCGTGTTGTAAGAGGCGACTAAAATGCCAGGAGCAAGGGGCTAGTAACCCCTTCTCCTGTATATATTACTAAATATGAAAGGAGAAACTTTTGTTTTTCCTTTTGGGCCACCCCACCTCGGTGGGATACGGCTGGTGTGTTGAAAGAAGAAAAGATGGTTTATTGTTGTTGAGCCCCATGCACAAATTCCATAGGTGAGATAGGGGTAAATACGTGAGTGATATAGGGCCAGGAGGGCTGACTGTGGAACATAGCACTGTATCTTCAATAGTATGCCTACGGTCTTGGAAATTTGTTGTGTGTGTGTTTGAAATTTGAGTCTATTATCAAGGTGGATTCCTAAGAATTTTCCCTCTGTGAGCTTTGTGATAGGTGATCCATTTATCATTATGTTAAGAGGGACATCTGTAGCTCTGTTACCAAACTGAATGAAGTAAACTTTGTCAGTGTTGAGAGGAAGTTTGTTAGTCCTCATCCAGGTAGATATTTTCTGTAATTCAGTA
This sequence comes from Cherax quadricarinatus, assembly GCF_038502225.1. Classification (NCBI taxonomy): domain Eukaryota; kingdom Metazoa; phylum Arthropoda; class Malacostraca; order Decapoda; family Parastacidae; genus Cherax; species Cherax quadricarinatus. The sequence goes on from NC_091328.1 coordinate 19,168,788, forward strand.
TTCACAGTACACTGTATTGGCTAACATGACTGGGCTCGGGTGAGAGAAGACTTATGTAGTGTCATCTGCAAATAGTGTGGGTTTGAGTAGTTGCGATGCATTTGGTAGGTCATTTATGTAAACGAGAAAGAGAAGAGGGCCAAGGAGACTTCCCTGTGGGACACGAACTGTAATTAGCTGTGCGGAAGAGTTTGCTCCATTTGTGTACACATATTGGCTTCTGTTGCTGAGGTATGACTTTAGGTAGTTGAGGGAGTGCCCTCTTATACCATAGTGCGACAATTTTATGTGGAGCAAGTCATGGTCAACTGTATCAAAAGCTTTACGTAAATTAATGAAGATCCCCAGTGGGACTTCTTTTTTCTCTAGTGCAGTGTATATTTGTTCTAGCATGTGTATAATAGCATCATTCACATTTTTATTAGGCCTGAACCCAAACTGACAGGGGTTGAGTATGTTGTGGGAGATGAGGTAGGAATAGATTCGCTTATGAATTAATTTTTCGAAGATTTTAGAGAGAGGGTGTAAGTTGGATATTGGCCTATAGTTATTCAAGAAGTCTGTTTTGTCTCCTCCTTTATGGATCGGGGTAACCCTCGCTATTTTGAAAACTGTAAGGAAGGTAGAGGATTCGAAGGATTTGTTGAAGAGTGTTGCAATGATTGGTGACAGCACTTGCAACGCTTTTTTGTATATAAAGGGTGGTAAGGTATTTAAATCTCCTGTCTTGTTTTTTAGCGTGTTGATAATAAGGGAGACTTCTGTTGGGTTAGTCGGAGCTAGGAACAGTGTGTTTGGGTAGTTGCCAGTGAGGTAGTCATTGGGTAGGGTATTTGAGCTTGGGATTTTATTGGCAAGGTTTTTTCCTATGGTGGAGAATTCATTGAGTCTGTTTGCTGTTTCAGTTGGTGGGAGTTGGGGTTCATCTGGTTTTGTTAGTTCAGTTGCGCAATTTCATGATATCTTTTTTGTTCCTAGAATTTCTGATAGGGTTTTCCAGGTCTATTTTATATCACCTTTTAAGCTGGGTAATCTGTTCTCATAATACAATTTTTTAGCCCTTCTTATCAGGCTGGTTACGATTGACGAGTAACGTTTTGTTAGGTCTCTGGTTATGCGACCCATTCTGTACTGTTTTTCATATTGGTGCTTTGTATTTATGGATTTGAGGATGCTGGGTGTTAGCCGGGGACTGTTCAGTCTCTTAGCTGTCATCTGTTTAGTTTTTTAGGGCAGTGCTTGTTATAGAGGTATTGGGTCTTTTTTAGAAAATTATTAATACATTCGTCAATACCTGTATAGATTTCTAGCTCAGTGTGCCAGTCAATGTTTGTCACTGCTGTTGTGAAGTTATTAATGGCTGCCTCATTGTGAAGTCTGAAAGTGACTTTAGTAGTGTCTTGGGGTAATTTGCCTAGATTAGTTATGAGGAAGGTAGAGTAGTGGTCTGTGGTATTATCTGTGATTATGCCTGATTTTAAAGGGGATATGGCACTGGCCCAGATGTGGTCTAGTAGTACTATTGAGAAACTCTCTGCATACATTTTTTCTATTTTCTTCTTTCAACAAACCGACCACATCCCACTGAGGCAGGGTGGCCCAAAAGGAAAAACGAAAGTTGACCCTTTTAAATTTAGTAATATATACAGGAGAAGGGGTTATTAGCCCCTTGCTCCCGGCATTTTAGTCGCCTCTTATGACACGCATGGCTTACGGAGGAAGACTTCTGTTCCACTTCCTCATGGAGACAGTTTTTCATATGATTATTTATTTTACGTAATTATAAAATATTCTAATTTGTTATAGTTGTCTATATAGTGCTATTATAATATAATAACTATAATATTACATGCTATTCTGTACTGTCATTATAAGAAGAAAAACTCTAGCAGTTTTCCTTCTGTCACACAAGCTATAAAAAATTAAGCAACCAGAGTTAATTGCACATTTGTTAAAAATTTACAGTTCTTTCTGGCTTTGCTAACAACATGCTACATTGTCTTCCTTTTCCCACATTCTAAGCTGATTGGCATTATTATTTTCAGCTAACACAATCATACAGCATTAGAAAGGCCAAATATCTACCCTCTCATGAAGTTGAATGTGCAACCTACCCTACAATCATGTGAATACATTATATATACACACACAAACAAATCCAGGGGAAATCCATAAAACTGTCAAATAACCAAACGGAAAACAGAATAAAACTGTATTAAAAAGATAATCAAAATGTGCAGTAATATTAAAGAAGAGATTTGATCTGACATACAGATTAAATCTATGACTATATAGTGTAGAGATTTTTGATGGGATAAAAAATACTGTTTCAAGAAGACTCTCGTATTATATTGTTGCTGGAGAAGCAGATGGAGAAAGTATGAATGTATGACAAAAGGCTAAATGCTGACAGGTAAAAAGAAGTTGGAATTCTGATAGATAGACACAGACAGATTAAGACAAAGAAATAGAAACACAGACAAAGGAAAGCGAGATGCTTATAGACAGAGACAAAAGCATCCAGAAAAACACACAAACAGAAACAGACAATGACAATGAGATAGAGACAGACAGCCAGACAGATAGGCAAATAAAATCTATTAAGCTACCCTGACATTCAAAACTTATTAAAGATAAGTGGGCAAATTGCTATTAATTAGATTTTAAAAAAAGCATTGGACAGACTTCCTGATGGAAGGCTAAATGGGAACTACAAAGCAGAGGATAAGAGATCCATTGTGTGAAAGAAAAATGCAAACAGCACTGGGTATTAAGAGAATTTCAAACACTGATATGGCTCTAAAGGATTCTGTATTCCTGTAAGTGGAAATGAAAGGTAAAAAAAAAAATGGGTGAAGAAAACTTTTTCACAAATTCTACACGGCATGCATCAATAAAAAAGTTAGTCTATGGCATTATTGTTAAAAATTACACCACAATACTGACAAAGATATAATACAAAATTAGCACTACCAAACACTTTTGTACTGCAAAACAAAAGCACATCAGTAAGAAAACCACCAATAATTCCAAATCCATAAAACTGTGTTATTAGTTAATCTTTCTATCTGGCAGTATCCTAACAAGAAATTAAGCCATACAAGAAGCAACAGCTAGAACAACAATACCAAAGAAAAGAAAAACTGGACGTTTCCCCTGGAAGAATGAGCACCTTTACCCTAACATCCATGCCAAGTAGTCCACTCCGCAGCTGTTCCTCCGAGGGCAGCAGAGAAGGAATGAGAAGGGTTCTATTGTCCCATGTGAGAGCCACCTCAAATTTGTTGAGTAAATTCACTATGTATGACTTGGCATCCACAGGGGCACATGTTGATGACTTGAACACGTGCTTCAGATCATCAAGTTTCATGATGCCTGAAAGAAAAATATCAGTATGCAATAAATATAAAATTGTATGGAGTGTGAGCAGGTTAACATTTCTGAAGGGATTCAGGGAAACTGGTTAGCAGGACTTGAGTCCTGAAGATGGAATGTACAGTAACTGTACTCTAAAGGAATCTATATTTATGTATTTTTTATTTTTTCAACAAGTCAGCCGTCTCCCACCGAGGCAGGATGACCCAAAATGAAAGAAAATCCCCAAAAAGAAAATACTTTCATCATCATTCAACACATTCACCTCACTCACACACATTCACTGTCTTTGCAGAGGTGTCCAGATACAACAGTTTAGAAGCATATATAACATACCCCTCCAAACTGCCAATATCCCAAACCCCTCCTTTAAAGTGCAGGCATTGTACTTCTCATTTCCAGTACAGGTCCTCCATCACAAATCCGGCATCATTGGGACCTGTGGTGTGCCGGATTACTGAGTTTGCCAAACTACAGAGTGGTTAGGTTAGAATACACTTAATAAAATAAACCAACTTGACTTACACAGTTCATTGAACATTGGCAAAAATCGAACATTTCTGCTACTTTGAGCTCAATTTCAAGGTACTTTTCATCATGAAAGCAATCAAAATCATGTCTATTTCTGTAATATATCTTCCATTCTATCAAATGAGTCCAAAAAATGAGAATACAACCATAAAAACCATACAAAAATATACTGCAAAGAGGCGGCTAATGGCTGAGAAGTGAAATCCCTTATTTATCGTCCGTCTTTTTCATTTTTGTTGTACGTTAAGAAGCATCTTTCCATCATACATTGCCCAAGTTTCAATGAGATAGCCCAACAAACAACCGAGAAAAAAAAAATATTTACCAAAAATCATATATGGCAAGCCCAAGCCAGGTACTGGAAATAAGTCACTTTGTCTGACTTTTCTGGGTTATCCTAGGTTCTCTATACATACGATGCTATGTATGATAATCTATGTAACTGTATTTGTGTATACCTGAATAAACTTATTTACTTCTAGTCTGTCAACTGAGTACAAGAAACAGCCCATTCACGTACTTCAACTACCCAATAAAGTGGTCAGAAAATGGCAATTTGGCCGATTTCACACAAATTTCAACAGATGCCAATTTCAAAATAGGGTCCAGAATAAACAATGCAGACATTCCTGGCACTAAAATAACATTTTCTCTGTTCATTAGTCACAGCTACAGGCCCCTCTTATATTACTCTTGCTTACCATTTGGAATTTTTATTCACAAAAAAAAAAAAATAGAATATTTACTGTTATGCAGACTACTGCATTATTGTAATAATTGTATAAATAATGTCAATCCATTCTTGACTCCATACTGGAAGTTAGACTGGCAGGCGGACAGGTATTGGACGGTGACGTCATTTGTTTACTCTTGAGCTTCGCTAAAGAATAGAACATTTTCGCTACTGTGAGCGCAATTTCAAGGTACTTTTGATCATGAAAGCAATCAAAATCATATCTATTTCTGTATTATATCTTTCATTCTATCAAATGAGACCGAAAAAATGAGAATATAACCATAACACCCATACAAAAATATACCGCTAAGCGGCCGCTAATGGCTGAGAAGTGAACTCCGCTATTTATGGTCTGATTTCTTTCATTTTTGGTGTATGTGAAGAAGTATCTTTCCATCATACATTGCCCAAGTTTGAATAAGATAACCCAACAAACAACTGAGAAAATAATATAATAATAATAATAATAATATCTTTATTTACTTCCCATACATGTACAAGGTATACAGGCCTAGATAACATAAGTGACATACTACTGTATAGGAGGGAACTTGTTATGCTGAGTATTTCAAGAAAATTAGGTCAGTGTCCCAGGATAACACCCACACTAGTCGACTAACACCCAGGTACCCATTTACTGATGGGTAACATAGACAACAGGTGTAAAGAAACATGCCTAATGTTTCTACCCTGGCTGGGAATCGAATATTTACCAAAAATCATACATGGCTAACCCAAGCCAGGTACTAAAAATAAGCCACGTTGACTTTTTTGGGGTTATCCTAGGTTCTCTACACATATGCTGCTATGTGTGATAATCTATAGAGAGAAAATAACTTTTTTGTTTCATGTTTATGGTGGGGTACGAGTGTATATCATAGTTAGCCCTGTGCTATACTCCGTTTTCTCTAATATAAGCCCCCAAGACAAGGATAGGAGAATGGTATATGTTTACCAAATCCTCTTCATAACTTTGCCGAACTGCTCGGTGTTATGCCAAATATTAATTCTGGAGTATTTAACATGTTTTATGTTATTTATATTGTTTCTTATGTCATATTATATCAATTGTGATAGGCAAATAAGCTGTAGTGTTGATATTAGCATAATAATAAAGCATATTCTCCTGCATCATGAGACTGAGTTCATGACAACCAACAGTGGCTTCAAAGCCACCTTATCTTTAATGGATAATGTACTGTGTAGGTGCTTTACATAATGAGAAGCATTTCTTTTATTCATTGGAACCATGGCTAGGGGTAAAAGTAAGCAGGTTAAAACAATAAATGGAGAAAAAGAAATTGGAATGACTTATGCAGCAAGTAGCACCACCAAACAGTACCAGCAGGTTGGTGTGGCGACCCTGGAAATTTGAAATTATGCTAGCCAAAATTAGTGCCGAATAACTGAAGGAACCGAATAACTGATTTATTTATTTATTTATTTATTTATTTAAAAATTTGAGCACACATACAGAGGTACAACAAATACAGGTAAGAGCAGTATGCCAAAGCCACTTATACTATGCATAGCATTACGGGCTGGCTTAAAATTAACTTAAGATTAACTAAGCAATGATGAAATCAGTGATAAAACATTAATGTAAACAGGTTACTATAAAGCACAAGTGAGTATTACAAAGACAGGTCATATGGTTGTATGCATTGTTGTACATTCAGTAGAATGGAGTATTCTGTTAGGTAGTGTATTTAAAAAATAATAAAGTTAGATTGGGTTTTAGGTTTAACACTTATGTGATATAATTGTGAGAAACATTTAAGATATACAATTTATAAGGTTCAGTTATTCAGTATTTATTTGGTTTTGGGTGAGTAAGTGATCTTTGAGAAGAGACTTGAATTTATAAACAGGTAGTGTTTCTTTTATATTTACAGGTAATGAATTCCAGATTTTAGGGCCTTTTATGTGCATTGAGTTTTTACATAGTGTGAGATGGACACGAGGAACATCAAAGAGTGATCTGTGCCTTGTGTTATGGTCATGTGTTCTGTTGAGGTTGGCAAGGAGATGTTTGAGGGGAGGGTTAATATCAGAGTTAAGTGTTCTATGTATGTAATAGGTGCAGTAGTAAGTATGGATGTTTTGTATGGTGAGGAGGTTTAGTGTATTGAATATTGGTGGAGTGTGCTGCCTATAGTGAGAATTTGTTATCATTCTAACTGCAGCCTTTTGTTGGGTAATTAGTGGTCTGAGATGGCTACTTGTTGTTGAGCCCCATGCACAAATTCCATAGGTGAGATAGGGGTAAATAAGAGAGTGATATAGGGCCAGGAGGGCTGACTGTGGAGCATAGTACCGTATCTTCGATAGTATGCCTACAGTCTTGGAAATTTTCTTAGAAATTTGTTGTATATGTGTATGAAATTTGAGTCTATTATCAAGGTGGATTCCTAAGAATTTTCCCTCTGTTAGCTTTGTGATAGGTGATCCGTTTATCATTATGTTAAGAGGGACATCTGTAGCTCTGTTACCAAACTGAATGAAGTAGGTTTTGTCAATGTTTAGTGTAAGTTTGTTAGTTCTCATCCAGGTAGATATTTTCTGTAATTCGGTATTTACAGTATTGGCTAGTGTGACTGGGCTCGGGTGGGAGAAGACGTATGTAGTGTCATCTGCAAATAGTGTGGGTTTGAGTAATTGCGAAGCATTTGGTAGGTCATTTATGTATAGGAGAAAGAGAAGAGGGCCAAGGACACTTCCGTGTGGGACACCAACTGTAATTGGTTGTGCAGAGGAGTTTGCCCCATTTGCATACACATATTGGCTTCTGTTGCTGAGGTATGACTTGAGGTAGTTGAGGGAGTGCCCTCTTATACCATAGTGTGACAATTTTACGTGGAGCAAGTCATGGTCAACTGTATCAAAAGCTTTACGTAAGTCAATGAAGATCCCCAGTGGGACTTCTTTTTTCTCTATTGCAGTGTATATATGTTCTAGCATGTGTATAATAGCATCATTAGTATTTTTATTAGGCCTGAATCCAAATTGGCAGGGGTTGAGTATGTTTTGGGAGATAAGGTAGGAGTAGATTCGTTTATGAATTAATTTTTCGAAGATTTTTGAGAGAGGGTGTAAGTTGGATATTGGCCTATAGTTATTCAACTCTGTTTGGTCTCCTCCTTTGTGGATCGGGGTGACCCTTGCTATTTTGAGTACTGTAGGGAAGGTGGAGGATTCAATGGATTTGTTAAAGAGTGTTGCAATGATTGGTGATAGCACTTGTGACACTTTTTTGTATATAAAGGGTGGTAAGGTATTTAAATCTCCTGCCTTGTTTTTTAGTGTGTTGATAATAAGGGAGACTTCGTATGGGTTAGTCGGAGCTAGGAACAGTGTGTTCGGGTAGTTGCCAGTGAGGTAGTCATTTGGTGGGGTATCTGAGCTTGGGATTTTATTGGCAAGGTTTTGTCCTATAGTGGAGAAGAAATCATTGAGTCTGTTTGCTGTTTCTGTTGGTGGGAGTTGGGGTTCATCTGATTTTGCTAATTTTATTTCGCTATTTCGTGATATCTTTTTTGTTCCCAGAATTTCTGATAGGGTTTTTCAGGTCTTTTTTATATCACCTCGTAAGTTGGATAATCTGTTCTCATAATACAATTTTTTTGCCCTTCTTATCAGGCTGGTTAGGATTGACGAGTAACGTTTTGTTTGGTCTCTGGTTATGTGACCCATTCTGTACTGTTTTTCATATTGGTGTTTTGTATTTATGGATTTGAGAATGCTGGGTGTTAGCCAGGGACTGTTCAGTCTCTTAGCTGTCATCTGTTTAGTTTTTTTAGGGCAGTGCTTGTTATAGAGGTATTGGGTCTTTTTTAGAAAATTATTAATACATTCGTCAATATCTGTATAGATTTCTAGCTCAGTGTGCCAGTCAATGTTTGCTACTGCTGTTGTGAAGTTATTAATGGCTGCCTCATTGTGAAGTCTGAAGGTTATGAGGAAAGTCGGGTAGTGGTCTGTGGTATTATCTGTAATTATGCCTGATTTTAAAGGGGATATGGTGTTGGTCCAGATGTGGTCAAGTAGGGAAACACTAGTCTCTGTAACTCTTGTAGGTTTTGTTACTGTTGGTAGCAACATACAGTTACTCATTGTGTTTGTGAATTCAGTAACGTGTGGGTCCTGGTCTTGCAGGAGATTTATATTGAAGTCACCTGAGAGTAGTAAGTGATCTTTGTTCATGCGTGCATCAGTTATCATACTTCCTAGGTTTTGACTAAATTGGCTAATGTTTGACTGTGGAACTCTGTAGATGTTTATCAATGTGAGAGGTTTTTGTAGGTATTTGGATTTGAATTTGGCTATTATATATTCCCCATGTTCATCCCTTGTGCAAGTATTAGTGATACATTCTAGTTGGTCTGAGTAGTATATGGCTGTGCCACCCCCTTGTTGGTCTGGCCTACAGTTGTGTATGGCTGTGTAACCAGGAATGGCATAGACATCTGTACTATCAGGCTTTAGCCAGGTTTCAGTTAGTGTAATGATGGACATATTGGCATGTAAGGAATTTAGTAATGCTATGAGGTCATCGTAATGCTTGCTTAAAGATCTGATATTGTAGTTAAAGATAGTTATGTTGTTGTTGGCACTGAGAAGTGCCTTTGATTGTTCTGCAGTGTAGTAATTACAGTAACTGTTTGATTCATTTAAGTCATTAAATAAGAGATTGGTATCAGGATCAATGCTTGTAATCATAAGATTTGTAGTGAATCTATAGTTGATTTGTGATGGTGGACCTGTACTCAAGTCCAGCTATATAAAAATAACCAGTTTCCTTGAATCCCTTCACTAAATATTACCCTGCTCACACTCCAACAGTTCGTCAGGTCCCAAAAATCATTCATCTCCATTCACTCCTATCTAACATACTCACAAATGCTTGCTGAAAGTTTTTTTTTTTTTTTTTTTTTTTTTTCAACAAGTCGGTCGTCTCCCACCGAGGCAGGGTGACCCAAAAAAGAAAGAAAATCCCCAAAAAGAAAATACTTTCATCATCATTCAACACTTTCACCACACTCACACATTATCACTGCTTTTGCAGAGGTGCCCAGAATACAACAGTTTAGAAGCATATACGTATAAAGATACACAACATATCCCTCCAAACTGCCAATATCCCAAACCACTCCTTTAAAGTGCAGGCATTGTACTTCCCATTTCCAGGACTCAAGTCCGACTATATGAAAATAACCGGTTTCCCTGAATCCCTTCACTAAATATTACCCTGCTCACACTCCAACACATCGTCAGGTCCCAAGTATCATTCGTCTCCATTCACTCCTATCTAACACGCTCATGCACGCTTGCTGGAAGTCCAAGCCCCTCGCCCACAAAACCTCCTTTACCCCCTCTTTCCAACCCTTTCGAGGACGACCCCTACCCCTCTTTCCTTCCCCTATAGATTTATATGCTTTCCATGTCATTCTACTTTGATCCACTCTCTCTAAATGACCAAACCACGTCAACAACCCCTCTTCTGCCCTCTGACTAATGCTTTTATTAACTCCACACCTTCTCCTAATTTCCACACTCCGAATTTTCTGCATAATATTTACACCACACATTGCCCTTAGACAGGACATCTCCACTGCCTCCAACCGTCTCCTCGCTGCTGCATTTACCACCCAAGCTTCACATCCATATAAGAGTGTTGGTACTACTATACTTTCATACATTCCCTTCTTTGCCTCCATAGATAACGTTTTTTGACTCCACATATACCTCAACGCACCACTCACCTTTTTTCCCTCATCAATTCTACGATTAACCTCATCCTTCATAAATCCATCCGCCGACACGTCAACTCCCAAGTATCTGAAAACATTCATTTCTTCCATACTCCTCCTCCCCAATTTGATATCCAATTTTTCTTTATCTAAATCATTTGATACCCTCATCACCTTACTCTTTTCTATGTTCACTTTCAACTTTCTACCTTTACACACATTCTCAAACTCATCCACTAACCTTTGCAATTTTTCTTTAGAATCTCCCATAAGCACAGTATCATCAGCAAAAAGTAACTGTGTCAATTCCCATTTTGAATTTGATTCCCCATAATTTAATCCCACCCCTCTCCCAAACACCCTAGCATTTACTTCTTTTACAACCCCATCTATAAATATATTAAACAACCATGGTGACATTACACATCCCTGTCTAAGACCTACTTTTACCGGGAAGTATTCTCCCTCTCTTCTACACACCCTAACCTGAGCCTCACTATCCTCATAAAAGCTCTTTACAGCATTTAGTAACTTACCACCTATTCCATAAACTTGCAACATCTGCCACATTGCTCCTCTATCCACTCATATGCCTTTTCTAAATCCATAAATGCAATAAAAACTTCCCTACCTTTATCTAAATACTGTTCACATATATGCTTCAATGTAAACACTTGATCTACACATCCCCTACCCACTCTGAAGCCTCCTTGCTCATCTGCAATTCTACATTCTGTCTTACCTCTAATTCTTTCAATTATAACCCTACCGTATACTTTTCCTGGTATACTCAGTAAACTTATTCCTCTATAATTTTGACAATCTATTTTGTCCCCTTTCCCTTTATATAAAGGGACTATAGATGCTCTCTGCCAATCCCTAGGTACCTTCCCCTCTTTCATACATTTATTAAACAAAAGTACCAACCACTCCAACACTATATCCCCCCCTGCTTTTAACATTTCTGTCATGATCCAATCAGTTCCAGCTGCTTTACCCCCTTTCATTCTACGTAATGCCTCACGTACCTCCACCACACTTACATTCTACTCTTCTTCACGCCTAAAAGATGGTATACCTCCTTGGCCAGTGCATGAAATTACCACCTCCCTTTCTTCCTCAACATTTAAAAGTTTCTCAAAATATTCTCGCCATCTACCTAATACCTCCCTCTCCCCATTTACTAACTCCCCTACTCTGTTTTTAACGGACAAATCCATACTTTCCCTAGGCTTTCTTAACTTGTTTAACTCACTCCAAAATTTTTTCTTATTTTCATTAAAATTTCTTGACAGTGCCTCTCCCACTCTTTCATCTGCTCTCCTTTTGCACTCTCTCACCACTCTCTTCACCTTTCTTTTACTCTCCATATACTCTGCTCTTCTTATAACACTTCTGCTTTGTAAAAACCTCTCGTAAGCTACCTTTTTCTCTTTTATCACACGCATTACTTCATCATTCCACCAATCACTCCTCTTTCCTCCTGCCCCCACCCTCCTATAACCACAAACTTCTGCCCCACATTCTAATACTGCATTTTTAAAACTATTCCAACCCTCTTCAACCCCCCCACTACTCATCTTTGCACTAGCCCACCTTTCTGCCAATAGTCGCTTATATCTCGCCCGAACTTCCTCCTCCCTTAGTTTATACACTTTCACCTCCCTCTTACTTGTTGTTGCCACCTTCCTCTTTTCCCATCTACCTCTTACTCTAACTGTAGCTACAAGTAAATAATGATCTGATATATCAGTTGCCCCTCTATAAACATGTACATCCTGGAGCCTACCCATCAACCTTTTATCCACCAATACATAATCTAACAAACTACTTTCATTACATGCTACATCATACCTTGTATATTTATTTATCCTCTTTTTCATAAAATATGTATTACTTATTACCAAATTTCTTTCTACACATACCTCAATTAAAGGCTCCCCATTTACATTTACCCCTGGCACCCCAAATTTACCTACTACTCCCTCCATAACATTTTTACCCACTTTAGCATTGAAATCCCCAACCACCATTACTCTCACACTTGATTCAAAACTCCCCACGCATTCACTCAACATTTCCCAGAATCTCTCTCTCTCCTCTACACTCCTCTCTTCTCCAGGTGCATACACGCTTACTATAACCCACTTTTCACATCCAATCTTTATTTTACTCCACATAATCCTTGAATTTATGCATTTGTAGTCCCTCTTTTCCTGCCATAGCTTATCCTTCAACATTATTGCTACTCCTTCTTTAGCTCTAACTCTATTTGAAACCCCTGACCTAATCCCATTTATTGCTGGAAGTTTTTTTTTTTTTTTTTTTCAACAAGTCGGCCGTCTCCCACCGAGGCAGGGTGACCCAAAAAAGAAAGAAAATCCCCAAAAAGAAAATACTTTCATCATCATTCAACACTTTCACCACACTCGCACATTATCACTGTTTTTGCAGAGGTGCTCAGAATACAACAGTCTAGAAGCATACACATATAAAGATACACAACATATCCCTCCAAACTGCCAATATCCCAAACCCCTCCTTTAAAGTGCAGGCATTGTACTTCCCATTTCCAGGACTCAAGTCCGACTATATGAAAATAACCGGTTTCCCTGAATCCCTTCACTAAATATTACCCTGCTCACACTCCAACAGATCGTCAGGTCCCAAGTACCATTCGTCTCCATTCACTCCTATCTAACACGCTCACGCACGCTTGCTGGAAATCCAAGCCCCTTACCCACAAAACCTCCTTTACCCCCTCTCTCCAACCCTTTCGAGGACGACCCCTACCCCGCCTTCCTTCCCCTATAGATTTATATGCTTTCCATGTCATTCTACTGTGATCCATTCTCTCTAAATGACCAAACCACCTCAACAACCCCTCTTCTGCCCTCTGACTAATACTTTTATTAACTCCACACCTTCTCCTAATTTCCACACTCCGAATTTTTTGCATAATATTTACACCACACATTGCCCTTAGACAGGACATCTCCGCTGCCTCCAACCGTCTCCTTGCTGCTGCATTTACCACCCAAGCTTCACACCCATATAAGAGTGTTGGTACTACTATACTTTCATACATTCCCTTCTTTGCCTCCATAGATAACGTTTTTTGACTCCACATATACCTCAACGCACCACTCACCTTTTTTCCCTCATCAATTCTATGATTAACCTCATCCTTCATAAATCCATCCGCCGACACGTCAACTCCCAAGTATCTGAAAACATTCACTTCTTCCATACTCCTCCTCCCCAATTTGATATCCAATTTTTCTTTATCTAAATCATTTGACACCCTCATCACCTTACTCTTTTCTATGTTCACTTTCAACTTTCTACCTTTACACACATTCCCAAACTCATCCACTAACCTTTGCAATTTTTCTTTAGAATCTCCCATAAGCACAGTATCATCAGCAAAAAGTAACTGTGTCAATTCCCATTTTGAATTTGATTCCCCATAATTTAATCCCACCCCTCTCCCAAACACCCTAGCATTTACTTCCTTTACAACCCCATCTATAAATATATTAAACAACCATGGTGACATTACACATCCCTGTCTAAGACCTACTTTTACCGGGAAGTAGTCTCCCTCTCTTCTACACACCCTAACCTGAGCCTCACTATCCTCATAAAAACTCTTTACAGCATTTAATAACTTACCACCTATTCCATATACTTGCAACATCTGCCACATTGCTCCTCTATCCACTCTATCATATGCCTTTTCTAAATCCATAAATGCAATAAAAACCTCCCTATCTTTATCTAAATACTGTTCACATATATGCTTCAATGTAAACACCTGATCTACACATCCCCTACCCACTCTAAAACCTCCTTGCTCATCCGCAATCCTACATTCTGTCTTACCTCTAATTCTTTCAATTATAACCCTACCGTACACTTTTCCTGGTATACTCAGTAAGCTTATTCCTCTATAATTTTTACAGTCTCTTTTGTCCCCTTTCCCTTTATATAAAGGGACTATACATGCTCTCTGCCAATCCCTAGGTACCTTCCCCTCTTTCATACATTTATTAAACAAAAGTACCAACCACTCCAACACTATATCCCCCCCTGCTTTTAACATTTCTGTCATGATCCCATCAGTTCCAGCTGCTTTACCCCCTTTCATTTTACGTAATGCCTCACGTACCTCCCCCACACTTACATTCTGCTCTTCTTCACTCCTAAAAGATGGTATACCTCCCTGACCAGTGCATGAAATTACTGCCTCTGTTTCTTCCTTAACATTTAAAAGTTCCTCAAAATATTCTCGCCATCTACCCAATACCTCCATCTCCCCATCTACTAACTCCCCTACTCTGTTTTTAACTGACAAATCCATATTTTCCCTAGGCTTTCTTAACTTGTTTAACTCGCTCCAAAATTTTTTCTTATTTTCATTAAAATTTCTTGACAGTGCCTCTCCCACTCTATCATCTGCTCTCCTTTTGCACTCTCTCACCACTCTCTTTACCTTTCTTTTACTCTCCATATACTCTGCTCTTCTTATAACACTTCTGCTTTGTAAAAACCTCTCATAAGCTACCTTTTTCTCTTTTATCACACCCTTTACTTCATCATTCCACCAATCACTCCTCTTTCCTCCTGCCCCCACCCTCCTATAACCACAAACTTCTGCCCCACATTCTAATACTGCATTTTTAAAACTATTCCAACCCTCTTCAACCCCCCCACTACTCATCTTTGCACTAGCCCACCTTTCTGCCAATAGTCGCTTATATCTCACCCGAACTTCCTCCTCCCTTAGTTTATACACTTTCACCTCCCTCTTACTTGTTGTTGCCACCTTCCTCTTTTCCCATCTACCTCTTACTCTAACTGTAGCTACAACTAAATAATGATCCGATATATCAGTTGCCCCTCTATAAACATGTACATCCTGGAGCCTACCCATCAACCTTTTATCCACCAATACATAATCTAATAAACTACTTTCATTACGTGCTACATCATACCTTGTATATTTATTTATCCTCTTTTTCATAAAATATGTATTACTTATTACCAAATTTCTTTCTACACATAGCTCAATTAAAGGCTCCCCATTTACATTTACCCCTGGCACCCCAAATTTACCTACTACTCCCTCCATAACATTTTTACCCACTTTAGCATTAAAATCCCCAACCACCATTACTCTCACACTTGATTCAAAACTCCCCACGCATTCACTCAACATTTCCCAAAATCTCTCTCTCTCCTCTACACTTCTCTCTTCTCCAGGTGCATACACGCTTATTATAACCCACTTTTCACATCCAATCTTTATTTTGCTCCACATAATCCTTGAATTAATACATTTATAGTCCCTCTTTTCCTGCCATAGCTTATCCTTCAACATTATTGCTACTCCTTCTTTAGCTCTAACTCTATTTGAAACCCCTGACCTAATCCCATTTATTCCTCTCCACTGAAACTCTCCCACCCCCTTCAGCTTTGTTTCACTTAAAGCCAGGACATCCAGCTTTTTCTCATTCATAACATCCACAATCATCTCTTTCTTGCTGGAAGTATATTATGTATATTAGAATTAAAAATAAATAGGATAATCAGCAGAAGTAATGCTCACAAAGAAGTCACCCTGCCTCGGTGGGAGACGACCAACTTGTTGAAAAAAAAAAAAAAAAATGAACTACAAAGGATATGATAGTTTAAATAATAATAAAGCAAAATGCAAAGTTATATATAATAATAACATGTACAAGACATACAGGCCTATCTGACATCAATGACATACTACTATATATAAAGCCACTTGTTATGCAAAGCATTTCGGGCAAATTAGGTAAATTTTGTCACAGGATGCGACCCACGCCAATCGACTAACACCCAGGTACCCATTTTATACTGTATTAATGTTAGTAGAATTACTGACAATTTTTTTTTTTTTTTTTTTGAACAAGTCGGCCGTCTCCCACCGAGGCAGGGTGACCCAAAACAAAGAAAATCCCAAAAAAGAAAATACTTTCATCATCATTCAACACTTTCACCATACTCACAGATTATCACTGCTTTTGCAGAGGTGCTCAGAATACAACAGTTTAGAAGCATATACGTATAAAGATACACAACATATCCCTCCAAACTGCCAATGTCCCAAACCCCTCCTTTAAAGTGCAGGCATTGTACTTCCCATTTCCAGGACTCAAGTCCGACTATATGAAAATAACCAGTTTCCCTGAATCCCTTCACTAAATATGACAATATGTTAGGTAAAAGGACACAAGTGCAACTAATGTGACATTTTATTGTGGCAACATTTTGCCCTCCAGGAGCTTTACCAGGCTTGATAAAGCTTCTGAAGAGTGAAACATTGCCACAATAAAATGTCACATTAGTTGCGCTTGTGTCCTTTTACCTAACCATTTTATACTGATGGGTCAACATGGATAACAGGTGTCTTAAGGAAACATGTCATAATGTTTTCCAGCCGTACCGCGGATTCGATCTCCAGACCTCAGTGTGTTGCACACGTGCAACAGCTTGGTATCTGTAGTGATGTGACATTTCACTTGCTCAGCAGGCTTTTTCGATCAAAATACAGACAAGATAATGGAAGCAGTGGAGATGTAGATATGAGTGATCAGTCTCTCAGTACTGAAGATGAAGAAAGTCTGAGATGGTCAGCCCCTCAGGCTCAAACTTACCTCTTCTTCAAGACTGAAGGACTGATCACCTTACATCTACATCTCCACTATTTCTGTTGTCTATGCTGTACTTCGACTGAAGAAGTGTGCTGAGCAGGCAAAAATGTCTTCTTAATAAAGAAGCAAAATTTGTACATGTCTCTTACTCATCTACTTGATGTGATGATTTTGTATAGCATTAACAGGGCCTATGAGAAGGGAGGTTCAGCTGATACATTACTCCAGTGCCTGGACTTTAAAGATGAAGATTTTACAGCAGAAATGCAACATTTACCTTTAGTACTAAAGCAAATTTTGGGAAACTAGAACTGAATCCTTTATTATTGCTAAATTCATTAAGAGACTACAAACTCTTGAGATATTTCCAAATGTTTGTGTTAGCTTAAGAATAGTGTTGACAATTCCAGCAACAGTAGCATCAGCAGAGATATTTTAGCAAACTCAAACATATAAAAAATATTTTTAAAGTCTACTACTCAAACATATAAAAAATATTTTTAAAGTCTACTATGTGTTAAACCTGACTTGCTGATTTAGCAAAACTTAATACCGAATCAAGCATTGCCAGAGAAATTTATTTTGATAGTGTTATTAGAAATTTTACAGACAAAAAAATGCCAGAAAAGCTCATTTCACTAAGTAGTCTAAGTAAATATTAAACTTTTAAGAATTTATTTTATTTGAAAGAACTTTTGATTAAAAATTTAGGCACTTGTATAGTTACAGGTAAACAAAATTTTCAAAATCTAAAAAGTATATGTTATCTGGTCATTCTGCTGCACAGGATATAAAATATTTATGAAAGTTTACCAATGGTTTTACTGGACTCTAAATTCTCATTTTGAGAGAAGCCTCAGCCTGCCCCAAGGGGCCCCAAAGCAGTTTTGCTCCACCTTGCAAAATTTCTCTTGGAGGCCCTGTCCATTAATATAATGATTCTGTATAATTTCATATTCATTTCAGTGAAGACATCGTTGAACAGTATGATACTTTCATATGGGTTTTCTTGAGTATGAACGTTCCTATTTTACTTACCATTTCGAGCAAATGGGTTGATTTCTCTTATGGTGACCACATGAGCCAACATATCACACAGCCATTGAGGGTCAAGGAAGTATAAGTCCTTCAAGGTTGCATCTTCATAATGAAGCATAACACCTGTTGGAATATGACCTTACAATCCAAAATTCACATACTGTACATGGAAAGGTGCTCTGAAAATATGTAAACTGATATTATTCTCACCATAAATCAATATATAATCAGTTTGAAAGGTTGCAGAATCATTCTATCCTTTAATTATTTCAATGAATATAATGTAAACCCACCATTCTCATGGAGAAAAGTTGTGCCTTGATTGAGCTCGGCTACATCTCTGAATGGACGGTGACCTCTACTAGACATCTCCTGGGTAACAAGAGCCTGATATTTGTCTGCAGGCAACACTGGGTCACGGCCCTGAACACGTCGTTCCAGAGCCAGAACACCAACAACATCCTCTAAAGCAAGGTAAGAGGCAGGGATGCGTTGCTCAAGCAACCGTTCTTTGCTCCCTGTTGATACATGAAACAACATTTGTTAGTTTTTTAGTACTTTTGTAGTTAGGTGGAACTGACCTGGATATCAACTGCAATGTACCACAGTGAAGACTTTTTAAAAAATTATTATTTGTTGAAAAGTATTCTAAAAACATTATGATTAAAAATTATACATTCTTGATCAAATTAATACATCTGAATATTTTATAGAAACTTTTTCTTTCTTTCAACACACCGGCCGTATCCCACTGAGGCAGGGTGGCCCAAAAGGAAAAACAAAAGTTTCTCCTTTCACATTTAGTAATATATATAGGAGAAGGGGTTTTTATAGAGACAATATATATAAAAAATACACTAAATGCTACATACAGAACAACCTGCTTTCATAAATACCAGGCGTTTTGAGACTGAAGACGGTGTCATATATCAAGTTGCAAAGAAGCTTAATGTTGTGTCTTGTCTTGCAGCTCACCTGTAAGAGAGTGCACATATGTGATGCTAAAAAAAATATTCAAGGTACCATCCAATTTGTTAACACTGGTACAAGCAAATTATTTCTTAAAAATGTTGTATCTCTCATAATAGTTTAAAAATATCATAAGGTACAATGTCTTTTTCTTGTTGATCACTAATGAAGTTATGGCTGTAAATATTAGAAGTCAGTGTATATTTTATCAGCATTCTCTTCTATCAAAAAAAGTCTTCCGAGCACATACTTCTCTTTGTTGAGTTACCACACAATAGTCACTGTACAATGTATCTCAATCACCATCTTAGTAATACAGTGGACCCTCGAGTTTCGTAAGCCTCGCGCTTCGTAAATTTCGCCTTTCGACAACTTTTTTCGTCAAAACATAGCCTCGCGGTTTGTAATTTGCCTCGCCATTTGTCGGTCATCCGGAACATGTACGAGCAACCTCCCAGTGTCCACACCACACAAAGGTGCCCCACACACCATTCCCGGTCAGTGTGGCATTGTTTATTGGCGAGTGACCATCACCCCACACATTCATATGATACATTTCATAATATTCCATTATTTTTTGTGCTTGAAACTGCTAAATAAGCCACCGTGGGCCCAAAGAAAGCTTCTAGTGCTGGCCCTTTGGTAAAGAATGTGAGAAACATGATAGAATTCAAGAAAGAACACACCAGCCAGGGTACTTCCCCACACACAATTTGATTTGAATGGAACTTGCACATGAGTGAATAGAATTATCAAAGCTTATTGCTTGGGGAGCATTGAAAATAGGGTTGTGCAAATATTCTGTTAGTGGGATGGTTTGTGAAGGACCTGCCACTAGGACAGCCAAGCTGGTCCTAGTGGCATTAAAAAACAAAGAAGGGAAGTAACCCCGGATAAGGACTTGGTACCTAAAGTCTATGGAAGGGGATTCCCCTTCCAAACAATAGTGTAACTTCTTCATCCTCTCCCCTCCTCCTGTCTTCCATAAAGGTAAGTGTGATGTTATTATTGTTTTATACGTGATGTCTCATTGTTTTCTGTATGTAAATCTATATTTAATGAAAAAAGAAAATTTTTTTGTTGATACTTTTGGATGTTTGGAATGGATTACAGTGGACCCCTGACTTGCAATATTAATCCATTCCTGAGAGCACATCGTAAGATGAAATTATCGTAAGTTGAATTAATTTTCCCCATGAGAAATAATGGAAATCAAATTAATCTGTGCAAGACACCCAAAAGTATTTAAAAAAAAAAAAATTTACCACATGAAATATACATTTTCCTACGTGCTGTTGGAGTGTGAGCAAAGTAACATTTATGAAGGGGTTCAGGGAAACCGGCAGGCCGGACTTGAGTCCTGGAGATGGGAAGTACAGTGCCTGCACTCTGAAGGAGGGGTGTTAATGTTGCAGTTTAAAAACTGTAGTATAAAGCACCCTTCTGGCAAGACAGTGATGGAGTGAATGATGGTGGAAGTTTCTCTTTTTTGGGCCACCCTGCCTTGGTGGGAGTCGGCCAGTGTGATAATAAAATAAAATAAAAAAAGAAGGATACATGCACAATATATATTGTGCATGTACTACTCTACTAAATGAGAATAAATGACACTTATCTTTATTGAAGATGCATCAATGACTGATGAGACACTGTGTCCTCGGAGTGCCTTTTCCTCCTGAGTAATGTAGGTCCTGTTTGGCATTTTCTTCCAGAACAGGCTTTATCACACTGTGTATGCCACTACGATTCTTAAATCTCTCAAGCCAATCTTTGCTGACCTTAAATTCACCAATATGAGCACTAGTTCCAGGTATTTTTTCCTGTTCACCTGGGTGTTAGTCAACTGTTCTGGGTTGCATCCTGGGAGACAAGATTAAGGACCCCAATGGAAATAAGTTAGACAGTCCTCGATGACACACTGACTTTTTTGGGTTATCCTAGGTGGCTAATCCTCTGGAGTTAATTGTTTCTCGGTATTCTCGATAAGCCACACCAACAACAGTGCTACAGCAGCAGCAGCTGTTAGTGCTATGGCAGCAGCAGCTGTTAGTGCTACAGCAGCAGCAGCTGTTAGTGCTACAGCAGCAGCTGATGGTGCTACAGCAGCAGCTGATGGTGCTACAGCAGCAGCTGATGGTGCTACAGCAGCAGCAGCTGATGGTGCTACAGCAGCAGCAGCTGATGGTGCTACAGCAGCAGCAGCTGGCAGTGCTACAGCAGCAGGTGGTGCTACAGCAGCAGCAGCAGCAGCTGACAGTGCTACAGCAGCAGCAGCAGCGGATGGTGCTACAGCAGCAGCAGCAGCGGATGGTGCTACAGCAGCAGCAGCAGCGGATGGTGCTACAGCAGCAGCAGCAGCGGATGGTGCTACAGCAGCAGCAGCAGCGGATGGTGCTACAGCAGCAGTTGACGGTGCTACAGCAGCAGATGACAGTGCTACAGCAGCAGCAGCTGACGGTGCTACAGCAGCAGCAGTAGCTGACGGTGCTACAGCAGCAGCAGTAGCTGACGGTGCTACAGCAGCAGCTGATGGTGCTACAGCAGCAGCTGATGGTGCTACAGCAGCAGCTGATGGTGCTACAGCAGCAGCTGATGGTGCTACAGCAGCAGCTGATGGTGCTACAGCAGCAGCTGATGGTGCTACAGCAGCAGCTGATGGTGCTACAGCAGCAGCTGACTGTGCTACAGCAGCAGCAGCTGATGGTGCTACAGCAGCAGCTGACTGTGCTACAGCAGCAGCAGCTGATAGTGCTACAGCAGCAGCAGCTGGCAGTGCTACAGCAGCAGCAGCAGCAGCTGACGGTGCTACAGCAGCAGCATCTGATGGTGCTACAGCAGCAGCAGCATCTGATGGTGCTACAGCAGCAGCAGCAGTGGATGGTGCTACAGCAGCAGCAGCAGCGGATGGTGCTACAGCAGCAGTTGATGGTGCTACAGCAGCAGATGACAGTGCTACAGCAGCAGCAGCTGACGGTGCTACAGCAGCAGCAGTAGCAGCTGACGGTGCTACAGCAGCAGCAGTAGCTGACGGTGCAACAGCAGCAGCAGTAGCTGACGGTGCTACAGCAGCAGCAGTAGCTGATGGTGCTACAGCAGCAGCAGCAGCTGACGGTGCTACAGTAGCAGCAGCAGCTGACCGTGGTACGATAGTATTTTGATAATATTTCTCACCCTTTTTACCACAGGGTTGGCACTAGAAAATTTCTTTGGGCTCATGGTTGCTTATTTAGCAGTTAGAAGCACTGAAAACACTGGAATAATACAAAAAATTCCAAATGTATGTGTGGGAGCGACCACTCTGGCTTGTAAACATTGGCACACTAACTGAACGCAGGCCAGCTGAGGCGTGCTCAGGCTGACAGACACGCGGACGCGGTACTGGACGAATGCTGTGGGTCAAGTTTTTCAACGTACGTTGGGGTCAAATTTTCACACTGAAAAGCATTGTAGGTCAGTTTTAATGTAGGTGGGGAACATGGTACGTCGGGGGTCCACAGTAATTGGATTTACATTATTTCTTATGGGGAAAATGGTTTCACCATACGTAAATTTCGCCTTCCTTCAGACTCTCTGGAACGGATTAATTACGAAATTCGAGGGTCCACTGTACAGTGGACCCCCGCATACCGCACGCATCGCATACCGTACAATCCGCATACCGCTCGCTTTTTTCGCAAAAATTTTGCCTCGCATACCGCCCAAAAACACGCTCACCGCTCTTCGTCCGAGACACATCCAATGTGCGGCCTGAGCCACGCTCACATGTTCCGCCGGTGGCATTGTTTACCAGCCAGCCTCCGCTGTAACATCCAAGCATACAATCGGAACATTTCGTATTATTACAGTGTTTTTGGTGATTTTTTCTGGAAAATAAGTGACCATGGGCCCCAAGAAAGCTTCTAGTGCCAACCCTACAGCAATAAGGGTGAGAATTACTATAGAGATGAAGAAAAAGATCATTGATAAGTATGAAAGTGGAGTGCGTGTCTCCGAGCTGGCCAGGTTGTATAATAAACCCCAATCAACCGTCGCTACTATTGGTGGTACAGCTGCTGCTGCTGCTGTACCACCGTCAGCTGCTGCTGCACTGTCAGCTGCTGCTGCACTGTCAGCTGCTGCTGCTGTTGTACCACCGTCAGCTGCTGCTGCTGTTGTACCACCGTCAGCTGCTGCTGCTGCTGTAGCATCGTCTGCTGCTGCTGTAGCATCGTCTGCTGCTGCTGTAGCATCGTCTGCTGCTGCTGTAGCATCGTCTGCTGCTGCTGTAACATCGTCTGTTGCTGCTGTAGCATCGTCTGTTGCTGCTGTAGCATCGTCTGCTGCTGCTGTAGCATCGTCTGTTGCTGCTGTAGCATTGTCTGCTGCTGCTGTACCACCGTCAGCTGCTGCTGCTGCTGCTGCTGCTGCTGTAGCACCGTTGTTGGTGTGGCTTATTGAGAATACCAAGAAACAATTAACCCCAGAGGATTTGCCACCCAGGATAACCCAAAAAAGTCAGTGTCATCAAAGACTGTCTAACTTATTTCCATTGGGGTCCTTAATCTTGTCTCCCAGGATGCAACCCACACCAGTCGACTAACACCCAGGTGAACAGGGAAAAATGCCTGGAACTAGTGCTCATATTGGTGAATTTAAAGCCAGCAAAGGTTGGTTTGAGAGATTTAAGAATCGTAGTGGCATACACAGTGTGATAAGGCCTGTTCTGGAAGAAAATGCCAAACAGGACCTACAGTACTCAGGAGGAAAAGGCACTCCCAGGACAGTGTCTCATCAGTCATTGCTGCATCTTCAATAAAGGTAAGTGTCATTTATTCTTCATTTAGTAGAGTAGTACATGCACAATATATATTGTGCATGTACTACTCTACTATTGTGCATGTATCCTTCTCTTTGTGTGTAGGAAAATGTATATTTCATGTGGTAAAATTTTTTTTTTCATACTTTTGGGTGTCTTGCACGGATTAATTTGATTTCCATTATTTCTTATGGGGAAAATTCACTCGCATACCGAACATTTCGCATAACAATCAGCCCTCTTGCACGGATTAAAGTCGCTATGCTGGGGTCCACTGTATATCTTTAAGGCACTGAAAAGGTAACTGTGGATAACAGTAATTATCTGTAATAATTTATATTGCATATTCCATGTGAGACTAAATTAGGCAATGCAGCTCCTCCATACACTGAGTGCTAAAACACCTTGAAACACATCTAATACCACAATAAACCACTATACATAGTATTAGGCATTCAAAACAAAAAAAAAACTGAAAACTAATCATAATTTAGAATAAATAATAGTAAAATTCCTAGGTAGTAGGCTGGTAGATAGCAACAGCCCAGGAAGATGCTACCGTCTTGCCAAGTGAGTGTAAAATGGAAGCCTGTAAATGTTTTACATGATGGTAGGATTGCTGGTGTCTTTATTGTCTCATAAACATGCAACATTTCAGGTAAGTATTGCTACTTCTGCTTACACTTAGGTCACACTACACATGCATGTTCTTCTTTCAACAAACTGGCTGTATCCCACAAAGGCAGGGTGGCCCAAAAAGAAAAAAAGTTTCTCTTTTTAAATTTAGTAATTTATACAGGAGAAAGGGTTACTAGCCCCTTGCTCCTGGCATTTTAGTCGCCTCTTACAATATGCATGACTTACGGAGGAAGAATTCTGTTCCATGCAAGTACAAGCACATATGTACACACCTCTTTGGGTTTTCTTCTATTTTCTTACTAGTTCTTGTTTCTGTTTATTTCCTCTTATCTCCATGGGGAAGTGGAACAGAATTCTTCCTCCGTAAGCCATGTGTGTTGTAAGAGGTGACTAAAATGTTGGGAGCAAGGGGCTAGTAACCCCTCCTGTATAAATTACTAAATTTAGAGAGACAAACTTTCGTTTTCCATTTTGGGTCATCCTGCCTCGGTGGGATACGGATGATTTGTTGAAAAAAATGGTATAATGTATACAGAAGGACCCCTCTATCCATGGATTCGGTATCCGCTGTTTCAGGTATCCACAGTTAACTGTGGCCCAAAAATAACCCTTAATTTTGCATGAGAATGGCCCCAAGGTACAATAGTAGTGTTGCTGGTAGTTCTTGAAACCCTAAGAGAAGCCAAGCAATGCTTCCCATCAGTGAAAAAGTGCTAATTCTAGACTTCTTTTGCTTACTTTATCAATTAAACTAACAAATAACACATACAGGGTCCGCTACTATCCACAGTTTCAGGTATCCACGGTGGGTCTTGTAATGTATGCCCCGCAGATACGGGGGAGGACTACCACATACCACTAAGGTATTTATACTGCTGCTAACAATGAGTGATCATTTTTCAAAAACTTCAACACATAAAATGATAAATTAACATTCAATTTTTTTATTTGAATCAGAAAAATTCCCCCACACACAGTGCCATTGCTAGGGTTGGTGTCACACGGGGGAGGGGGGGGGCATCTTTGGTGTCACCGCCATGAATTCCAAGTGCAGGGGTATGGGGGGGAGTAAACTCCAGCTGCATCACTACTGCATGCCCAATGACTAATGTTGAGCAATGAGAACATTTAGGGGCCATGAACCGAACAGGAGAATATTTCTCAACTTTATTAATGATAAAATAAACAAATGTAGTAATACTGAGGAAACAAACTCAAACCCCACTTTGAGTACAGGCAACAGATCCTACATTTATTCATCTTCAACAATGCAAAAAACATGATAAATAAAGAAAAACATTGCAACATCAGAGAAACACTAGTTCTGATTTGACCTTGAGTAAAGGTAACATTTCAATGAATCAAGTCTTACATTTCCTTTCCTTCAATCTTGCAAAATCATCTGTCACATCATCAGAATCAATACTGTCAACTGACCCATTTTCCATGGATAACATTGCTAAGTCAGAGATTATGCATTGACTCATTGTGGACCATAAATAGTTTTTAATCGGCTTCAACTTTGAGAAACTCCTTTCACAAGCAGCCACAGAAACACACATAGTATGGAACAACCTCAGGCAGAGTGTGAGAGTTGGAAGAGATTCAATGAAATCCCATTCAGCTATGAATGTTAATGCATCCAATGCAGTCCAGTGCTTAACTTTTTCAAGATCAACATCAGCAGCTTGCAGGTGCCTCCTTAGTCTTGGTATTTCAACTTTAAATACCAAGATTATGGAAGCTCAAAATATAATAATTACCTGACCCTTTGTCTGTTTAACCCAGCCACATATACACCACCACCTAGACCAAACTCACTCGTGGGCAGTACAACAGACACAAGATGTTACGTTAGTGATGACATTATAGTGATGCCAGCTGGATTAGGAGTTTTTTCCAAAATATCATAAATAAAATTATCGATTTATCGTAGTTTTTCATATAGTGTCATCAAGTTTCCCTACATAGGCTTATTTGTATTGTCATCATATACAGTGGACCTTCGGGTTACGCCTTTAATCCGTTCCAGAGAGCTAGCTTTTAACCAATTTAGCCTTTAGCCGAATTAATTTTCCCCTTAAGAAATAATGGAAATCCAATTAATCCATTCCAGACACCCAAAAGTATTAAACAAAATAATTTTGTTTTACATGAAATATACATTTCCCTACACAGAAAACAATGATTCATGCACAATAAACAATACTGAAATGACACTTACCTTTATTGTGGACTTGTTGATGAGTGATGAGATGGGACATTGTTTTTCTTGAACACACTGGGACATGCAGGGAGTGTAGCAGGCATGCAGGGAGTGTAGCAGGCATGCAGGGACTGTAGCAGGCATGCAGGGAGTGTAGCTGACATGCAGGGAGTGTAGCCGACATGCAGGGAGTGTAGCAGGCATGCAGGGAGTGTAGCTGACATGCAGGGAGTGTAGCAGGCATGCAGGGAGTGTAGCAGACATGCAGGGAGCATAGCAGGCATGCAGGGAGTGTAGCTGACATTCAGGGAGCATAGCTGACATGCAGGGAGTGTAGCTGACATACAGGGAGTGTAGCAGGCATGCAGGGAATGTAACTACGAGCTTTTTCTTAAATTTTATTGCGTTTCTTTCCTTCTTTACCACAGGGCTGGCACTAGAAACTTTCTTTGGGTCCATGGTAGATTATTTAGCAGTTACAAACGCTAAAAACAATGGAATAATACAAAATATATCGCATGTATGCGTGGAATTGTCCACAACGGCTTGTATACAATGGCACACTGGCTGTACACGGAGTCACGGAGTGGCCGGGCCCGCTCAGGCTGCGCGGACACATTTGGGACGAAAACCCTTAACCGAGTTATTTGGCGTTAGCCAAGCCAATATTTTTAAGCCAAAGTGAGCTGTTATCCGATTTTGGTGCTAACCAATAACGCCTTTACCCAAGGGTCCACTGTAATAGGCTATATAGAAAAAAAGGATTTTTCTCTTATGTTGCTGCAGCACTGTTTTGGGCATTAGTGTCACTTTCTTTAGAGGCTCTATGGTGTCGCCCAAGACGGCCTGCCCCCCCCCACCCCCTTATGAAACACCAATGCCCACACACGAAAATTTTTATTTTTAGGTATGACAGAGTTTAAGGCTTTAAGTGATTATACACAAACTACTCACCTTGTGCCATACACAGACACAATAAAAAAAAAGAATGAAGTAACTTGGTTAACAGATGGGAATAGTTAGATGCAAGTAGGAAATGCCTAGCATGGGCCAAGAGGCAGTTTACTGCAGTGCTCCTCTATGCTTTGCTTAATTATCAATGTTATGGCTAAATATTTCTATTTATCTCGCCAATATGTTAAAGTTTTTTGGCACTATTTTTTTTTTCGGTACTACTTTTGCCAAGTTTCAACTAGAATGTTTTTCGTGTCAGATCCATCAATCCTTTTGTTAAGTCTCTCAAAAACTAGGGTAGACTTAAGCATAAGATATGAGAAAAATGAATGATTTTTGAGAGAAAGAAAAGTCAGGGGTAAAACTATACACAGCATTGGGGTCTACAGCGGAACCTCGGTTTTCGTGATTAATCCATTAAAAAAAGTCTGACAAAAACCGAATCATATGAAAAGTGAAGCAATATTTCCTATAAGAAATAATATAAATCCAATTAGTATGTTCCAGACACCCAAAAATATTAACAAAAAATACATTTTATAAAGAATAACTATAGTTTTACATACAGAAAACATTGAAAAATAAATATAAATGACTAACAAAATGGATAAATTAACAATTAACATCAATTTTACCTTTATTGAAGACTCTTGTTGGCGTATGGAAGACAGCAAGGGGAGAGGGAGGAGGAGAGGTTATTGTTTGGAAGGGGAATCCCTGGCCATAAGGAATTCATGTATCAAGGCCCTATCTGGAGTTACTTCCCTTCTTTGTTTTTTACTGGCACCAGGACCAGCTTGAGAGTCACTGGACCCCTGTGGCACAAAAAATCTGTCCAGAGAGCTGTTTCTGGCATCTCTAAGATTTGCCTAAAATGGGACAATTCATTGTCATTGAACATGTTGCAGACACAGCTTGCAATAGGGTGATATTTCTTCACAAAACTTTGCAACTCATTCCACTTAGCACACACGTCCTTAATCATTGAAGAAGGCACATTCTTCCCTCTCTCTTCCTCCTCCTCTGAAGCAATTTCCTCAGCTACAGTTTGTTGCTTTTCCAGTTAACCCTTTGAGGGTTTTGGTCGTACTAGTACGTCTTACGCGTAGGGGTTTTTGATGTACTAGTACGCATAAATTCTAGCGGCCTCAAATCTCACAGGAAAAGGCTGATAAGCCTAGATGTGAGAGAATGGGTCTGTGTGGTGGGTGTGCGCAGTAGGAAAAAAATCTGGGACCCAGTGGTGCATTGTGGGAATGCCATCATAGTACACAATTTCCACCGTGCCCTGTGGTAAGAAGTTCCTCACTCCTCGGCGAATTGGGACACTTTTGTTCCCCAGTGACAGTTCTAATACAGATGGAAGTGACAGTGAAGATGAGTTTCAAGGTTCTGGTGAGGTTTTGACCGAAACTAATGACCATAATATGGGTAATAGTGAGGAAAACCCAGACAACCCACAGCCTTCCACCTCTGGTGCTGGGCCATCTTGTTCACGTTCAGTTGTACCAGAATCAAAGAGGAAACTCCTATTTTCCAAAATCCCAGACTCAGATGTGAGCATTGGTGATGATAGTGATAGTGATTATGAACTACAAGCTCTTCAAACTTGTTCCAAGAATGGAGGAGGAGGAGGAGGCAGAGGAGGAGGAGGCAAGAGGAGGAGGAGGCAGAGGAGGAGGAGGAGGAAGAAGAAGAGGAGGAGGAGGAGGAAGAGGAAGAAGAGGAGGAGGAGGAAGAGGAGGAGGAGGAGGAGGAGGAAGAAGAAGAATACGTAATGATAACAATAATACATAATAATAATAATACATAATAATAATACATAATAATAATAATAGGTAATAATAATAATAATAATAATATGTAATAATAAATGTTCACCCATGACAGTAACAAGATAAGGGGAGATAACATCTGATAAGTGCTGACGTTTGATGAGGGTAGAGCTGATGCCAAAAGATGAGATAAACATTGCCCTCCCTTTGTTTTTGCTGGTATACTAACATTTCTGTCTGTCTATTTGCCTGTCTGTCAAGCTCCCTGTCTATCCGTCTAGCTCTCTGTCTCAGAGAGCCACAAGACTGCGTCATCACTTTTACTCACATCTTCAAGCAGAGTATAGCACTTTGTCTGGGTTTCTTGGGTTATCCTAGGTAATTTATACTATGTATACTTGTATTTATGTGTACCTGTGAGACAGAGATAAAAAGACAGATAGAATGAGGGAGAAAGATAATCAGATAGAATGGAGGAAGGGAAGCAGCATCCGACCCCATTGTTTTGACAGGCGGGAGGGGGGAGTGAGTAATGAGACAATATGTCATTTTGACAGCTGCCGACTCCTGGTAATTTACACCATGGAGGAGGAGGAGAAGGAGAAGGAGGAAGAGTAGGGGGAAGGGAAGAAAGAGGAAGAAGAGGAGGAGGAGGAAGAGGAAGAGTAGAATAAGAGGAAGAGGAATAAGAGGAAGAGGAGGAGGAAGAGGAATAGTAGGAGGAAGATTAGGGGGAAGAGGAGGAAGAGGAAGAAGAGGAGGAGGAGGAAGAGTAGGAGGAAGAGGAAGAAGAGGAGGAGGAAGAGGAGGAGGAGGAAGAGTAGGAGGAAGAGGAAGAGGAAGAGTAGGGGGAAGAGGAGGAAGAGTAGGGGGAAGAGGAGGAAGAGGAAGAAGAGGAGGAGGAGGGTGGAACACTAGTACACTGGTACTGGTACACTAACATTTCTGTCTGTCTATTTGTCTGTCTGTCAAGCTCCCTGTCTATCTGTCTATCCATCTAGCTCTCTGTCTCAGAGAGCCACAAGACTGTGTCATCACTTTTACTCACATCTTCAAGCAGAGTATAGCACTTTGTCTGGATTTCTTGGGTTATCCTAGGTAATTTATACTATGTATACTTGTATTTATGTGTACCTGTGAGACAGAGATAGACAGACAGATAGAAAGAGAGAGACAGATTGAAAGAGATAGAATGAGGGAGAAAGATAAAACACCATTGTGTATGACACCATGTTTCAGAGTTCCACAAGCTGCAGAACTAATAGGAATATGTTCAGTGACTGTATATTGGTATATATATTATAGAACAATAATAATAAACAATGTTTTGTATTGTTTTTGTAAACAAGTTTTGTAAACAATATATTGATAATTATGTTTGTGTGCTTATTGTGTTGTATACAACGAGTGTATATATGTACATTGCACCTTACTTTGGTCTCATAGGCCACATAAGTTATGTGAAAAAATAAAATAGTGAAAAAACAACAAACCTTCAAATACAAGTAAACTAAAGTTTACCGGGTGAGCGGCAGTCGCCGCTGTTGCCATACGCGGCTCATTTTCTGCAAACTTCATGCATCCATATCTCCGTAAGTATTGATGGTATATTTTTTTGTTTATCCTATAATGTTTAGAAAAAAAAACTATTTTTTCATAAGAAAAAAATAATTTTTTTTTTTTTTGAAATTTGGCCGACCCTGAGAACGAGTTTCGGAGAGGGCCTGTCGACCCTCAAAGGGTTAAAGGTCTTGCAGCTCTTCAATGGTTAGCTCTTCCCCTGTGGTTGTCCACCAACTCTCACATCCTGGCCACTCACATCGAACCCCATGGACTTCCCCAAAGACACAATAGATTCCACAACAGGCGTAGGGTCGTCAAGGTCAGCCTAAGAGCATCACATGCATTCAAAATCATGAACGCATGGGATGCTTTGTGTGGGCACTCTATTCCAGGAAATGAGTGGCCGAGTCACGTGTGAAGGCAGACAAGTTTAGTATGGACCATTTTCAACTGTGTGAAAACCGAGCAGATGTACAAAAACTGGGACAAAATTTTGACGAAAAAAATTCACCAAAAACTGAATCGTATGAAAACTAGGGCATGTGAAAGCCAAGGTTCCACTGTACTTGACACTCTGTTGGAACCAGATGTTAATGATATAGTCATATTCTTGTGAAGGACAAGTAGAACACCAGGAGGACTGGACTCATATATAATAGTATTATGGGAAAATGCAGTATGAAAAAGCAACAGGGTTTAAATAAAAATCATAGAAAACCCTAATTTATAACAAAGGGAACGTGATTATAGCAATTTACAAAAAAAAAAAACATGATTTTTATTAAGAATTAAAATCTTTGAAAAATGGAGAAAAAAAAAAGAACAGCTTTTGTGTGGTATACCTCAATGGTGTCCAAAACCCGTGGCAAGCCTAATTTATCAGCATCAATAACGTTGATAAATTTGTCACGAATCAGCTGCTGCAGATCTTCACTCCAAGATGGTGGAAACTTCTCTTTCACAAGGTCATAGTGAGTACCAACTATTAGAACAGGAGAGTTGGGAGCTCGAGCCTTGAAGGAAATACGCTACAGTAAGAACAGCTTGTAAAGTAGGTTTTGGAATAAAAATTAATTTATAGTAAGATTTGTTATGAAGGGCCTTTATATAGTGTGATTTTTCTTGTAAATGATATTGAAAAAGTACATTCAAAACTGAAAAGCAGATGAAAAGGCTTTCACAGAGCAAACTATTCTGCTTTGGATGCAACTTGTAAGTCACACTTACAGAAAAGAAAATTCAAGAGTGCCAAGGTATATAATTTTATTTTAATAAAAGTTAAAGTAGATTGTGGAAAAAGAGATGTACAACTGGTTTATAAATAGATACAGTAAAGTTTAAAAATATATGCCACACAATAAAACAAATAAATATGGGACAGTAGTGACGTTAGGTTAGATAAGGTTCATCAGGAAACAGGACAAGCATTTCCTGACACAGGTCTAGTCAGATGATGACCTGCCACTTGAGCTTTTGGTCATCTGACCAAGGCCTTCTGCTGGCTTACCAGTCCACCCCCTTTAAAAATTATGTGAGACTTGTCAGCTTGACCAGAGAAAAGAACTATTGCAATAAAAAATGACAATTCATTTATATTTCTTAAAGTGCATATAACCTATTCATCAAACTCTTGTGTAATTTTCTGTACAGTGAATAAATTAAGGGTAATGAGAGAAGCTACTCACCTGAATATTAACTAGCCACTGTAAAATCTCTGCAACACCTCTCTCACCATCACTGATCTTCCACACAACAAGATATAGTGATCTCTTAGAGAGGAAATACTGGTGAGTAGCATAATATTCCTTCTGACCACCAAAGTCCCATGTCCTAGAAAAACAAATAAGTTTAGAAAGTTGTTATTTTCTTCTGGTATAAGAGAGTAACTTTATTATAACAGCTGTTCTTACACCTATGGTTTAGAGCTTTTAAAAAATATGAAGTTAATGAAAACTATAATAACTATGGTTTTAATATGAATTTTATTTTCAAGGTACATAAAACAATCATCTTTAGACTTTAACCAGACAACAGATTTTTTGTTTGTTAAATTAGAAATCTGCTAAATTGAGATTTTTTTTAGAATACAGAATTTACACTATATTGTTGTAAAAATAATTACGTAAGCTATATGACACAATACACTCCTAAAATGAGCCAAAAATTATAACTATTAACAGGAATATCATGTAATTTAATTTACTGCACATACAAGAAGCCTTCAAATCATGTTCTGCTGACCTGTAAGCCATATCTGACTTTGAATTTTATGTCCATGCTTAAATAAATCAAAATTGCAACTCACTCTAGTTCAGCTCAACACTATGTCAGGAAGGAATCAACAATCTAATATAAAATGTTTGATGGGTATTTAACAGGTACAGTAAATGCTCTTAAAATGTAACTTCACAAAGCATGATTTTCTTGCAATGTAAAAAGAAAAAAGCGCATCCAAAAAATTAAAAACGCGCAAAAATCTTGATGTTACACGTCGTAAAGAATTAAGGAATCAGTGATTGTGCAAATCTTTAAAACTACACATCATAGCATCATACTGTGTGCAAAATTTTGGTACGACATGCCATAGCATTAAATTTTGGCAAATATCTGGGTACTCGACATGTACATGACTTGCTCCAGCACACTGACATCTCACACCACCTACAGTTGCCTTCTGGAAGCATCTTGTCTCTTTCTCTCACTCTGTGTTCATTAGACTATTTTGGATATTTTCATCACTATATTTGGTCTCTGGATATTAACCATGGCACCCAAGAGGAATACTAGTGATACTGGAGGTACTAAAAAGAATGAATATATACATTGTAAAACAAAACGAAAATTTTAAATATACAGAGAGGTAGTGCATATGTGAGGGGAAACTGCCAGTGAGTTATATGTAAATGAATCAACCTTTAGTACAATTAACCCTTTGACTGCTTCGGTCATATATACATGCCTTACGAGCCACCGTTTTTGACTTATATATACTCAAATTCTAGCGGCTTCAAATCAAGCAGGAGAAAGCTGGTAGGCCCACATGTGAGAGAATGGGTCTGTGTGGCCAGTGTGCACCATATAAAAAAATCCTGTAGTACACAGTGCATAATGAGAAAAAAAACTCCAACCATTTTTTTTTTAATTAAAATGCCGACTTTGTGGTCTATTTTCATATAGTACAGTGGACCCCCGGTTTACGATATTATTTCATTCCAGAAGTATGTTCAGGTGCCAGTACTGACCGAATTTGTTCCCATAAGGAATATTGTGAATTAGATTAGTCCATTTCAGACCCCCAAACATACACATACAAACGCACTTACATAAATACACTTACATAATTGGTCGCATTGGGAGCTGATCGTAAACCGGGGGTCCACTGTATTTATGTTTGCATTCTCGTTTTCTTGGTTTCGTTTGATAGAATGGATAACATATTATATCTATAGAGGTCATTTTGATTGGTTTTACTATGAAAAGAACCTTGGAATGGAGCTCAAAGTAGGGGAAATGTTTGATTTTTGCCAATGTTCAAAAGTAAACAAATGATGTCATTTTCCAATAAATGTCCAAGTAGCCATTCTAATATGCAATTATAAATGGGTTGACATTATTTATACAATTACAGTGGACCCCCGGTTATCAGCCTCAATCCGTTCCTGAAGGTCGGCTGATAACCGAAATGGCCGATAACCAAATTAATATTTCCCATAAGAATTAATGAAAATAAAATTAATTCGTTCCCAACAAAAATATTGACAAAAAAAATAATTTTTTTACAATTATGTAAGTATTACATACCTTTATTGAAGGCTAATGCTGGCTTCTGGAAGAGAGGGAAGAGTTAGTGTTTGGAAGGGGAATCCCCCTCCATGAAGACTTTAGGTAGCAATGCCTTCTCTGGGGTTACTTCCCTTCTCTGTCTTATAATGCCACTAGAACCAGCTTGAGAGTCACTGGACCCCTGTCTCACAAAATAACTGTCCAGAGTGCTCTGTTTCTGGTGTCTCTTTTAGATTTCCCTGAAGTGGGACAGGGTTTTGTCACAAAGCATGTTGCAGATATGGCTTGTTTCAGCTTTGTCAGGGTGGTGTTTCTCTACAAAAGCTAGCACCCTGGTCCACATTGCACACACCTCTTTAATCTCTGAAGAAGGCACTTCCTTCACTCCCTCTTCCTCCTCCTCTGAAGCAAGTTCCTCAGCTGCAGTCTGTTGCTGTTCAAGTTGAAGCTCTTGCAGCTCTTCAGTGGTAAGCTCTTCCCTGTGGTCCTCCACCAACTCTTCCACATCATCACCACTCACCTCCAACCCCAGGGACTTCCCCAAAGACACAATAGAGTCCACAGGGTCAGCTGGGTCAGGGTCACAGTGAGTCTCAAACCCTTCAAAATCCCTCTCTTGGACACAATCTGGCCACAGTTTTCTCCAAGCAGAGTTCAAAGTCCTGGAAGTCACTCTCTTCCAAGCCTTACCTATAAGTCTTATGCAATGGAGGATAGTGAAGTGATTCCTTCAGAAATGTCTTAGGGTCAACTGAGTGTCCGAGGTCACGTCAAAGCACTTTTGAAACGCTGCTTTTGTGTAGATATTTTTGAGGTTAGAAATGACCTGCTGGTCCATGGGCTGGAGGAGAGGAGTGGTGTTGGGAGGCAAGAACTTCACTTTTATAAAACTGAAGTCCCTAAACACTTGGTTTTCCAAGTCTGGAGGATGTGCAGGAGCATTGTCCAGTAACAGGAGGCACTTGAGTGGAATTTCTTTTCCAGGAGGTATTTTTTCACACTTGGGCCAAACACATTATTAACCCACGTTTTGAAAATCTGCCTTGTGACCCATGCCTTATGATTAGCTTTCCACATCACACACAATCTATTCTTCATGACACTGTTTATCATAAAAACTCTGGGATTTTCTGAGTGATACACAAGTAAAGGCTTCACTTTGAAATCCCCACTAGCATTACCACACAACAAAAGAGTAAGCCTGTCTTTCACAGGCTTGTGTCCTGGCAGTGCCTTTTCCTCCTGGGTAATGTAGGTCCTCTTTGGCATTTTCTTCCAAAACAGGTCTGTTTCGTCACAACTGAAAACTTGTTGGGGTTCGAATCCTTCAGCCTTAACATAGCCCTCGAATTTGTGAACATTCTTTTCAGCTGCACATTTGTCAGAACTTGCAGCCTCACCATGCCTTACAACACTGTGTATGCCACTATGCTTCTTAAATCTATCAAACCATCCTTTGCTGGCCCTAAATTCACAAACTTGTTCCAGGCATTTTCTTTGCAAGATCCTCATGCAACTGCTTGCCTTCTCACAAACAGTAGACTCCACTACATTGTCTCCCACTAATTCTTTTTCCTTAATCCACAATAATAATAACTTTTCCATTTCCTCCATTATCGGTGTCCTTTGTTTAGTTAGAAAAGCTACTCCTTTTGCAACATTAGTGTCTTTGATTTGTTCTTTCTTTGCCAGGATGGATGTAATTGTTGATTTATTCTTGCTGTACATCCTGGCAAGTTCCATCACCTTCATACCACTCTCAAACTTTTTGATCACTTCACGCTTAAATTCCATGGTGTTTCTCACTTTCTTTACCACAGGAACTTTACTAAGAACTTTCTTTGGAGCCATGGTTGCTTATATCACAGTTGCACTGCAAGAAAAACCACTAAAAACAATGGTAAACAAGTGAAATGTATGGATGTATGAGCAGAAGCCTCCTCAGTCACCGAGAGACAAAGCCAAACTGAAGCGCAAGCGCCCCAGCCGGTGGATGGATGCGTCCAAAACCGCTGATAACTGAGCGAACGGCTGATAACCAGGCACCGAAAAACCCGCCGATAACCGAGCTGGCTGATAACCAAACTGGCCGATAACCAGAGGTCCACTGTATTACTATATTGCAGTACTCTGCATAACAGTAAATCTTTTATTTTTTGTTTGAATAAAAATTCAGAATAGAAAGCAAGAGTAATATCAGAGTAGCCTAGAGACGTGACTGATGAACATAGAAAATGTTATTTTAGAGCCAGGAATGTCTGCACTGTTCATTTTGGACCCTATTTTGAAATTATCATATTTTTTAATTTTCATGAATTGGCCCAATTGCAAATTTCTGACCACGTTACTGGGTAGTTGAAATCGGTAAATGGGCAGTTTCTTGTACTCAATCGATAGAAAAAATGGAGCTCTAAAGAAATAGCTATGAGTTTGGTCGACTGGAACAATGGAATCAGCCGAAAATAGGGCTCAAAGTGGGCGAAATCGCCGATTCGTAAATACCGAGGTCGCTAATTTCACTAGAGAGTAATTCCGTCAGTTTTCCATCAAATTTCATTCTTTTGGTGTCATTACAATCGGGAAAAGATTCTCTATCATTTCATAAGAGAAAATAATTTTTTTTTTTAATTTTTAGACATCAGGAGACACCTTAGGATTTGGGGTTGTGACAGTCAAGGGGTTAAAAATGATAAAAAAAATAATAAGAGGGTGTGCATTATGTAGTGCATAGAGAGAGTCACATGTCAAAAGAATGTCAAGACAGAAAAGCTAATGAATGTGTGAAATGTGGATAAATCAAAGAATGGAGCCTCACTTAGTGGTCAGAAAATAATGCACAAAGCCCTGCCATACTATAAAACTATATGAGAAAAGGAAGGAGAGCCTTCACAATGGTATATGTTTAGTTAAGGATGGCTTAAGAATTTTAAAAGTGCACTGTAGAACAAATGAGCATTCTAATATTATACAACCATCAACTACTGAAAACTCTACATCTACATCAACACAAGAACCACAGCCATCAGCTTCAGCCCAGTAGGACTCAACCCTCTCCACACTCTTCCACTTCAAAAATAAAGATTACCAGAATACAAGGTAAGTTATACTGCAATAATTTTGACTTAGTACAATAAAAAAAGGAATTTGTTTTTCCCACATGTTCATCTAATGTAATGCTCTTATTGTACATTATAATTTTCAGGAACATAACCCATACATCATGAGAGATTACTGTATTCACCACCCACACTGAAATGGTATTAAATTATCTTTTTGAGGGATCTAAGAAAGATGTTTTAATCAAGGAGGCGCCATAAAATGCTTTTTAATATAAGCCTTTAATAAGATTCTGCAATATTTTAAGCCCAATGCTGTTTTTAGGAGATGGAAGTAGAACTTTACTAATCCATAAACACCATTTTATAATAATTTTCATAAGGTTCTGAATCTAAAAATATTAGAATTACAAACCTGAAGACCACTGGACCATAGTTGCTGTGGCCTCTAACTTTCTTTTCATATATCCAGTCTCCGATGTCGACACCCACTGTGGACATGCTGGTGCCTCGTGAGGTGCGTGTGTTGATGTTTTTATTCCCCATTCTTTTTGCCCAATGCTACAAATAAATTGCAACATTATTAAATAAGCCAATTGTTAATTTAATGCATAAATGAGTTTGCAATATATAATTTTACTCAAGCAAAATTTATTTCAAATTTGAACACTTAATTTTGCTTAATGTTCCATTTCTAATCATTATTATCCGGACTGGAAAGAGAGACATGTTCCATTTATAAATGAATTAGCAAAGGAAAATGAGAAACAAAAATACCTGAAAAAAGATTAAGACTATTTTATAGCACTTACTTCAACAGGCTTTTTCCTGTAGGATCCAGTCCCTTCATGGCGCAGTTGTTCCAGGAGAGAAGTCTTACCAATACCCTGAACACCTACTATCATTAACTTCATTCTTGCATATGGTCTTGCATCCTCCAGTATGCTCTGCAATAATCAAAACTATTAATTGATCTCAGTTACTTAAGGTAACACTGACATGGAAGAATTGTTGCCCTTTCTTCCATGAATCATTCTTTTTTCTGCTGACAGAGTTCACATTTAGTTTTATACTGAAAAGTTAGCTACATTTAGTGATGGTTCCTGGACATTTGTGGCTGGTTGTAATTGTGTGGGGATAGTTGTGAGAGGGTGGTTGTGTGAGTGGTTTTGAGAGGGTGGGTGTGTACAGGTGGTTGTGTGGGGGTGGTGTGTGGGGCATGGTTCCCAGCAGGGGCTGATGCTGGAATTGCCTGCCTTCCTGCCTGGGGACATAACTAATGAACAAAGGAAATGTTTTTTTTTAGTGCCAGGAATGTCTACATTATTTATTCTGGACAATATTTTTAAATTAGCAATTTTTTAATTTTGTGTTAAATTGGGTAAATTACCGATTTCTGGTCACTTTACGGGGTAGTTGAAATAGGGAAATGAGCAGTTTCTTGTGCTCAACAGAATAGAAGGAATACTAGTGAAATATATATGAGTCTGGTCTACTGGAACAATAGAATTGGCCGAAAATAGAGCTCAAAGCGGGCAAAAATCACCGATGTGGAAATATTGCCAAGACTACTAACTTTGCAAAAGCGTAAATCCATAAGTTTCCCATCAAATTTCATACATTTGCTTTCATTACCTTTGAAAAAGGCTTTCTATCATTTCATAAAAATTTTTTTTTTTCAAATTCTTCGACCCTAAAAGCAGTGGTCAGATCATTTAATCACTGACCTTAAGATACCCAATAACATCCATGGTTTTATATTTCTTGCTTTCAATCATGGACTTAAGCGGCTCTTGTAATGAACATGCTCGAGTGTTGAGATTCCAGAGGCGAGACAAGAGACCCATCTCCGGTGGCAGCTCAGTAATGTCACTATTTCCTGATATATTTAGTACCTGGGGAAAATATGAAGAAAATAGATATCCCTTAAAAGGTAGCTAACAAACTAAATATATTAAAAGTAGAAATCCTTCAATTTAATAGACCACAATTTAACAGATTTCTGATTTAACCCTTAAACTGTCCAAACGTAGATCTACGTTTTTTCAACATTTGAAAGTATGTAAAATAGTAGATTTTTTTTTTTTTACATTTGAAAACGTGTAAAAAACTTTGATCTTTTTTTTTATTATATTTGAAAATACGTAAAAAAACATAGATCTACTTTTGAAGCACTACGCATATGAACATAGATCTGCTTGGACAGTTTAAGGGTTAACATACAAAATATGTTACCAGACAAAATTTGGAAGCAACTGACAACATAAAGAAAGGACGGACAATATCCACCAACTCCAGAAATGTCCATTACTATTATTGCAGTCTGCTGGGTAAATTAATTTTGGATTTAATAAACAAGTTTATTTAAAACCAGAATTGTCTGCTACAGTTATGGGCAATTCTGGATTTAAAGGACAAAATCTGTTAAATCCAGAATTATCTCTTACTGCTGCAGTCTGCTGGATAAATTGATTTTCAAATTTAACAATGAAAGTTCATTAAATCCAGAATTGTCCATTACTGCTATGATCAGTGGCGGCTTGTAATGCCAGTAATACCTATACTATCATACTGCGTCAAACTTCTATTTTTAATAATTTATCTCGTTTCAACAAAAAAATAAAAAATTCACTTATAAATACATTGAAAACAACATACAACAGATTTTTCCTGTAATACATTTGTCAGTTGCAAATTATTTTAGAATAAGGTTGATGAGGTCATATGTCTGGCAGTGAGCATCTGGGGGGGACTGCAGCTCCTATGGACGAGCCACCACTGGCTACAATTATAGAAAAACAATCTCATCATTCGGATTTAATCGATAATTGGCATTAACTGAAACTTCCTTCTGTTAGTTTTTTAACCCTTAAACGGTCCAAACGTATACAGTTGACCCTCAACCAGCGATATTAATCCGTTCCTGAGAGCTCATCGTTAGTCAAAATAATCGTTAGTCAAGTTAATTTTCCCCATAAGAAATAAAGGAAATCAAATTTATCCGTGCAAGACACCCAAAAGTATTGAAAAAAAAATTTTTTTACCACATGAAATATTAATTTTAATACACACAAACTGAAGATTACAATGCACAGTTACATGACACTTACCTTTATAGAAGATCTGGTGATGATTGATGGGATGGGAGGAGGGGAGAGCGTTATCTTCTTACTGTTTAGAAGGGGAATCCCCTTCCATTAGCACTTGAGGCAGCAAGTCTTTTTCTGGGGTTACTTCCCTTGTTCTTTTAATGCCACTAGGACCAGCTTGAGAGTCACTGGACTTCTGTCACACAACATATCTGTCCATAGAGGCCTGTACCTCTCGTTCCTTTATGACTTTCCTAAAGTGGTTCACAACATTGTCAGTGTACAGGTTGCCAACACGGCTTGCAGTAGCTGTGTCAGGGTGATTATCATCCATAAAGCTTTGCACTTTAAGCCACATTGCACAGATTTCCTTAATCTTAGAAGTAGGCAACTTCTTCAATTTCTCTCTCCCCTCCTCCGAAGCAGTTTCCTCAGGTCTGCCCTCTTGCTGTTCAAGATGATCTAGCAGCTCATCAGTGGTTAGTTCTTCACTGTCCTCCACCACCAACTCTTCCACATCCTCCCCACTAACCTCCAACCCCAAGGACTTCCCCAATGCCACAATGGATTCCTCAAATGGCATAGGATTCTCAGGGTTAGCCTCAAACCCTTCAAAATCCCTTTTGTCTACACATTCTGGCCACAGTTTTTTCCAAGCAGAGTTCAATGTCCTCTTAGTCACTTCCTCCCAAGCCTTACCTATAATGTTTACACAATTGAGGATGGTAAAATGATCTTTCCAAAACTTTCTTAGAGTCGGTTGAGTTTCTGAGGTCACTACAAAGCGCCTTTCAAACATAGCTTTTGTGTACAGTTTCTTGAAGTTGGAAATAACCTGCTGGTCCATGGGCTGCAGGAGAGGAGTGATATTAGGAGGCAAAAACTTCACCTTAATGAAGCTCATGTCCCTAGAAAGTCGCTCTGCCACATCTGTAGGATGACCAGGGGCATTGTCTAATACCAGGAGGCACTTAAGGTCTAATTTCTTTTCAATTAGGTAATTTTTCACATCGGGGGCAAATGCATGGTGTAACCAGTCATAGAAAAAGTCCCTAGTGACCCATGCCTTACTGTTTGCCCTCCACAGCACACACAAATTAGCCTTGAGGACATTGTTTTTCCTGAACACTCTGGGAGTTTCAGAGTGATACACCAATAAAGGCTTCACTTTGCAATCACCACTAGCATTGGCACACATCAACAAAGTAAGCCTGTCTTTCATAGGCTTATGTCCTGGGAGTGCCTTTTCCTCCTGAGTAATGTAGGTCCTGCTTGGCATTTTCTTCCAAAACAGGCCTGTTTCGTCGCAATTAAACACTTGTTCAGGTTTCAGTCCTTCACTGTCTATGTACTCCTTGAAGTCCTGCACATATTTTTCAGCCGCTTTGTGGTCCGAACTGGCAGCCTCACCATGCCTTATCACACTATGAATGCCACTATGCTTCTTAAATCTCTCAAACCAACCTTTGCTGGCCTTAAATTCACTCACATCACTAGTTGCTGGCATTTTTTTAATTAAATTGTCATGCAACTTCCTAGCCTTTTCACATATGATCGCTTGAGAGATGCTGTCTCCTGCTATCTGTTTCTCGTTTATCCACACCAATAACAGTCTCTCAACATCTTCGAGTACTTGCGATCTCAGTTTCGAAAACATAGCTGCACCTTTGGCAAGAACAGCTTCCTTGATTGCCGTTTTCTTGCCCACAATAGTAGCGATGGTTGATTGGGGTTTATTATACAACCTGACCAGCTCAGAGATACGCACTCCACTTTCATATTTATCAATAATCTCTTTCTTCATCTCCATAGTAATTCTCACCCTTTTTGCTGTAGGGTTGGCATTAGAAGCTTTCTTGGGGCCCATGGTGACTTATTTTGCAGGTGAAATCACTAAAAAGGCTGTGATAATATGAAATGTTCCAGTTGTATGTTTGGAAGCGACCGCGGTGGCTGGCTGGCTTGTAAACACTGGCACCAAAGGGACAAGTGAGGCACGCTCAGGCCAAAGTGGACGCGTATGGTACGGAACGAAAAGCGCTGGTCAGGTTTTTAAGCGCTAGTCAAGGCAAAATTTTTGCATTTAAATGAATCGCTAGTCAGATTTATCGTTAATCGATGCAATCACTGGTTGAGGGTCCACTGTATATATGTTTACTTGCGCAATGCCCCGAATAAAATTAAGGTCAGTACTTACAGAGATATGAGGCTGAGAAGTTGGCAGTGGATGCTCACGTGATGGCAACATGGAGTCCTGCCACTTGCAGAAGTGTTGCTGATATACCTTTTTTCTACTTTTCATATTATTTTATATAATTTTTATGTTCTGATAATTACAATTTATAGTAGTTTTTGTCATTTCATAACCAATCTTTGTTCTGACACTAGTATTAGGCACTGAAATTGTACTCAAATTGTCACAAACACATTGACAGGTGGACATTTACACCTGCCTTGGTCATTTACTATTTTTTTTTTTTTAACAAGTCGGCCGTCTCCCACCGAGGCAGGGTGACCCAAAAAGAAAGAAAATCTCAAAAAAGAAAATACTTTCATGAACATTCAACACTTTCACCTCACACATAATCACTGTTTTTGCAGAGGTGCTCGGAATACAACAGTTTAGAAGTATATACGTACATATAAAGATACACAATATATCCCTCCAACTGCCAATATCCCAAACCCCTCCTTTAACCCTTAAACGGTCCAAACGTATATATAAGTTCACGCGCGTAGCGCCCCAAACGTATATATACGTTTTCTTTGTCATTCATTCAACATTGCCACAATAAGCCTGAGTCACCTAGACATGAGAGAATGGGTGTGCGCACTCACTGTGTGCAATATTAAAATAATTGGGGATGCCTGGGCACAATATGCTCTTTTTTCCTTTTAAAAGAAAAGATTTGTTTTTTCCTCAAAAAATTTGGGGCGCTACGCGAGTGAATGTATACATACGTTTGGACCGTTTAAGGGTTAAAGTGCAGGCATTGTACTTCCCATTTCCAGGACTAAAGTCCGGCTATATAAAATAACCGGTTTCCCTGAATCTTTTCACTAAATATTACCCTGCTCACACTCCAACAGCTCGTCAGGTCCCAAATACCATTCGTCTTCATTCACTCCTAACAGTCACGCATGTTTGCT
Source organism: Cherax quadricarinatus (assembly GCF_038502225.1). NCBI lineage: Eukaryota > Metazoa > Arthropoda > Malacostraca > Decapoda > Parastacidae > Cherax > Cherax quadricarinatus. Next base: position 19,212,883 of record NC_091328.1, read on the forward strand.
GGAAGTCCAAGCCCCTCGCCCACAAAACCTCCTTTACCCCCTCCCTCCAACCCTTTCGAGGACGACCCCTACCCAGCCTTCCTTCCCCTACAGATTTATACGCTCTCCATGTCATTCTACTTTGATCCATTCTCTCTAAATGACCAAACTACCTCAACAACCCCTCTTCAGCCCTCTGACTAATACAGTGGACCCCCGGTTAACGATATTTTTTCACTCCAGAAGTATGTTCAGGTGCCAGTACTGACCGAATTTGTTCCTATAAGGAATATTGTGAAGTAGATTAGTCCATTTCAGACCCCCAAATATACACATACAAACGCACTTACATAATTGGTCGCATTGGGAGGTGATCGTTAAGCGGGGGTTCACTGTACTTTTATTAACCCCACACCTTCTCCTAATTTCCACACTCCGAATTTTCTGCATAATATTTACACCACACATTACCTTTAGACAGGACATCTCCACTGCTTCCAACAGCCTCCTCGCTGCAGGATGTACAACCCAAGCTTCACACCCATATAAGAGTGTTGGTACCACTATACTTTCATACATTCCCTTCTTTGCCACCATTGATAACGTTCTTTGTCTCCACATATACCTCAAAGCACCACTCACCATTTTTCCCTGATCAATTCTATGATTAACCTCATCCTTCATAAATCCATCCGCTGATACGTCAACTGAGGCTTATTTTCGAGTCACGGTAAATCGTGGATAACTGAAACTACACAAACTGAATCCATGGATTCGGGAGAGGATTTTGGGGGGTCAATAACCCCACGGCCCAGTCTGAGACCAGGCCTCGTGGTGGATCATGGTCTGATCAACCAGGCTGTTACTGCTGGCTGCATGTAAACTGATGTAAGAACCACAGCCCGGCTGATCAGGTACTGACTTTAGGTGCCTGTCCAGCACCTTCTTGAAAACAGCCACGGGTCTATTGGTAATCCCCCTTATTTATGCTGGGAGGCAGTTGAATAGTCTTGGGCCCCTGACACTTATTGTCTTGTCTCGTGTACTCGGGCACCCCTGCTTTTTACTGGGGAAATGCTGCATCTCCTGCCGAGTCTTTTGCTTGTGTAGCGAGTGATTTTCCTGTGCAGGTTTGGTGCTAATCCCTCTAGGATTTTCCCAGTGCATATAATACTGTATCTTTCTCGCCCGCATTCCAGGGAATACAAATCAAGGGACTTCAACCATTCCCAGTAATTTAGGTGCTTTACTGTACTTGTGTGTGCTGTGAAAGTTCTCTGTACATTCTCCAGGTCAGCAATTTTGTCTGCCTTGAAGGGGGCAGTTAGTGTACAGCAGTATTCCAGCCTAGAGAGAACAAGCGACTTGAAGAGACTTGGTTTATTTAATTCATGTTTTCTTCTCAGAATCTTGTTTAGCTAATAGTATTGCATTATATCAGACTTCAAGGATTTTGTTTTGTACTTTGTAGATTTATAATTTAGGGAAATAATCAGCCTTTCTCCTAATGTCTTCTTTCTATGTATTTGGATAATTTTGAAGTGATTTTGTTTACAACAATATGAGACTTCATTAAAACTCATTTTGGAGAGCTACAACAGAACACATGAAGACAAGGCAAGGAATATGCATCTCTTTGATGTACCAGGTGTATGACTTGACCTGTTCACAAACTCCATGCAAATACAAGATCCTAAAATATGGAACTTGCTGCCTGAAAATGCCAAAAGTTCCCTATCTACCAACAGCTCTCATGACATTGTTAAGAAACACCTATCAAATCTTGCTTAAATGTCATATCCAGTTAACTTTTTGACTGTCGGTGTTGTATATATACGTCTTACGAGCCAGTGTAGGTGACATATTAATACACCATAATTCAAGTGGCTTCAAATCAAGTGGAAGAAAGCTGGTAGGCTCACATGTGAAAGAATGGGTCTGTGTGGTCAGTGTGTGCAGTATAAAAAAAATCCTGCAGCACGCAATGCATGAGAAAAAAAAAAACCCTGACCGTGTTTTTATATTAAAATGACGACGTTGAGGTGTATTTTCGTATAATATTTATAGTTGTATTCTCGTTTTCTTGGTCTCGTTTGATAGAATAGAAAACATATTACAGAAATAGAGTTGATTTTGATTGGTTTCATGATGAAAAGGACCTTGAAATTGAGCTCAAAGTAGCAGAAATGTTCAATTTTGCCGATGTTCAAGAGTTAACAAATGATGTCACCGTCCAATAAGTGTCCAACTAATATGCAGTCACGAGTGGGTTGACATTATTTATACAATTATTACAATAATGCAGTAGTCTGCATAACAGTAAATCTTCTACTTTTTGTATGAATAAAAATTCAAAAATAGAAAGCAAGAGTAATATAAGGGGCCTGGAGACATGACTAATGAACAGAGAAAATGTTATTTTAGTGCCAGGAATGTCTGCATTGTTTATTCTGGACCCTATTTTGAAACTGGCATCTTTTTTAATTTGTGTGAAATTGGCCAAATTGCCAATTTCTGACCACTTTATTGGGTAGTTGAAATCAGTAAGTAGGCAGTTTCTTGTACTCAATCAATAGAACAAATGGATTTCTAAAGAAATAACTGAGTTTGGTCAACTGGAACAACGGAATTGGCCAAAAATAGGGCTCAAAGTGGGCAAAATTGCCGATGAGCATATACTGCCTAGATCGCTAACTTCGTGAGAACACAATTCCATAAGTTTTCCATCAAATTTCGTACTTTTGGTGTCATTACCACCGGGAAAATACAGTGGACCCCCGCTTAACGATCACCTCCAAATGCGACCAATTATGTAAGTGTATTTATGTAAGTGCGTTTGTACGTGTATGTTTTCGACTAATCTACTTCACAATATTCCTTATGGGAAAAAATTCGGTCAGTACTGGCACCTGAACATACTACTGGAATGAAAAAAGTTCATTAACCGGGGGTCCACTGTATTATCATTTCGTAAGAAATTTTTTTTTTCCGAATATTTTTGCGGCACAGAGAGACACCTTAGGATTTGGGGTCTTGACAGTCAAAGGATTAATGCCTATCATACTATCATTTCCCACTGACCTTTAAATACATATTAGAATTTTCATAATACTATCCATAAAAACCAATTTTATTCCCTATCATTGTAAATTATCATCATCATGTTATTCATGTAAAGTGCTAAACCCATGTGGGCTATTCAGCATAAGACATGGTGGAGGCTTGATCCTCCATCTGCTGAGCACGAGACTGATGCATTTCCTATTTGTACTCACCTAGTTGTCCTATCATTGTAAAACATTCTCTTTGTTTTTCAGTAACATCTTAATTAATTTGTAAATATGCTTACACATTCCATCACTCCAAAGCATTTACTTTTTCTTTGGCCTTACCAACAAACACTCTCTCTCAGCCTATGTAGAGGAATTTGTACAAAAACGAGCATAATTTACCACTTTGATATGTCTTCATAACTTTTATGAACTAAAATAGTACTCTACCAACTCTGGAGAAAACTATGGCCTTCATATGATGTACAGTTTGTTGACAGTATTTATATACATTTCACGGGAACAGCATATTTCCAACTTACAGATAAGTTTGTAAGCTCATGAAGTGTTGTGGGCAAATCCCGCAGAAGGTTGTTGCTAACATCCAACATGGAAAGATTAGGAAACAGCAACCAGGATTTCCTAGGGGTACTGGCTCGGACGGGGTTTGTCTGAAATTAACAGTCATAAAGAGCTGTGCTTTTCTTGCTTAAAATTATAACTTGTTAAAAAGACTGCCTCTGAAATTATAACTGACTAAAAGGCATAGGAATTACCAAACAAAAATCACAAAATAATAATCAGCCTTATCATAAATGATATCAACAAAACTGAATAATATACTGAACTTACTTCATTTTCATCAACTTCATTCACCAGTGAGAATTCGTTGTCATCTAGATATAAGCAGAGTCGAGTCAACTGATTATCTGCCAAAATTAGCGTTCGCAGAGACTCGAGACGAATATGTCGTCGGTGGACACAGTGACCAGGTGTGGGGGAGGAGCCAAGGGGAGAGCTTGTACCTCCTCTTACACGAGGCACGTTAAGATTCTGACCAAACTTGCGTCCTGCACAATTATTTTGTGGGAGGAAGGAAAAGGATGGGTGTTTACTAGTTCTAGCTACTGGCACAACATTGGGAAGGGAGAAGAAACAGTAACACAATTTGTAGTGGATGAGCAATAAAATTTTTATACTGTATAATGATAAAACTCTGATGCTCTTTCCATAAATACGTAGGTAAAACTAAATAAAAATTCTCATTATTTGTGATATTTTTACTAAAATTAAACTAAGAGCAGCAAAGAACCTAATTTACCAAAATATTAGCTATTAAAAACTTTATATATTACTGATTCCTGAATTCACAGTAGAATACAGAACAGTAACTAAATATACTGATTTTCAAATTAAATACAATACCTTGGCATGAAAATCTGCTACTCTTTGAGATTTCTGCAAGTGCATAGCACGATGACAGAGTAGATTCAAGACTTTCCAGGGACTCACTATGGGCCACTGTGGGCCAGGCTCGGATACGATTGTGAGACAGGTCTAACTGTTTCAATCCAACTGGGTAACTGCTGGCTGAACCCATTTCATTTAGTCTGTAAAAAAGGAAGATGTTTTACAAAAGCATATCAGCAAAAAAAAAAAAAAAAAAAAAAAAAAAAACCAACAAGTCAGCTGTCTCTACTACTAGTAGTAGTAGTAGTAGTAGTAGTAGTAGTAGTAGTAGTAGAGGAGGTAAGTAGTGGTAGAGGTAGTAGTGGGGAATAAGGAGGAGGAGCCAGTCAAATACAAAGGAAGGGGAGCACTGCAAGGGAGCTAGGTGCCCACAGAGGGAGAGCAAGCGCACAGAGGTGGGTGAAAGGGGAAGTGGTGAAATAAATAAAGAAGGAACAGAAACACGAGACATAAGAGAGAAAGACAACCCAGAGGAGAAAAAGGAAAGAGGAAAGGGGAAGAGGGAGAAGAAGAAAAAGAAAAAGAAAAATATTTATATATACCGTTCCAGTCACGGTATTGTGCTTTTTTTTGTTATTCACAATCACTGTCTTTGCGGAGGCGCTCAGATACAACAGTTTAGAAGTCCCTCCAAACTGTCAATATCCCAGACCCCTCCTTTAAAGTGCAGGCATTGTACTTCCCATTTCCAGGACTCAAGTCTGGCTAAATCTACAATAACCAGTTTCCCCGAAGCCCTTCAATAAATATTACCCTGCCCACACTCCAACAGCTTGTCAAGTCCCAAAAACCATTCGTCTCCATTTACTCCTGTCCAACACGCTTGCTGCAAGTCCAAGCCCCTATCCCACAAAACCTCCTTTATCCCCTCCCTCCAATCTTTTCGAGGATGACCCCTACCCCACCTTCCTTCCCCAACAGATTTATACGCTCTCCAAGTCATTCTACTTTGATCCAATCTCTAAATGACCAAATCACCTCAACAGCCCCTCTTCAGCCCTCTGACTAAACCTTTAGTAACTCCACACCTCCTAATTTCCACACTCCAAATTCTCTGCATAATATTTACACCACACACTGCCCTTAGACAGGACATCTCTACTGCCTCCAGCTGCCTCCTCACTGCATCATTTACAACCCAAGCTTCACACCCATATACGAGTGTTGGTACCACCATATTTTCACACATTCCCTTCTTTGCCTCCATAGATAACGTTGCTGTCTCCACAGATACCTCAACGCACCACTCGCCTTTTTTTCCTCATCAATTCTATGGTTAACCTCATCCTTCATAAACCCATCTGCTGACAAGTCAACTCCCAAATATCTGAAAACATTCACTTCTTCCATACTCCTCCTCTCCAATGTGATATCCAATTTTACTCT
>NC_091328.1:19218867-19496367 GCF_038502225.1 Cherax quadricarinatus
TAAAAAACACAAAGTTATGGTCTAGATGCAATTTATTGGGCAATTTTGCCCATTTTCAGTCTATTTTAAAGTTAAAACCCCTATTTAACATGTTCTTAGTATTTCCTGGTTTCATTCTGTTCATTGACGGGACACAAGAAACCACCCATTCAACTCTCAGAATACTGTATGAGGTGCAGAGATCAGTAACTTGAAATTTGATGAAAATTTTAAAAAATTCATTAAAAACAAGCCCAAAATAAACATTGTGACATTCCAGCTACTAAACAACATTACCTCTGTTTATTATGTCCCAGATGTCTCTCATTCACTTGACCTCCATTTTAAATTCATCACACAAGAATTGAAGTTTTGCTCTAATCTCAAAGAATAAACACCCAGGAATGATTGGCTGGGGGTTGAGAAGTCCCTATAACTGAAGTAGAGCTAGTAAAAACCTATAAAACAGAATGAGGGGTAAAGGCCTTACTCTCCTCATGAAAATAGCAAAAATCAAATACTTTTGCATTTTGAGCCCAATTTCAAACTACAGTGGAACCTCGGTATGTGACCTAATTCAGTCCAGAGGCTGTTCAATGCCACTCCTTTTGGGAGTATCAACAAGTTCTTCCCAACCAATTTAGAGCAAAGCTTTTGGCAGGTTGTATTTGTTTGGTTGAGTGCTGAGCTTTGTCTCATGAGGAGCTTCAATACCGGTTCCACTGTACTTCCATTTCGAAACCAACCAAGATCATCTCTGTTTCAATAGTACGTCTTCTTTTCTATCAACTAATTCCAAGAAAAGTTAATCAAACCACAAATATCATCCTAAAAAAAACCTCAGTCACTATTTTAAACAAAAACAAAAGGGTTTGGGAGGACTTTTATATATGCACACACTCAGTAGAGACTCAGTAAAAGGGAAACTGTGATACAATATTGCAGATTAACTAAAAAGGCATTACAGATTAACTAATACCTACAGCCCTCCAACTTAACGACGGAGTTCTGTTCCTAGGACCACATCAAACAAATCATCACTAAGTGAGGAGTATACTATAATGTAGTGGGTTTGGTCAACATCTTTGGATTGTTTTAGTGTCACCTTTGACCATTTATAACATTTCTGGTATATTTTTTAAAAGTTTATACAGTAGTAAAGGTATATTGTAATAAACAGAATATAGGGGAAACGCTTTAATATACATTATTTAGGTATGCATACTGGTCAGAGAGCCCATCATAACCAGTCATTGGTAAACGAGTACATCGCTAAATGAGGAGGGGCTGATTATAACAAGAATTATCTAAACAGTTTTTTAGCAGTACATGGGGGACATTTGTCTAGATTTTCCTGGGTGTACTTTTGTGGGGCATGTCATGATCACCACCATCACTGAACAAAAGCAACTAATTTCCTCACTGAACACACACTCACACAATGTTTCCCCATTTTCACTGTCTGATGGCCAGCCTTATGTAATCAAGTGATTTGAAATTTTCTGTGTTACTGACTTATTCCTGCCATACTAATTTGTCTATAGACAAAAATGTCCAATAATTTCGACATTCAAGATCCTGTGGTGCATGGAAACCACAAATATTCCCATTACAAGCCTAAAAGGACTGCTGACAGGCCATATAGCCTTGGTGAATTTCATGTCCTGCTATGAGTGCCTGCAAGGGTTTTTTGTTGCATCAAAACCCCCTAACGGGGTTGGACACTTTTTGACATTAAAATAGGCTGGGCACCTCCACCCAGCATACTGATCAAGCATGGTAAATATGGGAAGAAACTTATTCACTTAGTGAGAAAGCACACTAAAATTTAATTTGAGCTTATAGAAAAATATACTACTTGCACAGATATCTGAGAATGTAAAAGTTATATATTGTATTATATAAGAGTAATTATTGAATTTCTTATGAATGAATGGCTCTGCAAGTACCTATAGCCTCTGTTGTAAGTCCATGATAAGTCAGGTCGTATGGTTACGCCTCAGTGTTTGCCATATAGAAGGCAGAATTGCAACAAATGTAGATCCAGACGATTGGAAAACTTTTGCTCCGCAAGCCCCGTCTCTGAACGATGAATCTGAGAGCCAAGAACTGTTAAATAATTGTTAGAGTATTTACACATGATTTTCTAATGACTGACTGATATGCCTATGCAAAAATTTCTATTGAATAAAATCTTCAAGAATAATATTACATTCTTTTCCCCATGTACTTATTTTTATCTATCTCAAAATTAAATTTATAGTTATAACCATTTCAGGTTTCTATCATCATGTATCCTCTGGCACACTACTATTTATTTACTTATTTAATTTATTAATTTGAACATGATACAGGAAGTACAAAAATCAGTGGTTAATGTAACAGCAAAGCCCCTGTATGCAGAGCATTATGGGCATGCTTAAGATTAACTTAAGATTAATAACAATGATATATTCAGAGGTAAATATTATTGTAAACAGATACCTACAAAAAATGAGTATTTCAAAGACAGGTCATATAGCTTTATTTGTTTGGCATTCAGTAAAATAACTTTAGGTAAATTAAAAATAACAAAGTTTGATTTCCAGGTTAAACTTTTATGAGATAAAATTATTAAATTTATTTATTTGGGGGGGGGAGTAAGGATTTTTGAGAGACTGTTTAAAACGACGGGTTTTTTATATTCACAGGTAATAAATTTCCAGATTTTTGGGCCTTTATGTGAAAATTTATTTTTTGATATGGAAAGGGGAAACCGGAACATCAAAGAGTGATCTGTGCCTTGTGTTATGGCTGTGCTCGTTGAGGGGGAGACCCGTTGGGTTTAAAGTAAGGTACAAAAAGTAGGGGTTTTTTTTGTAGGGAAAAGGGGTTTAGAGTTTGAATTTTGGGGTGGAGGGTTCGGGGAATTTTTCATCATTCTGACTCACCCTTTTGGGGGAATTAAGGGCTGAGAGGGAGTTTGAGCCTCATGCACAATTTCCAGGGAGATAGGGGGAAATACGTGAGGATAAGGCCAGGGGGGCTATTGGGGAAAAACCGTATCTTCAAGTTGCCCAAATTTTCCAAATTTTTTGAGGTGTTTAAATTTGAGTTATTATCAAGGTGGATTTTAAATTTTCCCCGTGAGCTTTTGATAGGTGATCCTTTATATTATAAAGAGGGACATTGTAGCTCTGTTACCAAACTGAATGAAGTAGGCTTTTCAGTTTGAGGGGGGTTTTTAGTCCTCATCCGGGTAGATATTTTCTGAAATTCAGATTCACAGTACACTGTATTGGCAAAGGGACGGGGCCCGGGGTGAGAGAAGACAAAATCCTGCAAAGTTGGGTTTAAAGTTGATGCTTTTAGGTCATTTTGTAAACGAAAAGAAGGGGGCAAGGAGACGGGGAAATTTAACTGAAATTTGGCTGTAAAAAGTTTGTCCATTTGTGTCAATATTGGCTTCTTTTGGAGGAGATTTAGGTGTTGAGGGGGGCCCTCTATACCATAGTGCGAAATTTTATGGGAGCAACTTTCAATTTATCAAAAGCTTTAAAAATAAATAAAATTTCCCGTGGGACTTCTTTTTTTTTCAGTGTATATTTGTTCTAGCATGTGATAAAGCATCATTCACATTTTTTTTGGGCCTGAACCCAAACTGACGGGGGTTGGAGGGGAGAAGGTTTGGGGAAAGATTCGCTATGAAAATTTTTTCGATTTTAGAGAGGGGGGTTAAGTTGATATTGGCCATAGTTTTCAAGTCTGTTTGGTCTCCCCCTTTTGATCACCCTAGATTTTGAGAACGTAAGGAAGGGAGGTTTCGGATTTGTTAAGAGTGGAATGATTGGTGACAGACTTGCAATGCTTTTTTGTATAAAAGGGTAAGGTTTTTAAATTTTCCCTGTCTTTTTTTTTTAGCTTTTATAATAAGGAGACTTGCTGGGGGTTTGTTTGGTAGGGAAAGTGTGTTTGGGTAGTTCCCGTGAGGAGTTTTAGGGGATTTGAGCTGGGATTTTATTGGGGTTTTTTCCTTGGTGGAGAATTTATTGAGTCTGTTTTCTGTCGGGGGGAGTTGGGGGTTTATCTGGTTTTTTAGTTCAGGCGCAATTTATGAATTTTTTTTCCTGTTTTTGATAGGGTTTTTTAGGTTATTTTATATCACCTTTTTGTTAACGTTCCAAATACAATTTTTGCCCTTTTATCAGGCTGGTTAATTGAATAACGCTTTTTTTAGGTTCTTTTATCACCCATTCTGTACTGTTTTTTATATTGGTGCTTGTATTTATGGATTTGAGGATGCTGGGGGTTAGCCGATGTCTGGTCTCAGCTGTCACTGTTTGTTTTTTGGGGTTGAAGAGGTATTGGGGGCTTTTAGAAAAATTTTTAATACTTCCAATACCTTTAAAAATTTTGCTCAGTGTGCCCAATGTTTTTCACGTGTTGGAAGTTATTAATGGTTTTCCCCATTGGAAGTCTGAAAGGACTTTAGTAGTGTCTTGTAATTTTGATTAGTTATGAGGAATAGAGTAGGGTCTGTGGTATTATCTGTGATTTGCCTGATTTTAAAGGGGATATGGACGGTCCAAATGGGGCTAGTAGATATTGAGAAACTCTTGATACATTTTTTTTTTTTTTTTTCAACAAACCCCCACACCCCATGGGGAGGTGGCCAAAAGGAAAACGTTGACCCTTTAAATTTTAGTATATATACAGGAGAAGGGGGATTTGCCCTTGCTCCGGGATTTTTGTCCTTTATGACACGCATGGCTTTCGAGGAAGACTTTTTACTTCCTCAGGAGACATTTTTCAAATTTTTATTTACAATTATAAAATATTCAATTTGTTATAGTTGTCATATAGGGAATAATATAATAACATAAACATCATTCTGTATTTTATGAAGAAAACCAAGTTTCCCCCCTGTCACAAAGCTAAAAATTAAAAACTGGAATTAAAAGAAAAATTTACAGTTCTTTCTGGCTTTTAAAAAATGTTTCTTTTCTTTTCCCCATTCTGTATTCATTTTTTTCAGTAACACAATCATACAGCATTAGAAAGGCCAAAATCTACCCCCCCGAAATTGGGAAGTGCAACCACCCTACAATCATGTGAATACATTATATAACACAAAAAACAAACCAGGGAAACCAAAAAACTGTCAAAAAAAAACAAAACAAAAAAACTTTTTAAAAAAGATAATCAAAATGTGCAAAATTTTCAATTTAGTGTTTTGGTGAGATTTTTGATGGGATAAAAATACTTTTTCCCCAAGAAGATCTTTATTTGTTTGGAGAAGGATGGAAAAAGATAATGTAAAAATAAATGCTAAGGTAAAAAAAAGGGGAATTGATAGATAGACACAGACAAAGATTAAAAAAGAAAGAGAAACACAGAAAAAGGAGAGATTATAGACAGAGACAAAGCATCCAGAAAAAACAAAACAGAAAAACAAGAAATGAAAAGAAGACACCCGACAGAAGGCAAAAAACATTGTTTCTAAATTTCAAAACTTTTAAAGATAAGGGAAATTAATAATTAGTTTTTAAAAAAATTTTGGGACAGATTTTGATGGAAGGTAAAGGAACCCAAAAAGCAGAGGATAAAAATCCATTGGGAAAGAAAATGCAAAAGATGGGGTTTTAAAAATTTAAACACTGATATGGTTTTAAAACCTTTTAAAGGGAAATAAAAAGGAAAAAAAAATTGAAGAAACCTCCACTCCAACTTTTGATGCATCAAAAAAGAAAAATGGATTATTTTTAAAAATTTAACCAAATACGGGGACAAAGATATAATAAAAAATTACACTACCAAACATTTTTGAGCAAACAAAAGAATCAGTAAAAAAACCCCCCAATAATTCCAAAACCATAAAACTGTGTTTTTAAGAATTTTTCTATCTGGTATCCTAACAAGAAATTGCCATAAAAAGAACCCAACCGGGCCAGAAAAACAATACCAAAGAAAAAAAAAAACTGATGGTTTCCCAAGAAGGGAGCCCCTTTTTCCCTCATCCATGCCAATTTCCACTCCGCAGCTGTTCTCTCCGGGGGGCAGCAGAGAAGAATGAAAAGGGGGCCCCCATTGTCCCATGTGAAAAGCCCCCAAAAGGTTGAGAAAACCACTATGATGACTTGATCCACGGGGGAAGTGATTTAAACGTGCCCAGATAAATGTTTCCCCAAGGATGCCTGAAAAAAAAATATCAGTATGCAATAAATAAAAAATTTGTAGGGATTTAGAAACTTTAAAAGGGACCCGGGAAATTTGGGCAGGACTTGAGTCCTGAAGATGGAATGTACAGAACTGTACTTGGGGAACCCCAATTTATGTATTTTTTTTTTTTTAAACAAGTCAGCCAGTCCCCCAATTAGGCGGGATGACCAAAAATGAAAGAAAACCCCAAAAAAAAACCTTCCATCATTCAAAAATTCACCCACTCACAAAAATTTCCCCGCCCCTAAAAGGTTAATACAACAGTTTGGGAAGCATATAAAATCCCCTTTTTAAACGGGAAAATACCCCAAAACCCCTCCCCTTTTAAAGTGCAGGCATTGTACTTCCTATTTTCCAGTACAGGGTCCTCCATCAAACCCATCATTCCCCGTTTTTTTTGGGTTTTCCCCAAAACCACAGAGGTTGGGGTTGGGAATACACTTAAAAAAAATAAACCAACTTGACTTTTAAAAGTTCATTGAACTTTGGGAAAAAATTTAACATTTCGCTATTTTGGCCCCCAATTTCAAGGGGGTTTTTTTCATAAATGAAAGCAATCAAAATTTCATTTCTGTAATATTTTTCCCATTCTATCAAATGAGCCCAAAAAAATGGAAAATTTTTCCCAAAAAACCTTTCCAAAAATAAAACCTGAAAAGGGGTTTGGCTAATTAAAAGGGAAATCCCTTATTTATGGGCCCGTTTTTTTCTATTTTTTGTTGTACGTTGGAAAAGCATTTTTCCATCATACATTGCCCAAGTTTCCCAAAATAAAATTTTTCCCCAACAAACAACCAAAAAAAAAAATATTTCCCAAAAAATATATATGGCAAGCCCAAACCAAATGAAATGTCATTTTGTCGGGCCTTTTCTGGGTTATCCTAGGTTCCCCCTACATACGCTCCCATGTATGATAATCTATGAACTGTATTTGTGTTTTCCTGAATAAACTTTTTTTTTTTTAGTCTGTCAACTGAGTACAAAAAACACCCCATTCACGCATTTAACCCCCCAATAAAGGGGCAAAATTGGCTTTTAAAGATTTCACAAAAATTTTCCCAACAGATGCCTTTTAAAAAATGGGGTCCAGAAAAAACAATGCAGACATTCCTGGCACTAAAATAACTTTTTCTCTTTTCATTAGTCACAGCTACAGGCCCCTCTTATATTATTTCCCTTGTTTCCCTTTTTGGGAATTTTTTATTCAAAAAAAAAAAAAAAAAATAGAATTTTTAAATGTTAGCGGCACTGATTTTTTAATAATTGTAAAAATAATGTAATCCATTCTGACTCCATCCCCGGAAGTTAGATAAAAGGGGTTTGGTATTGACGGTGACCCCTTTTTTTACTTTTAGCTTCCCAAAGAATAGAACATTTTCCCCATTGTAAAAGTTAATTTTTAAGGGTATTTTTGGATCAAAAGAAAAAAATTTATTTTTTTTTTTGCATTATATCCCCTTTCAAAAAAGGGAGACCGAAAAATGGGGAATTTAAAAACCATAACCCCCTTTTAAAAATATAATTTGCCGGGGGGCCTAATGGCTAAAAGTGAACTCATTTTGGTCTGATTTTTCTTTTTTGGTGTGTTTGAAAAGATCTTTCCATCATACTTTGGGCCTTTTTAAAAATAAGAAAAACCCAACAAAAAAACTGAGAAAAAAATTTAAAAATAATAAAAATAATAATATCTTTATTTACACGCTCTTTGGTACAAGGTATAAGGCCTAGATAACATCAGTGACATACTACTGTATGGGAAAGGGAACCCCTTTGCTGGGATTTCAAAAAAATTTAAATGCCCGTGATAACACCCACACTATCACAACACCCAGGTCCCCATTTCCCGGATGGGTAAAATAGACAACAGGGAAAGAAACATGCCTAATGTTTCTACCCTGGCTGGGAATCGAATATTTCCCAAAATAAACATCAACCCAACCCGGGAATTTAAAAAATAAGCCATTTTTGGGATTTTGGGGGTTATCCAAACTCCCCACATATGCTCTATGTGGATAATCTAAGAGAGAAAAAAACCCCTTTTTGTTTCATGTTTGGGGGGGAAAATTTGTATACCATAGTTAGCCCCGGGCCCAAAACCCTTTTTCTAATATAAGCCCCCCAAAAGCAAGGATAGGAGAATGGTATATGTTTACCAAACCCTTTTCCCTTTATAATTTTCCGAACTGCCGGGTGTTATGCCAAATATTAATTCGGGGAGTTTTTAACATTTTTATGTTATTTATATTGTTTCATGTCATATTATACCAATTGTGATAGGAAAAGTTGGGATAAGCACAAAAAAGCATATTCCCCGGATCATGGGGTTTTTTGAGTTATAAACCCAAACAGGGGTTTTCAAAGCCCCCTTATCTTTAAATGGATAATGTACTGTTTTAGGGCATAATGAAAAGTTACTTCTTTATTCTTTGGGAACCATGGCTAAAAGTAAAGGGGTTAAAAAACAATAAAGGGAGAAAAAAAAAATTGAATGACTTAGTGAAAGAACCCAATTTTTAAAAACAAACACGGGTTTAAAGGTTAAGGGAAATTTTTAAAAGCAACAAAATTAGTGCCTAATAACTAAAGGGAAACCCAATAATTGATTTATTTATTTATTTTTTTATTTTTTTTAAAAATTTTGGGAACACATACAGAGGTAAAAAAAAACAGGTAAGAGCAGTATGCCAAAGCCACTTATACTTCATAAAAACTTTTAAGGGGTTTTTTTAAAAAACTTGGGATTAACTAAGCAATAAAAAAATTAGTGATAAAAACACTGTAAACGGGTTTAAATATAAAGCACAAGTGAGATTAAAAGAAAGGTTATGGGTTGTAGGGGGTGTTGTATTTTCGTAGAATGGTATTCTTTGGGAAAAAAAAATAAAAAGGGGATTGGTTTAGGTTTAAAATTTATGTGATATAATTGTGAAAAAACATTTAAGATATAAAATTTATAAGGTCTAGATTAGCATTATTTGGGGGGGGGAGTAAGGATTTTTTGGAGAAGACTTTGGGAATTTAAACAGGGGGTTTTTTTTTATATTTACAGGAAGGGGGAATTTCGGGGTTTTGGGGGCCTTTACGATTTTTAAATTTTAGTGGAGAGGAAAAACTGGAACATTAAAATTGATCTGTCCCTTTGGGAGGTCATGTGTTTTGTTGAGGTTAAGGAGATGTTTGGGGGAGGTTAAATCAGAGTTAAGGTTCTTTTTGGGGGGTTAAAGTAGTAAGTATGGATTTTTTGTATGGGGGAGGGGGTTGGGTATTGTTTTGGGTGGAGGTTGCCTAAGGAGAATTTTATAAACCCAACCCGCAGCCTTTTGTTGGGTAATTAGTGGTCTGAGTTTTACTTTGTTGACCCCCCCACAAAAATTTCCATAGGTAGATAAAATTAAGAGAGTGATATAGGGGGAGGGGGGACTGTAATGGGAAACCCTCTGGTAGTATCCCTACAGTTTTGGGAAATTTTTTTTAAAAATTTTGGATTGAAAAGAAATTTGAGCTCCAATAAAAGGGTTCCCCAAGAATTTTCCCCTCTGGGGAGATAGGGGATCCGTTACATTATGTTAAGGGGGACATCTGTAGTTTGTTACCAAACGGGAATGGGAGGTTTTGTCAATGTTTAGTGTAAGTTTGTTATTTCCCTCATCCAGGTAGAATTTTGAAATTGATTTAGTTTTGGGCTGTGTGAGGGGTTGGTGGGAGGACGTATGTAGTGTCATCTGAAAAAGGGGGTTTAAAATACTTTTGGTTTATTTATGTTAGGAAAAGAGAAGAGGGGGGCGGGCATCTCTGGGACACCAAACTGAAATTTTTGGTGCAGAGGATTTTGCCCCATTTGCAAAAAACCACTTTGGGGGCCCTTTGTTGGGGGGGGGTATGACTTGAGGTAGTTGAGGGAGTCCCCTTTAACCCATAAAAAAACAATTTTACGGGGGTCAGGTCAACTGTAAAAGGCTTTACGTAAGTAAATGAAGTTTCCTAAAGGGAAATTTTTTTTTCTCTTTTGAGGTAAAAGTTCTAGAAATTTAAAGAAAAATTTATATTTTTATTGGGCCCCAACCAAATTTGGGCAGGGGGAGTATGTTTTTGGGGAAAGGTAGGAGGTTTCGCTTATAAATTTAAATTTTTTTCAAAATTTTTGAGAGGGGGTGTGGGGATATTTATAGTTATTAAAACCTCTTTTTTGGTCCCCCCTTTGTGGATGGGGTGCCCCCTTTGGGTTTTTTTATACTGAAAGGGTGGAGGTTTCAATGGTTTTGGGAAAAAGGGGTTTTTAAAATGTTTGGGTGATAGCACTTGTGACACTTTTTTATATGGTGGTAAGGTTTTTAAAATCTCCTCCCTTTTTTTTTATTTTGGGAAAAAAAGGGGAGATTTGTAGGGTTTAAAGTCGGAGCGGAAAAAAAGGGGGTTTTTAGCTCCGGGAGGTGCTTTTTTGGGGGTATCTGAGTTTGGGGTTTTTGCTGGAAAGGGTTTTTGTCCTATATGGGGGAAGAAACTTGAGTCTGCTTGTTGTTTCTGGTTGGGGGGCTTCACGGGGTTTTTGCAATTTTAAAATTTATTTTGATATTTTTTTTCCCCCAGAATTTAAGGGTTTTTCGGTTTTTTTTATATCACCTCTGTTGATAATCTGTTCTCATAATAAAATTTTTTTCCCTTTTTCAGGGGGTTGGGGTTTTTGACAAAAAGGTAACCCCTTTGTTTGGTTCTTTTTGGGACCCATTCGTATTGTTTTTCTAAGGGGTTTTTTTTTTATGGATTTAAATGCTTGTTAGCTGGGGACTTTTTCAGTCTCTTAGCTGTCATCTGTTTATTTTTTTTGTGCTTGTTTTAGAGGGGGCGGGGTTTTTTAGAAAATTAAATTCGTAAATTCGGTATAGATTTCAGTTCAGTGTCCCAGTAAATGTTTGCTCCCGCTGGGAAGCAAATAAGGCCCCCAGGAAGTCTAACTGAAGGAAAAGGTCGGAGGGGTTTGGGTATTATCTGTAATTATGCCTGTTTTTTTGGGGATATGGTGTTGGCCCAGATGTGGGCCAAGGGGAAACACGCTTGAATTTTTGTGGGGTTTTGAAAAGGGTGAAAACATAAAAGTTACTCATTGAACCAGAAATTTGTGCCCACCCGGGCGGAGATTTTAAAAGTCACCGGGAGAGAGAAGGGGATCTTTGCCCATCCCTGGGGTTATCAACTTCCAGGTTTTGCCCAAATTGGCTAATGTTTGACTGGGGGGAACTCTGAGATGTTTATCAAGGGAGATTTTTTTTGTAGGTTTTTGGGATTTGAATTTAAAAATATCCCCCTGAAAACCACCCCTTTTGGGAAATAAAAAGGGATATTAATTTTTTTTTTTTGGGTTGGGGCCAAACACCCTTTTTGGGTCTGGGTTTACATTTGGGAAAGGCTTGGAAACCAGGAAAAATGATATCTGTACTATTTTTTGTAAAAGTTTCCCAAATTTAGTAATGGGAATACATATTGTAAAGGGGAATTTATAATGCTAGGAGGTCATCGAAGGGTTTTTGTTTTAAAGACCTGATTTTTGAAAAGTTAAAGATAGTTATGTTGTTGTTGGACTGAGAAGGCTTTGATTGTTCCAGTGTAGTAATTACAGTAACTGTTTGATTCATTTAAGCCATTAAATAAGAGATTGGATCGGGATCAATGCTTGAAAATCATAAGATTTGTGGTAATTTTAAAAAGGTTTTTGGATGGTGGACCGTTTTTCAAGTCCACCCATATAAAAAAACCACCCCTTTTAACCCCTTAAATTAAAATTACCCCCTGCTCACACCCAAAACGGGCCCCCAAAGGTCCCAAAACCACCATCCCCTTTCCCCCCCTTACCTAAATACTAATGTTTGGTTGAAAGCAAAAAGTCGGCCGTTTTCCCCCCCGAGGCAGGGTGCCCCAAAAAAAAAGAAAATCCCAAAAAAAAATATTCACCATCATTCAAATTTTCACCACACCATTATCACTGTTTGGGGGTAAAAATTAGAATACAACATTTTTGGAAGCATAAAAGAATAAAGATAAAAACATATCCCCCCAAACTGCCAATATTCCCAAAAACCACCCCTTTGAAGGTAATTGTACTTCCCTTTTCCGGGACTAAAGCCCCAATAAGGAAAATAAACTTCTTTTCCCCGGGAACCTTTTCACAAAATTTACCCTGCTCACACCCAAAACATCGCCCAAGGTTCATTCCCCGGCCTCCACCCACCCCCATCTAACACCCCAGCCCCGCTGCGGGAAGTCCAAGCCCCCCCCCAAAAAAACCCCCCTTTCCCCTTTTTTTCCAAACCCTTTTCAGGACACCCTCCCCCTTTTTCCCTTTCCCCCTATGGGTTTTTATATGTCATGTCTTTCCCATTTTGATCCACTTTCTCAAAAATGCCCAAACCCCCCAACAACCCTCTTCTCCCCCTTGACCCCGCTTTTTTTTAACTCCACACCTTCCCCCCAATTTTACACCCCCAATTTTTTTTGGTTTAAATTTATAAATTTACAAATTGCCCCCTTTGACAGGACATTCCACTGCCCCCCAACCGCCCCCCCTCCGCGCATTTACCACCCCCAAACTTCACATCCATATAAGAGGGTTTGGCTACTATATTTTAATATTTTTCTTTGCCTCCATAGATAAAAAAAAAAGTTTTTTTACTCCCCATATACCTCAAACCACCAAAATCTTTTTTTCCCCATCAATTCTAATGAAACCCCATCCTTCATAAACCATCCGCCACACGCCAACCCCGGGGATTCGGGGAAAAAATTCATTTTTCCATACTTCCCCCTCCCCAAAATTTTATATCCAATTTTTCTTTATCTAAACATTTATACCCCATCACCTTACCCCTTTTTTTATGTTACTTTCAAATTTTTTACCCTTTTCACACATTCTTTAAACCATCCATCAACCTTTTTAATTTTTCTTTTGAATTTATAACAAGGGATCATCAGCAAAAATAATTTTGTCAATTTCCCCTTTGGGAAATTTTATTCCCCAATTTTAAACCCACCCCCCCCCAAAAACCCTAGCATTTACTTTACAACCCCACTTTAAAAAATATTAAAAAAACCAAAGGGACATTTAAAATCCCTTTTCTAAGACCTACTTTATAAAATATTCTCCCTCTTTTTCTACAAACCCCCAACCCGAGTTCACATCCCCATAAAAACTCTTCCCGCATTTATAATTCCACCTATTCCATAAACTTAACATCTGCCAATTGCTCCTCATCCACCCAAAGCCTTTCTTCCATAAAAAAATAAAAACTTCCCACCCTTTTTCTTTAAACCACATATATGTTTCACAAAAAACTTTATCTTTTCACACCCCCCCCAATTTGGGAAACCCCCCTTGCCCATCTGGGGAATTCCACATTCTTTTTACCCAACTTTAATTATAACCCAAGATATTTTTTTTCCCGGTATACCCAGGGAAACTTATTCCTCTATAATTTTAAAACTAACCCCCTTTTTCCCCATAATTGGGACCATAGATTTCTCTAAAACCCTAGGTAATTTTCCCCTTTTATTACATTTATTAAAAAAAAAGGACCAAACCACCCCCCACTATATTTCCCCTTTTTAAATTTCTGTCCAACCAAAACAGTTCCAGCGTTTAACCCCTTTTTTATTCTAAGTGAATGCCCCAATGGACTTTCCCCCACACTTTTAATTATTTTTTTCAAAACCCAAAAGGTATACCCCTTTTTCCCGTGTGAAATTTCCACCTCCCTTTTTTCTAAAATTTAAAAAATTTCTTTAAAAATTCCCCATCACCTAACCCCCTCTCCCAATTTCAACTCCCTTTCCCCTTTTTTTAAAGGGCAAATTATACTTTCCCCAGGGGTTTTTAAAGTTTAACCCACTCCCAAAATTTTTTTTTTTTTTATTAAAAATTTTTGACAAAACTTCCCCCTTTCATCTTTCCCCCCTTTTCCCTCTCTCACCACTTCTTCACCTTTCTTTTTTACCTCCAATTTTTTTTTTCTTCCAAAAACTTCTTTAAAAAACCTCCTTTAGGTTTGGGGGCCCTTTTTTTTTTATCACACAATTTTTTTATTATTCCAAAATCACCTCTTTTCCCCCTGCCCCACCCTCCTAAACCACAAATTCTCCACATTCCCAAATACTTTCATTTTTTTAAAAATTTTTCCAACCCCCTTCAACCCCCCCCTACCATTTTTTTGCAATTGCCCCCCCTTTTCCAAATAGCTTTATTCGCCCGAATTTCCCCCCTCCCCCTTAAAATTTTTACACTTTCACCTCCTCTACTTTTTGTTGCCAAACCTTTCCCTTTTCCCCCCAATTTTTCTCTAACTGTGTTAACAAGTAAAAATGATCTGAAAATCAGTTTTCCCCTTTTTAAACATGTACATCCTGGGGCCTAACCCCCCAACCTTTTTTTCCACCAATACAAAACTAACAAACCCCTTTTTACATTTCATCATACCCTTTTATATTTATTTATCCCCTTTTTTATAAAAAAATGATTACTTATTTCCAAATTTTTTTAAATCCCAATTTAAAAACTCTCCCTTTGCATTTACCCCCGGCACCCCAAATTTCCATTTCTCCTCCAAAAACATTTTTACCCAATTTTTGATTTAAATCCCCCAAACCCCCTTATTTTTCCCTAACTGATTTTAAAAATCCCCCCGATTCACCAACATTTCCCAAACCTTTTCTCCTCTACACCCCTTTTCCTTTCCCGGTGCATACACGCTATTTTAACCCCACTTTTTCACATCCAATCTTTTTTTTTTACCCCCACATAATCCTTTTAATTTGGGGGTTTGTCCCCCTTTTTTCCCGCCATAGCTTATCCTTCCCAAAATTATTGCTAATTTTTCTTTAGCTCTAACTCTATTTTTCCCTGACCTAATCCTATTTATTCAAAATTTTTTTTTTTAAAAAGTCGGCCTTCTTCCCCCCCCCAGGCAGGGGGGACCCAAAAAAAAAAAGAAAATCCCAAAAAAAAAAATATTTCATCATCATTCCCCACTTTTTACCAAAATTTCCAAAAATTATCATTTTTGCAGAGGTGTTTTTAATACAAACAGTTTTAGAAGCATACACAAAATAAAGATAAAAAATATATCCCCCCCAAACCCAAAAAATCCCAAACCCTCCTTTTTAAATGCAGGATTTCCCATTTGACCAAAATCCCCACTATATGAAAATAACCCGGTTTCCCGAATCCTTCACTAAATATTACCCTGCTCACACTCCAACAGATCGTCAGGTCCCAATACCTTGTCCCATTCACCTTTTTCTAACACCCACGCACGTTGCTGGGAAACCAAACCTTACCCACAAAACCCCCCTTTTTTTTTCCCCCCTCCAACTCCTTTCGAGGGCGACCCCCTCCCCGGGTTTTCCCTTCCCCCATAGATTTAATTTTTAAAGTCATTCCTTTCTGTGATCCATTCTCTTAAAAAGACCAAAACCCCCTAACAAACCCCCCTTCTGCCCCCGACTATTCCTTTTTTAACCCCACACCTTCTCCTAATTTACACCCAATTTTTATAATATTTTTCACCACATTTTTTTTAGACAGACATCCCCGCCCCCAACCCCCTTTCCCTTTCTGCTGCATTTACTTAACCCCAAACTTCACAACCCCCTATAAGAGGGAAAATACTACTATACTTTTAAAATTCCCTTTTTTTTCCTATAGATAAGTTTTTGACCCCCATATACCCCAACCATTTACTCACCTTTTTCCCCCATTTTTTTTAAGGATTAACCCCATCCTTCATAAAAACCCTCCCCACACGCCAATTCCCAAAACTGGAAAAAATTCACTTCTTCCATACTCCCCCTTAATTTTGATATCCAAATTTTTTTTTTATCTAAATCATTTGACACCCCCATCACCTTACTTTTTCCAAGTTTTTTCAACTTTCACTTTACACAATTCCCAAACTCATCCACTAACCCTTTGAATTTTTTTTTTAGAACTCCCATGACATTTCAAAAGCAAAAAACTGCAATTCCCCCCTTTAATTTTATTCCCCGAATTTAAACCCCCCCCTTAAACAAACCCCAGATTTACCCCTTTAAACCCCCTCAAAATAAAAATTTAAAAAAAATAGTGAATTAAAATCCCCGTCAAAACCATTTTTCCAAAATAGTTCCCCTTTTTAAACCCCAACCCGAGTTTACTATCCCCAAAAACCTTTTTAAAGATTTTTTAAATTTTCCCCCTATTCCCTATATTTCAACATCTGCCAATTGTTTTTTATCCAAAAATTTTTTTCATAAAAATTTTTTTAAAACCCCAAAACCCAAAAAACCCATTTTTAAAATTTTAAAATTTTTCATACCCAAAAACACCCGATCACACTCCCCCCCCCCCCTTTTTAAAAACCCCCTTTAAACCCAACCCCAAATTTTTCATCTTAATTTAATTTTAACCCCCACCCATTTTTCCTTTTACCCGAAACTTATTTTAAATTTTTTAAATTTTTTTCCCCCCTTTTTTTATATAAAAGGGGGCTATAATGCCCTTTCAACAACCCCTTTTTTCCCCCTTTTAAATTTATTAAAAAAAACAACCCCCTTCCCCTAAAATCCCCTCTGCTTTTAATATTTTGCCCTGATCCCACTGTTCCCCGTTTTTAATTTTTCATTTTTAATTTTAATTACACTTCCCCAAAACCCCCTTTTGTTTTTCTTTTTACCCTAAAAAATTTAACCCCCCTAACCCGGAAAAATGTTTGTTTTTCCAACATTTTAAAATTTTTCAAAATATTCTTTAAAAAACCCAATAAAATCTCCCCTCATTTAAATTCCCCAATTTTTTTGTTTTTAATAAAACCATATTTTTAGGTTTTTAATTTTTAATGGCCCGAAATTTTTTTTTTTTTATTAAAATTTTTTTTAAAATGTTTTCCCCCTCATCAACTTTTTTTAAAAATTTCAAACCTTTTTACCCTTTTTTACTCCAAACTTGTTTTTTTTAAATTCCAAAAACTCCTTAAATAATTTTTTTTTTTATCACACCCCTTTTTTTAACATTCCCCCAATCACTCCCCTTTTCCCCCCCCACCCCCATAAAAAACAAATTTTTGTCACTTTAATACTTATTTTTAAAATATTTAAAAACCCTCTTTAACCCCCTTAATTTTCAATTTTAATAGCCCCCCTTTCTCCCAAATGCTTAATTTTAAAAATTTTTCTCCTCCCCTTTGTTTATTAAATTTTTCCCCCCTCATTTAGTTATTCTTTCTTTTTCTTTTCTTCCAAAACACCCCTTTTCTTCCCCCTGTAGCCAAAAAATCAAAAAGATCCCCGATTATAGTTTCCCCCATAAAAATTTTAATTTCACCAAAAAAAAATTTTTCCCCCAATTAAATAATTTAAAACCATTTTCATTAAAGCAACAATTTATATTTATTTATTTCCCTTTTTTATAAAAAATTTTTAATGAAATAAATTTTTTTACAATAGTTTTTTTTCTAAATCCCCTTTCTTTTTCCCCCCAAAAAAATTTAATTACTTCCCCAAAAAATTTTTTACCCACTTTACAAAAAAATCCCAAAAACCATTACTTTTCAAAATTTTTTTTTTAAAATTTCAAAATTTTACCAAATTTCCAAAAATTTTCTCTTCCTTTTCCACTTTCTTTCCGGGGATACACGCTTTTTATAAAATCCACTTTTCCATCCAACCCTTTTTTTTGCCCCCACATAATCCTTTAAAATTTTCATTTTAAATTCTTTTTTCCGCCATAGCTTTTCCCAAAATTTTTCACCCCTTTGGGTTTAACTCATTTTAAACCCTGACCTAATCCCCCTTTATTTCTCCACCGAAACCTCCCCCCCTTCAGCTTTGTTTCACTTAAAGCCAGGACATCCAGCTTTTTTTTACCCTAAAATCCCCCAATCATTTTTTTTCTGCTGGAATTTTTATATTGAATTAAAAAAAAATAGGTAATCAGGGAGAAGTAATGCTCCCAAAAAAGTCACCCCGCCTGTGGGGATTTCCCCCAACTTTTTGGAAAAAAAAAAAGGGAAATACAAAGGGTATGATAGTTTAAATAATAATAAAACAAAATGCAAAGTTTTTTATAATAAAATGACAAGCATACAAAATTTTTTCCCGAATCAATGACATACTACATATATTGGGGACTTGGGTTTTAAAGCATTTTCAAATTTGGGAAATTTTTTCACAAAGACTCCCTGCTAATTAATAAAACCCGGTTTTAAAACCCCCTTTTATTTATTAAATTTTGTAGAATTATTGGGCAATTTTTTTTTTTTTTTAACAATGGCCCCACCGAGGAGGGTGACCCAAAACAAAGAAAAACCCAAAAAGAAAAAATTTACCCTCATTCAACATTTCAACCCTACTCACAGATTATCCGCTTTTTCAGAGGGTGCTCAGGGAAAAAAATTTAAAAAGCAAACGAGCAAAAAAACACAACACAAACCTCCAAACCCAATGTCCCAAACCCCCCCTTTTTTAAATGCAGGAACTTCCCCTTTCCCCTTTCCCGGACTCCCAAATCCGAATAATGAAAATAAACCAAATTTCCTGAATCCTTTTTAAAAAATATGAAAAGGTTAGGAAAAATGGACATTTTTTGTTTGGGGAAAATTTTTTCTTTCCCGATTTTTCCCGGGTTATAAAATTTTTGGGAAAAGGGAAGGGAAAAATTGGTAAAAAGTCAATTTGTTGACTTCCTTTTCCCCTTCCAACCATTTTATAATTATGGGGCAACATGGATAATTAGGTATCTTTGGGAAAAAATGTTAAATTTTTCAGCCTATCGGGTTCAAATTTTTGACTTAGGGGTGTTGCAACACTTAAAAAAGCTTTTGGGATTTTTTTGTGATGTGGGCATTTCACTTGCTCAGCAGGCTTTTTCTTTAAAATACAGGGCAAAATAATGGGAAGGGAGGGAGTGTAGGGTATGAGTGATCAGGCTCTCAGCATTAAGATTTAAGAAAGTCTGAGATGGTCAGCCCCAGGTTTAAACCACCCCTTTTTTCAAGATAAGATTTATCACCCTTTCTCCACATTTCCCAATTTTTTTGTTGGTTTTATGCTTTCTTACTGAAGAAGGGGGAAAAAGGCCCTTTTTAAAGAAGCAAATTTTTAATGTCTCTTTATCACTTTTGATTTATGATTTTTATACATTAACAGGGCCCCCATGAGGGAAGGGGGGTTCATTTATACATTACCCAGTGCCTGGACTTTAAAGATGAAGATTTTTCATGAAAAGCAACATTTTCCTTTTTTAAATTAAAAAAAATTTTGGGAAAATAAAATGAACTTTATTATTTTAATTATTAAGAGATTTTAAAACTTGAGATATTTCCCCCAAAAATTTTAAATAGCTAAAAATGTTGACAACCCCCAAACAGGACTCACAGAGAATTTTTAAACTTAAAATAAAAAATATTTTTTTAAAACCTCCAAAAATATAAAAAATTTTTAAAGCCCCCTTTTGTCAAAACCCGACTTTTTTGATTTTTAAGGGAAAACTTAAAATTTAAACAAATACAGAGAAATTATTTTTATAGGTTTGGGAAATTTTTTGACAAAAAAAAGCCCGAAAAGTCATTTTATTTTTTAGTTCAAATATTAAAATTTAAGAATTTTTTTTATTTAAAAAAATTTTTATTAAAAATTTAGGCACTTGTATAGTTACAGGTAAACAAAATTTTCAAAATCTAAAAAGTATATGTTATCTGGTCATTCTGCTGCACAGGATATAAAATATTATGAAAGTTACCAATGGTTTTACTGACTCTAAATTCTCATTTTGAGAGAAGCCTCAGCTGTCCCAGGGCCCAAGCAGTTTGGTTCCACCTTGCAAAATTTTTTGGAGGCCTGTCCATTAATATAATGATTCTGTATAATTTCATATTCATTTCAGTGAAGACATAGTGAAAGTGATACTTTCATATGGTTCTTGAGTATGAACGTCCCTATTTTATTCTACCATTTCGAGCAAATGGGTTGATTTCTTATGGTGACCACATGAGCCAACATATCACACAGCCATTGAGGGTCAAGGAAGTATAAGTCCTTCAAGGTTGTATCTTCATAATGAGCATAACACCTGTTGGAATATGACCTTTCAATCCAAAATTCACATACTGTACATGGAAAGGTGCTCTTGAAAATATGTAAACTGATATTATTCTCACCATAAATCAATATATAATCAGTTTGAAAGGTTGCAGAATCATTCTATCCTTTAATTATTTCAATGAATATAATGTAAACCCACCATTCTCATGGAGAAAAGTTGTGCCTTGATTGAGCTCGGCACATCTTGAATGGACGGTGACCTCTACTAGACATCTCCTGGGTAACAAGAGCCTGATATTTGTCTGCAGGCAACACTAGGTCACGCCCTGAACATCGTGCTCCAGACCCAGAACACCAACAACATCCTCTAAAGCAGGTAAGAGGCAGGATGCGTTGCTCAAGCAACCGTTCTTTGCTCCCTGTTGATACATGAAACAACATTTGTTAGTTTTTAGTACTTTTGTAGATAGGTGGAACTGACCTGGATATCAACTGCAATGAACCACAGTGAAGACTTTTTAAAAAATTATTATTTGTTAAAAAGTATTCTAAAACATTATGATTAAAAATTATACATTCTTGATCAAATTAATACATCTGAATATTTTATAGAAATTTTTTCTTTCTTTCAACACCCCTGTCGTATCCACTGAGGCAGGTCCCCAAAAGGAAAACAAAAGTTTCTCCTTTCACATTTAGTAATATATATAGGAGAAGGGTTTTATAGAGACAATATATATAAAAATACACTAAATGCTACATACAGAACAACCTGCTTTCATAAATACCAGGCGTTTTGAGACTGAAGACGGTGTCATATATCAAGTTGCAAAGAAGCTTAATGTTGTGTCTTGTCTTGCAGCTCACCTGTAAGGAGAGTGCACATATGTGATGCTAAAAAAATATTCAAGGTACCATCCAATTTGTTAACACTGGTACAAGCAAATTATTTCTTAAAAATGTTGTATCTCCATAATAGTTTAAAAAAATCAAAGGTACAATGTCTTTTTCTTGTTGATCACTAATGAAGTTATGCTGAAATATTAGAGTCAGTAATTTTATCAGCATTCTCTTCTATCAAAAAAGTCTTCAGCACATACTTCTCTTTGTTGAGTTACCACACAATATCACTGTACAAAGTATCTCAATCACCATCTTAGTAATACAGTGGACCTCAGTTGTAAGCTCGCTTAGAATTTAGCTTTCGACAACTTTTTTTCAAAAACATAGCCTCGGGTTTGTAATTTGCCTCGCCATTTGTCGGTCATCCGGAACATGTATGAGCAACCTCCCAGTGTCCACACCACACAAGGTGCCCCACACACCATTCCCAGTCAGTGTGGCATTGTTTTTGGCAAGTGACCATCACCCACACATTCATATGATACATTTCATAATATTCCATTATTTTTGTGCTTGGGAAAATGCTAATAAGCCACCGTGGCCCAAAGAAAGCTTCTAGTGCTGGCCCTTTGGTAAAGAATTGAGAACATGATAGAATTCAAAAAAGAACACACCAGCCAGGGTACTTCCCACACACAATTTGATTTGAATGGAACTTGCACATGAGTGAATAGAATTATCAAAGCTTATTGCTTGGGAGCATTGAAAATAGGGTTGTGCAAATATTCTGTTAGTGGGATGGTTTGTGAAGGACTCTGCCACTAGGACAGCCAAGCTGGTCCTAGTGGCATTAAAACAAAGAAGGGAAGTAACCCGATAAGGACTTGGTACTCAAAGTCTAGGGAAAGGGGATTCCTTCCAAACAATATTTAACTTCTTCATCCTCTCCCCCCCTTTGTCTTCCATAAAGGTAAGTGTGATGTTATTATTGTTTTATACGTGATGTCTCATTGTTTTCTGTATGTAAATCTATATTTAATGAAAAAAATTTTTTGTTGATACTTTTGGATGTTTGAATGGATTACAGTGGACCCTGACTTGCAATATTAATCCATTCCTGAGAGCACATCGAAGATGAAATTATCGTAAGTTGAATTAATTTTCCCATGAGAAATAATGGAAATCAAATTAATCTGTGCAAGACACCCAAAAGTATGAAAAAAAATTTTACCACATGAAATATACATTTCCTACGTGCGTTGGAGTGTGAGCAAAGTAACATTTATGAAGGGGTTCAGGAAACGCAGGCAAGGACTTGAGTCCTGGAGGGGTGTTAATGTTGCAGTTTAAAACTGTAGTGTAAAGCACCCTTCTGGCAAGACAGTGATGGAGTGAATGATGGAAGTTTCTCTTTTTTGGGCCACCCTGCCTTGGTGGAGTCGGCCCGTGTGATAATAAAATAAAATAAAAAGAAGGATACATGCACAATATATATTGTGCATGTACTACTCTACTAAATGAGAATAAATGACACTTATCTTTATTGAAGATGCATCAATGACTGATGAGACACTGTGTCCTCGGAGTGCCTTTTCCTCCTGAGTAATGTAGGTCCTGTTTGGCATTTTCTTCCAGAACAGGCTTTACCCCCTTTATGCCACTCATTTTAAATCTCTAAAGCCAACTTTCTGCCCTTTAAAATTTCAAATATGAGACTATTTCCGGTTTTTTTTTCCTGTTCCCCTTTAAAATAACGTTCGGGGCATCCTGGGGACAAGATTAAACGGGAAATAATTTGCAGCCCTGATGACCCCTGATTTTTTGGGTTATCCGGGGGGAATCCTCTGGAGTTAATTGTTTTTTATTTCGGAAGACACCCAAAAAATGTTTGGAAGCTGTTGTGTATGGCAGCAGAGGAGGAAGGCGCGCGAGGGTAAAGCAGCTGATGGTGCCACAGCAGCTGATTGGGGACAGCAGAGCGATGAAAAGCAGCGCTGACCCAAAACGCAGCGAGGTGTAAAGCAGCAGCTGGGAGTGCCCGCGGGTGGTGCCAGCAGCAGCACGCAGCCGAATGCCGCGGAGAGCGGGTGGGCCAGCAGCAGCAGAGCGGTGGTGTAAGCAAGGGGGCGGATGGTGCTACAGCAGCAGCGCAGAGGGCTAGCAGCAGGGCGGTTTCGCAGCAGATATTTTGGGGCAGCATGCGGTGCTGGGGCAGGTAGGCGGTGCAGCAGCAGCTGATTTTAGCGCGCTGATGGTGCCAGCGCGTGAGGGTTGCCGCGATGGTGTCAGGCAGGTGTGCACGCGCAGCCAAACAGCTGCGCGATATGCTCCGGGAGGCGGGGTGGGAGCCACGGGCCACACAGCAGATCTGATGGGTGGGAAACAGCAGCATGGGCACGGGGCAAGGCGGGTGGTGCCAAAACAGCAGGGCCGGCACAGGGGATGACAGGGGGCAGCAGCAGCGATCCCGCGGGGCATCACCGCCGGCAGACGTGGGCTACACAGCAGCAGCAGCGACGGTGTGCCGGAGCAGCAAGCCCCGTGGCGATGTTTTTATAATATTTCACCCCCTTTTTTACAGGGTTTGGCCCCCAGAAAATTTCTTTGGGTCGTTTCTTTTTAGCAGTTAGGCCTGAAACATAATAATACAAAAATTCCAAATGTCGTGTGGGGGCACCACTTGGCTTTTAAACAGGCCAAATAATGAAGGGGGCCCGCTGAGGCGCTTTAGGCTGGAAAAGGGCCGGCGTGGTACTGGGCGAATGCTGTTCAAGTTTTTAACGACGTTGGGGCAAAATTTTCCCGAAAGCATTGTAGGTCAGTTTTAATGTAGGGGGGGAACATGCCGTCGGGGTCCACTGTAATTATTTCTTTTTTCAGGGGGAAAATGGTTTCCCTACGAAATTTTCCCTTTCCTTCAGACTTTTGGAACGGTTTAAATTTAAAATTTTTTGGGTCCATTTTGTACAGGGGCCCCCGTATATCGACACCGTAAATCCAAAACCGTTTTTTTCCCCCCAAAATTTTCCCTCGCATACCCCAAAAAACCCGCCCCCGGGCCTTTTGTCCGGCGCCCCAAATGTGCCCTGAGCCATCCCTCAATGTTCCCCCCGGTGGCATTGTTTAAGCCAGCCTCCGGGGTAACATCCAAGCATAAAAGGGGGCATTTTTTTACAGTTTTTTTGGTGTTTTTTTGGAAAATGGTGACCGGGGGCCCCAAAAAGCTTCTAGTCCAACCCTACAGCAAAAAAATTAAAATTACTATAGAGATGAAAAAAAAATCAATAAGTATAAAAAATTAGGCCGGGGTTCCCCGAGCTGGGCCAGGTTGTATAATAAACCCCAACCCAACCATCATATTAATTTGGTACGGCTGCTGTTGCTGTTTTGTACCCGTGGCGTTGCCCCCCGTCAAGCTCCCTCCCTTGACCCCCACCGCCCGGCTGCTGAACAGCATCGCCTGCTGCTCCCGAAAAGCATCGTCGGGCCCGCCAGCATCGCCCCTGCTGCACCAGGGGCCGGCTCCGGCTTAAAAACCCCCGGGGCTGCTGCGGGAGGAATCCCCGCGGCATCGCCCCCCCCGCTCCCGGGCATCGCCTGTTCCCGCTGTGGCATCTTTCCGCTGCTGCTGTCACCCCTGTTGCTGCTGTAGCATCCCCTTCGTTGCTGTCCCCCCGTAGCTGCTGCTGCTGTAAAAACCTTTGGGGTGGCTTATTGAGAATCCAAAAACAATTAACCCCGGGCATTTTGCCCCCCGGGATAAAAAAAAAGGGTAGTGTCCCAAGACTGTCTAACTTATTTCCATTGGGGCCCTTTTTAATTTTGTCCCCCCAGGATGAAACCCCCAAAAGCCAAATAACACCCAGGTGAACGGGAAAAAATGCCTGGAACTAGGGGCTCATATTGGTGAATTTAAAGCCAGCAAAGGTTGGTTTGAGAAAATTTAAGAATCGAGTGGCATAAACAGTGTAATAAGGCCTGTTCGGGGAAAAAAATGCCAAACAGGACCTACAGTACTCAGGAGGAAAACCTCCCAGGACACAGTGTCTCATCAGTCATTGCTGCATTTTTCAATAAAGGTGTCATTTATTCTTCATTTAGTGAGAAACACCACAATTTTATATATTGTGATGTTTTCTCTTTATTTGCTTTAAACATTTCCTACTATTGTGCATGTACCCTTTTTTGTGTGTAGGAAAATGTATATTTCATGTGGAAAAATTTTTTTTTTCCATATTTTTGGGTGTTTTTGAGGATTAATTTGATTTCCATTATTTCTTAGGGGGAAAATTCATTCCATCCGAAATTTCCAAAAAATCAGCCCTTCCCGGATTAAAGTCCCCATGTGGGGTCCACTGTATATCTTTAAGGACTAAAAAGGTAACTGTGGATAACAGTAATTATCTGTAATAATTTATTTTGCATATTCCATGTGGGGCAAAAATTAAGGAAATAGCTCCTCCATGCACTGAGTGCTAAAACCCCTTTTGAAACACATCAAAATCCCCACAAAAAACCACTATACATAGTATTAGGCTTTCCCAAAAAAAAAAAAAACTGAAAACTAATCAAAATTTGGGGGAAGTAAATAATAAGGTAAAATTCCTAGGTAGTAGGCTGGTAGATAGCAACAGCCCAGGAAGATGCCCCCCCTTTGCCAAGGGGAGTGAAAAATGGAACCCTGTAAATTTTTTTAAATGGGTTTAGGTTGGTGTCTTTATTCTGTTTTAAGGAAACATGCAACTTTTCCCCAGGAAAAGTTTGCTACTTCTGCTTACCCCTTGGGTCACCCCACACATGAATTTTTCTTCTTTCAACAAACTGGCTGTACCCCCACAAAGCGGGTTCCCAAAAAAAAAAAAGTTTCTCTTTTTAAATTTAGTAATTTTTTTACAGGAGAAGGGGTTACTAGCCCCTTCCCTGTTCCTTTTTTTTTTTAAACCCTTACAAATATGCATGACTTTAAGAGGAAGAATTCTGGGTTTCCCTGCAAGTACAAGCACATTGTACACACCTCTTTTGGGTTTTTTTTATTTTTTTACTAGTTTTTTTTTTGTTTATTTCCCCTTATTCCATTAAGGGGAATGGAACAGAATTCTTTTTTTTCCTAACCCTTGTTTTGAAAAAGGGGAAAAAAGTTGGGGGCAAGGGGGTAGTAACCCCCCCTGTATAAATTTCTAAATTTTAAAAACCTTTCGTTTTTCCATTTTGGGGCATCCTGCCTTTGGATACCCGGGTAGGGTTTAAAAAATGGGATAATTTTCAGAAGGACCCCCCATCCATGGATTCGGTATCCGCTGTTTCCCGGTATCCACAGTTAACTGTGGCCCCCAAAAATAACCCTTTTAAATTTTGGGATGAGAATGGCTCCAAAAACAATTTTTTTGTTTGCTGGTAGTTCTTGAAACCCTAAGAGAAGCCAAGCAATGCTTCCCATCCCGTGAAAAAAAGCTAAATTTTAGACTTCTTTTTTCTTACTTTATCAATTAAACTAACAAATAACACATACAGGGTCCCCCTACCCCGTTTCCCCAAAACGGTTTGGGGCTTGTAATGTATGCCCCGAATACGGGAGGACTACCACATACCCCTAAGGGGGAAATTTATGCTGCCAACAAGAGGGGATCATTTTCAAAAAATTAACACATAAAATGAAATTTTTCAATTTTTTATTTTAATCAGAAAAAATTCCCCCACACAGTGCCATTGCCCAGGGGTTGGGGTCACCGGGGAGGGGGCATTTTGGGGT
Organism: Cherax quadricarinatus; assembly: GCF_038502225.1. Lineage (NCBI taxonomy): Eukaryota > Metazoa > Arthropoda > Malacostraca > Decapoda > Parastacidae > Cherax > Cherax quadricarinatus. The sequence goes on from NC_091328.1 coordinate 19,245,695, forward strand.
CACCCTTAAGGGAAATTCCCCAAATGCAGGGTGGGAGAACCCAGCTGCATCACCATTTCATGTGACTAATGTTGGGCAAGAGAAATTTAGGGGATGAACCAACAGGAGAATATTTTCTCAACTTTATTAATGATAAAAAAAACAAAAAGTAGTAATACTGAGGAAACAAACTCAAACCCCACTTTTTAAAAACAGGAACAGATCCTACATTTTTCATCTTCAACAATGCAAAAAAAAAAGATAAATAAAAAAAAAACATTTAAAACAGAGAAACACTAGTTCTGTTTGACCTTGGGGTAAAATTTAAAATTTCAATGAATCGTCTTACATTTCCTTTTTCCTTTTAATCTTGCAAAATCATCTGTCACATCATCAGAATCAATACTGTCAACTGACCCATTTTTCCCTGGATTTAAAATTTCTAAGTCAGAGTTTATGCCCTTGACTCATTTAAGGGCCATAAATAGTTTTTTAAACGGGGTTCAACTTTGGCCCTTTCACAAGCAGCCACAGAAAACACATATAATCGGAACAACCTCCCCGGCAGAGTGGGAGTTGGAAAAGATTTTAATGGGAAAACCCCCTTCAGCTAGAAAGTTAATTTCATCCAATGCAGTCCAGTGGGTTTAAATTTTTCCCAAAATCAACATCAGCAGTTTTCAGGTGCCTCCTTAGTCTTGGTATTTCAACTTTAAATCCCAAAATTATGGGCAAAATTTAATTACCTGACCCCTTTTTCTGTTTAACCCAGCCACAATAACCCCCACCTAGACCAAACTCACTGGGGGGGTACAACAGACACAAAATGTTCGTTTGTGATGACATTATAGTGGGTGCCAGCTGGGTTGGGGGTTTTTTCCAAAAAATCATAAATAAAAATTTATTTATCGTATTTTTTATATGGGGTTATCAAGGGTTTTTTTTCATAGGCTTATTTGTATTGTCATCATATACAGGGGGACCTTTCGGGTTACGCCTTTTAAACCGTTCCCCGAAGAAATTTAACCCTTTTTAGTTTTTTGCCAATTAATTTTTCTTTTTGAAATAAGGAAACCAATTAATCCATTCCCAAACCCAAAAGTATTAAACAAAATAATTTTTTTTTAAAAAATTCATTTCCTTAAAAAAAACAATGATTCACACAATAAACAAACAAAAGCACCACCTTTTTTGTGGACTTTTTATGAGTGATGAGATGGGACATTGTTTTTCTTGAACACACTGGGACATGCAGGGAGTGTAGCAGGCATGCAGGAGTGTAGCAGGCATGCGGGGACTGTAGCAGGCATGCGGGGAGTGTAGCTAAATGCAGGAGTGTAGCTGACATGCAGGAGTGTAGCAGGCATGCAGGGACTGGCAGGCATGCAGGGAGGAAGTGACACGCAGGGAGGTAGCAGGCATGCGAGTGTAGCAGACTGCGGGAGATAGCAGGCATGCGGGGAGTGTAGCTGACATTCAGGGAGCATAGTGACATGCAGGGAGTGTGGGCTGACATACGGGAGTGTAGCAGGATGCAGGGAATGTAACTACGAGCTTTTTCTTAAATTTTATTGCGTTTTTTTCCCTTTTCTTTACCACAGGGCTGGCATAGAAACTTTTTTTGGGGTCCATGGTAGATTATTTAGCAGTTACAAACGCTAAAAACAATGGAATAATACAAAATATATCGCATGTATGCGTGGAATTGTCCACAACGGCTTGTAAACAATGGCACACTGGCTGTACACGGAGTCATGGAGGGGCCCGGGCCCCCGCCAGGCGCGCGACACATTTGGGACGAAAACCCTTTAACCGAGTTATTTGGCGTTAGCCGAGCCAATATTTTTAAGCCAAAGTGAGCTGTTATCCGATTTTGGCTAACTAAACCCCTTTACCCAAGGGTCCACTGTAATAGGCTATATAAAAAAAGGGATTTTTCTCTATGTTGCTGCAGCACTTTTTTTTGGGCATTAGTGTCACTTTCTTTAGAGGTTTCATGGTGTCGCTAAGACGGCCTCCCCACCCTTATGAAACACCAATGCCCACACACAAATTTTTATTTTTAGGTATGACAGAGTTTAAGGCTTTAAGTGATTATACACAACTACTCACCTGTGCCATACACAGACACAATAAAAAAAAAAATGAAGTAACTTGGTTTAAAAGATGGGAATAGTTGATGCAAGTAGGAAATGCCTTAGCATGGGCCAAGAGGCAGTTTACTGCAGTGCTCTCTATGCTTTGCTTAATTATCAATGTTATGGCTAAATATTTCTATTTATCTCGCCAATATGTTAAAGTTTTTGCACTATTTTTTTTTCAGTACTACTTTTCAAGTTTCAACTAGAATGTTTTTCGTGTCAGATCCATCAATTTTTGTTAAGTCTCTCAAAACTAGGGTAAACTTAAGCATAAGATATGAGAAAAAGAATGATTTTGAGAGAAAGAAAAGTCAGGTAAAACTATACACAGCATTGGGGTCATAGGAACCTCGGTTTCGTGATTAATCCATTAAAAAAAAATCTGACAAAACCAATCATATGAAAAGGAAGCAATATTTCCTATAAGAAATAATATAAATCCAATTAGTATGTTCCAGACACCCAAAAATATTAAAAAAATACATTTTATAAAGAATAACTATAGTTTTACATACAAAAAAAATTTAAAAAATAAATAAAAGATAACAAATGGATAAAAAAAATTAACATCAATTTTATTTTTAAGATTTTTTGGGGGCGGGGGAAGACAGAAAGGGGAGGGGAGGAGAGGTTTTTTTTGGGAAGGGGGGAACCCCCTTTGGAATTCTTTATAAAGGGCCCATCTGGATTTTTCCCCTTCTTTTTTTTTTTGGCACCAGGACCAGCTTGAGAGCCCGGGGCCCCTGTGGCACAAAAACTTAGAACTGTTTCGGGTCCTAGATTTCTAAAGGGGACAATTCATTGTATTGAACATTTTTCAAACGTTTGCAATAGGTGATATTTTTCCAAAAATTTTAACCTTTTCCATTAGCACACACCCCCTTAATCATTGAAAAGGCACATTTTTCCTCTCTCTTCCTCCCCCCAGCAAAACCACAAGTTTGTTGTTTTTCCAGTTAACCTTTGGGGTTTTGGTCGATTTAGTGCTTCCCGGTGGGTTTTTGACCTAGACGCAAAAATTTCGGGGCCTAAAACCACGGAAAAGGCTGATAAGCCTAGTGTGAGAGAAGGGGTCGTGGGGGGGTCCCAGTGGAAAAAAAATCTGGGCCCCAGGGGGCTTTGGGGAATGCCATCATAGACCAATTTCCAGGGGCCCCTGGGGTAAAAGTTCCTCACTCCCACGGGGGAACTTTGCCCCCGGACAGTTCTAAACAGGGGAATGCAGAAGATGAGTTTCGGCTGGTGGGGTTTTTGCCAAAATTGACCATAATATGGGTAAAGTGGGAAAACCCAGAAAACCCCAAATTCCCCCTTTTGGTGTGGGCCATCTTGTTCACGTTCAGTTGTACCAGAATAAAAGGGGAAACTCCTATTTTCCAAAATCCCAGACTGATTGAGCAGGTGATGAGGGGAAGGGGGTTATGTAAAAGCTCTTAAAATTTGTTAAGAATGGAGGGGGAGGAGGAGGCAGAGGAGGAGGAGGGAGGAGGAGAGGCAGAGGAGGGGGAGGCAGAGGAGGGGGAGGAAGAGGAGGAGGGGAGGCAGAGGAGGAGGAGGCAGGGGAGGAGGGGGGAGGGGGGAAGAAGAAGAGAGGGGGAGGAGGAAGAAGAGGAGGAGGAGGAGGAGGAAGAAGAATAAAATGAAAACCAAAAATAAAATAATAATAATAAAATAATAATTTAATAATAATAATACAAAATAATAATAATAAAATAATGGGTAAAAAAAAAATTTTAATTAAATTTCCCCATGAAGTAACAAGAAAAGGGGGAGATAACATCTGATAAGTTGGGTTTTATGAGGGGAAAAGAGGGTAGAGCTGATGCCAAAAATTAGATAAACTCCCCTCCCCTTTTTTTTTGCTGGAATAACATTTCTTTTTGTCTATTTCCCGCCCTGTCAAGCTCCTGTTTTCCATCTGCTCTCTGTCTCAAAAGCCCAAGCTGCCCTCACTTTTACTCGATCTTCAAGGAGGATAGCACTTTGTCTGGGTTTTTTGGGGATCCTAGGTAATTTTTTACTATGTTTCTTGTTTTATGTGTACCTTGGGGAGATAAAAAAAAGATAGAATGAGGGGGAAAGATAATTAGATAAATGGAGGAAGGGAGATCCCCCCCCATTGTTTACGGCGGAGGGGGGGGAATAATGGGCAAATTCATTTTTTAAGCGCCACTCCTGTAATTTTCACCATGGGGGAGGAGGAGAAGGGGAAGGGGGAAAAATAGGGGAAGAAAGAAGAGGGGGAGGGGGAAGAGGAGGGGGAAGAGGGAAGAGTAGGAGGAAGAGGAATAAGAGGAAGAGGTAAAAGGGAAAAGGGGGAGGAAGAGGAATAGTAGGAGGAAGTTGGGAAGAGGAGGAAGAGGAAGAAGAGGAGGGGAGGGGGGAGGAGGGGAGGGAAAAAGAGGAGGAGGGGAGGAAGAGGAAGAGTAGGAGGAAGAGGAAAAGTGAGGAAAAGGGGGAAGAGGAGGGAAGAGAGGGGGGGAAAAGGGGAAGAGGAGGAAGGCACCAGCCCCCTGGTATTAAATAACATTTTTCTGCTATTTTCTTTTAAGCTCCCCCGTCTATCTGTCATCCCCTACCTCTGTCTCAGAACCACAAAAACTGTTATACTTTTTCTCCATCTTAAGCAGAGTATACACTTTTTTGGTTTTTGGGTTATCCCTAGGTAATTTATATATTTTATTTTTTTTGGTGTACCTTAGAAAGATGACAGACAGATGAAAAGAAGAAGATTGAAAAAGATAATGGGGGGAAAGATAAAAAACCCTTGTGTATGACACCATGTTTGGTTCCCAAAACTGGAACACTAGGGTTTCATGACTGTATATTGGATATCTATTAAGAACAATGGGAAAAAAATGTTTTGTTTGTTTGTTTTGTAAAAAGTTTTTTAAACAATATATTGATAATTTTGTTTGTGTGTTATTGTTTGGTTTCAAGATTATATAGTACACCTTTCTTTGGTCTCATAGGCCACATAAGATGTAAAAAAATAAAAGTGAAAAACAACAAACCTTCAAAACAAAAACCAAAAGTTTAGGGGTGGCGGCAGCCACGTTTAACGGGCCTTTTTCTGCAAACTTATGCATCCATTTTCCCCATTTGATGGATTTTTTTTTTGTTTATCCTATATTTTTGAAAAAATTTTTCATAAGAAAAAAAAAATTTTTTTTTTTTTAAAATTTTTTTAAACCGAGCAAAGGAAAGGGGGCCTGTCACCCCTAAAAGGGGTTTAAAAGGTCTTGGCTCTTCAAGGGTTAGTTTCCCCCCTTGGGGGCCCCACCAACCCCACATCCTGGCCCTAAAATCAAACCCCCCGGACTTCCCAAAGACCAATAGATTCCACAACAGGCGAGGGGCCCAAATTAGCCAAGGCATAAAATGCACAAAATCATAAACAATGTTTTTGGGCACTCTTTTCCCAGAAATGATGGCGATCTTGAAAAGGACAAGTTTATTGGACCATTTTCAACTTTAAACCCGACAGTTCAAAACTGGGAAAATTTTGGAAAAATTCCCCAAAAAACTGAATCGATAAAAACTGGGCATGTGAAAGCCAAGGGTTTCCCACTGTATGAACCTTTTAACCCAGATGTTAATGATATAGTCATTTTCTTTGAAGGACAAGTAGAACACCAGGAGGACTGACTCATATATATAGATTATGGGAAAATGGGATGAAAAAGCAACAGGGTTTAAAAAAAAATCATAGAAAACCCCAATTTAAACAAAGGGCGGGATTTAAACAATTTTCAAAAAAAAAATGATTTTTTTTAAGAATTAAAATCTTTTAAAAATGGAGAAAAAAAAAGCAGCTTTTGTGTGGTATACCCTGGTGCCAAAACCCGGGCCCCAAATTTTTCAGCATCAATAACGGATAAATTTGTCAGAATCAGCTGCTGCAGTTTTTCACTCCAAGAGTGAAACTTCACAAGGTAAAGTGAGTACCAACTATAGAACAGGAGAGTTGGGAGCTCTGAGCCTTGAAGGAAATACAGTAAGAACAGCTTGTAAAGTAGGTTTTGGAATAAAATTAATTTATAGTAAGATTTGTTATGAAGGGCCTTTATATAGTGTGATTTTTCTTGTAAATGATATTGAAAAAGTACATTCAAAACTGAAAAGCAGATGAAAAGGCTTTAAGAGCAAACATTCTGCTTTGGATGCAACTTGTAAGTCACACTTACAGTAAAGAAAATTAAAGAGTGCCAAGGTATATAATTTTATTTTAATAAAATTTAAAAAGTGGATTGTGGAAAAGAGATGTACAACTGGTTTAAAAATAGATACAGTAAAGTTTAAAAATATATGCACACAATAAAACAAATAAATGGGACAGTAGTGACGTTAGGTTAGATAAGGTTCATCAGGAAACAGGACAAGCATTTCCTAAACAGGTCTAGTCAGATGATGACCTGCCACTTGAGCTTTGGTCATCTGCCCAAGCCTTCTGCTGTTTTAAACCAGTCCACCCCTTTAAAATTATGTGAGACTTGTCAGCTTGACCAGAGAAAAGAACTATTGCAAAAAAAATGAAAATCATTTATATTTCTTAAAGTGCATATAACCTATTCATCAAACTCTTGTGTAATTTTCTGTACAGTGAATAAATTAAGGGTAATGGGGAAAGCTACTCACCTGAATATTAACTAGCCACTGTAAAATCTCTGCAAACCTCTCTACCATCACTGATCTTCCACACAACAAGATATAGTGATCTCTTAGAGAGGAAATACTGGTGAGTAGCATAATATTCCTTCTGACCACCAAAGTCCCATGTCCTAGAAAACAAATAAGTTTAGAAAGTTTTTATTTTCTTTCTGGTATAAGAAGTAACTTTATTATACAGCTGTTCTTACACCTATGGTTTAGAGCTTTAAAAAATATGAAGTTAATAAAAACTATAATAACTATGGTTTTAATATGAATTTATTTTCAAGTAATAAACAATCATCTTTAGACTTTAACCAGACAACAGATTTTTGTTTGTTAAATTAGAAATCTGCTAAATTGAGATTTTTTTTTTTGAATACAGAATTTACACTATATTGTCGTAAAATAATTACGTAAGCTATAAGGGCACAATACACTCCTAAAATGAGCCAAAAATTATAACTATTAACAGGAATATCATGTAATTTAATTTACTGCACATACAAGAAGCCTTCAAATCATGTTCTGCTGGCCTGTAAGCTTATATCTGACTTTTTAATTTTATGTCCATGCTTAAATAAAACAAAATTGCAACTCACTTAGTTCAGCTCAACACTATGTCAGGAAGGAATCAACAATCTAATATAAAATGTTTGATGGGTATTTAACAGGTACAGTAAATGCTCTTAAAATGTAACTTCACAAAGCATGATTTTCTGCAATGTAAAAGAAAAAGCGATCCAAAAATTAAAATGCGAAAAATCTTGATGTTACACGCTAGAAATTAAGGAATCAGTGATTGTGCAAATCTTTAAAACTACACATCATAGCATCATACTGTGTGCAAAATTTTGTTACGACATGCCATAGCATTAAATTTGCAAATATCTGGGTACTGACATGTACATGACTTGCTCCAGCAACTGACATCTCACACCACCTACAGTTGCCTTCTGAAGCATCTTGTTCTTTCTCTCACTCTGTGTCATTAGACTATTTTGGATATTTTCATCACTATATTTGGTCTCTGATATTAACCATGGCACTCAAGAGGAATACTAGTGATACTGGAGGACTAAAAGAATGAATATATACATTGTAAAACAAAACGTAAAATTTTAAATATACAGAGAGGTAGTGCATAGTGAGGGAAAACTGCCAGTGAGTTTTATGTAAATGAATCAACTTTAGTACAATTAACCCTTTGACTGCTTCGGTCATATATACATGTCTTACGAGCCACCGCTTTTGATTTATATATACCAAATTCTAGCGGTTCAAATCAAGCAGGAGAAAGCTGGTAGGCTCCACATGTGAGAGAATGGGTCTGTGTGGCCAAATGTACCATATAAAAATCCTGTAGTACACAGTGCATAATGAGAAAAACTCCAACCATTTTTTTTAATTAAAATGCCGACTTTGTGGTCTATTTTCGATAGTACAGTGGACCCTCGCTTTATATATTATTCTATTCCAGAAGTATGTTCAGGTGCCAGTACTGACCAATTTGTTCCCATAAGAATATTGTGAATTAGATTAGTCCATTTTCAGACCCTCAAACATACACATACAAACGCACTTACATAAATACACTTACATAATTGGTCGCAGGAGCTGATCAGTAAACTGGGGTCCACTGTATTTATGTTTGCATTCTCGCTTTCTTGGTTTCGCTTGATAGAATGGATAACATATTATATCTATAGAGGTCATTTTGATTGGTTTTACTATGAAAAGAACCTTGGAATGGAGCTCAAAGTAGGGAAATGTTTGATTTTTGCCAATGTTCAAAAGTAAACAATTGATGTCATTTTCCAATAAATGTCCAAGTAGCCATTCTAATACGCAATTATAAATGGTTGACATTATTATACAATTACAGGACCTCGTTATCAGCCTCAATCCGTTCCTGAAGGTCGGCTGATAACCGAAATGGCCGATAACCAAATTAATATTTCCCATAAGAATTAATGAAAATAAAATTAATTCGTTCCCAACAAAAATATTGACAAAAAAAATAATTTTTTTACAATTATGTAAGTATTACATACCTTTATTGAAGGCTAATGCTGGCTTCTGGAAGAGAGGGAAGAGTTAGTGTTTGGAAGGGGAATCCCCCTCCATGAAGACTTTAGGTAGTAATGCCTTCTCTGGGGTTACTTCCCTTCTCTGTCTTATAATGCCACTAGGACCAGCTTGAGAGTCACTGGACCCCTGTCTCACAAAATAACTGTCCAGAGTGCTCTGTTTCTGGTGTCTCTTTTAGATTTCCCTGAAGTGGGACAGGGTTTTGTCACAAAGCATGTTGCAGATATGGCTTGTTTCAGCTTTGTCAGGGTGGTGTTTCTCTACAAAAGCTAGCACCCTGGTCCACATTGCACACACCTCTTTAATCTCTGAAGAAGGCACTTCCTTCACTCCCTCTTCCTCCTCCTCTGAAGCAAGTTCCTCAGCTGCAGTCTGTTGCTGTTCAAGTTGAAGCTCTTGCAGCTCTTCAGTGGTAAGCTCTTCCCTGTGGTCCTCCACCAACTCTTCCACATCATCACCACTCACCTCCAACCCCAGGGACTTCCCCAAAGACACAATAGAGTCCACAGGGTCAGCTGGGTCAGGGTCACAGTGAGTCTCAAACCCTTCAAAATCCCTCTCTTGGACACAATCTGGCCACAGTTTTCTCCAAGCAGAGTTCAAAGTCCTGGAAGTCACTCTCTTCCAAGCCTTACCTATAAGTCTTATGCAATGGAGGATAGTGAAGTGATTCCTCCAGAAATGTCTTAGGGTCAACTGAGTGTCCGAGGTCACGTCAAAGCACTTTTGAAACGCTGCTTTTGTGTAGATATTTTTGAGGTTAGAAATGACCTGCTGGTCCATGGGCTGGAGGAGAGGAGTGGTGTTGGGAGGCAAGAACTTCACTTTTATAAAACTGAAGTCCCTAAACACTTGGTTTTCCAAGTCTGGAGGATGTGCAGGAGCATTGTCCAGTAACAGGAGGCACTTGAGTGGAATTTCTTTTCCAGGAGGTATTTTTTCACACTTGGGCCAAACACATTATTAACCCACGTTTTGAAAATCTGCCTTGTGACCCATGCCTTATGATTAGCTTTCCACATCACACACAATCTATTCTTCATGACACTGTTTATCATAAAAACTCTGGGATTTTCTGAGTGATACACAAGTAAAGGCTTCACTTTGAAATCCCCACTAGCATTACCACACAACAAAAGAGTAAGCCTGTCTTTCACAGGCTTGTGTCCTGGCAGTGCCTTTTCCTCCTGGGTAATGTAGGTCCTCTTTGGCATTTTCTTCCAAAACAGGTCTGTTTCGTCACAACTGAAAACTTGTTGGGGTTCGAATCCTTCAGCCTTAACATAGCCCTCGAATTTGTGAACATTCTTTTCAGCTGCACATTTGTCAGAACTTGCAGCCTCACCATGCCTTACAACACTGTGTATGCCACTATGCTTCTTAAATCTATCAAACCATCCTTTGCTGGCCCTAAATTCACAAACTTGTTCCAGGCATTTTCTTTGCAAGATCCTCATGCAACTGCTTGCCTTCTCACAAACAGTAGACTCCACTACATTGTCTCCCACTAATTCTTTTTCCTTAATCCACAATAATAATAACTTTTCCATTTCCTCCATTATCGGTGTCCTTTGTTTAGTTAGAAAAGCTACTCCTTTTGCAACATTAGTGTCTTTGATTTGTTCTTTCTTTGCCAGGATGGATGTAATTGTTGATTTATTCTTGCTGTACATCCTGGCAAGTTCCATCACCTTCATACCACTCTCAAACTTTTTGATCACTTCACGCTTAAATTCCATGGTGTTTCTCACTTTCTTTACCACAGGAACTTTACTAAGAACTTTCTTTGGGGCCATGGTTGCTTATATCACAGTTGCACTGCAAGAAAAACCACTAAAAACAATGGTAAACAAGTGAAATGTATGGATGTATGAGCAGAAGCCTCCTCAGTCACCGAGAGACAAAGCCAAACTGAAGCGCAAGCGCCCCAGCCGGTGGATGGATGCGTCCAAAACCGCTGATAACTGAGCGAACGGCTGATAACCAGGCACCGAAAAACCCGCCGATAACCGAGCTGGCTGATAACCAAACTGGCCGATAACCAGAGGTCCACTGTATTACTATATTGCAGTACTCTGCATAACAGTAAATCTTTTATTTTTTGTTTGAATAAAAATTCAGAATAGAAAGCAAGAGTAATATCAGAGTAGCCTAGAGACGTGACTGATGAACATAGAAAATGTTATTTTAGAGCCAGGAATGTCTGCACTGTTCATTTTGGACCCTATTTTGAAATTATCATATTTTTTAATTTTCATGAATTGGCCCAATTGCAAATTTCTGACCACGTTACTGGGTAGTTGAAATCGGTAAATGGGCAGTTTCTTGTACTCAATCGATAGAAAAAATGGAGCTCTAAAGAAATAGCTATGAGTTTGGTCGACTGGAACAATGGAATCAGCCGAAAATAGGGCTCAAAGTGGGCGAAATCGCCGATTCGTAAATACCGAGGTCGCTAATTTCACTAGAGAGTAATTCCGTCAGTTTTCCATCAAATTTCATTCTTTTGGTGTCATTACAATCGGGAAAAGATTCTCTATCATTTCATAAGAGAAAATAATTTTTTTTTTTAATTTTTAGACATCAGGAGACACCTTAGGATTTGGGGTTGTGACAGTCAAGGGGTTAAAAATGATAAAAAAAATAATAAGAGGGTGTGCATTATGTAGTGCATAGAGAGAGTCACCTGTCAAAAGAATGTCAAGACAGAAAAGCTAATGAATGTGTGAAATGTGGATAAATCAAAGAATGGAGCCTCACTTAGTGGTCAGAAAATAATGCACAAAGCCCTGCCATACTATAAAACTATATGAGAAAAGGAAGGAGAGCCTTCACAATGGTATATGTTTAGTTAAGGATGGCTTAAGAATTTTAAAAGTGCACTGTAGAACAAATGAGCATTCTAATATTATACAACCATCAACTACTGAAAACTCTACATCTACATCAACACAAGAACCACAGCCATCAGCTTCAGCCCAGTAGGACTCAACCCTCTCCACACTCTTCCACTTTAAAAATAAAGATTACCAGAATACAAGGTAAGTTATACTGCAATAATTTTGACTTAGTACAATAAAAAAAGGAATTTGTTTTTCCCACATGTTCATCTAATGTAATGCTCTTATTGTACATTATAATTTTCAGGAACATAACCCATACATCATGAGAGATTACTGTATTCACCACCCACACTGAAATGGTATTAAATTATCTTTTTGAGGGATCTAAGAAAGATGTTTTAATCAAGGAGGCGCCATAAAATGCTTTTTAATATAAGCCTTTAATAAGATTCTGCAATATTTTAAGCCCAATGCTGTTTTTAGGAGATGGAAGTAGAACTTTACTAATCCATAAACACCATTTTATAATAATTTTCATAAGGTTCTGAATCTAAAAATATTAGAATTACAAACCTGAAGACCACTGGACCATAGTTGCTGTGGCCTCTAACTTTCTTTTCATATATCCAGTCTCCGATGTCGACACCCACTGTGGACATGCTGGTGCCTCGTGAGGTGCGTGTGTTGATGTTTTTATTCCCCATTCTTTTCGCCCAATGCTACAAATAAATTGCAACATTATTAAATAAGCCAATTGTTAATTTAATGCATAAATGAGTTTGCAATATATAATTTTACTCAAGCAAAATTTATTTCAAATTTGAACACTTAATTTTGCTTAATGTTCCATTTCTAATCATTATTATCCGGACTGGAAAGAGAGACATGTTCCATTTATAAATGAATTAGCAAAGGAAAATGAGAAACAAAAATACCTGAAAAAAGATTAAGACTATTTTATAGCACTTACTTCAACAGGCTTTTTCCTGTAGGATCCAGTCCCTTCATGGCGCAGTTGTTCCAGGAGAGAAGTCTTACCAATACCCTGAACACCTACTATCATTAACTTCATTCTTGCATATGGTCTTGCATCCTCCAGTATGCTCTGCAATAATCAAAACTATTAATTGATCTCAGTTACTTAAGGTAACACTGACATGGAAGAATTGCTGCCCTTTCTTCCATGAATCATTCTTTTTTCTGCTGACAGAGTTCACATTTAGTTTTATACTGAAAAGTTAGCTACATTTAGTGATGGTTCCTGGACATTTGTGGCTGGTTGTAATTGTGTGGGGATAGTTGTGAGAGGGTGGTTGTGTGAGTGGTTTTGAGAGGGTGGGTGTGTACAGGTGGTTGTGTGGGGGTGGTGTGTGGGGCATGGTTCCCAGCAGGGGCTGATGCTGGAATTGCCTGCCTTCCTGCCTGGGGACATAACTAATGAACAAAGGAAATGTTTTTTTTTAGTGCCAGGAATGTCTACATTGTTTATTCTGGACAATATTTTTAAATTAGCAATTTTTTAATTTTGTGTTAAATTGGGTAAATTACCGATTTCTGGTCACTTTACGGGGTAGTTGAAATAGGGAAATGAGCAGTTTCTTGTGCTCAACAGAATAGAAGGAATACTAGTGAAATATATATGAGTCTGGTCTACTGGAACAATAGAATTGGCCGAAAATAGAGCTCAAAGCGGGCAAAAATCACCGATGTGGAAATATTGCCAAGACTACTAACTTTGCAAAAGCGTAAATCCATAAGTTTCCCATCAAATTTCATACATTTGCTTTCATTACCTTTGAAAAAGGCTTTCTATCATTTCATAAAAATTTTTTTTTTTCAAATTCTTCGACCCTAAAAGCAGTGGTCAGATCATTTAATCACTGACCTTAAGATACCCAATAACATCCATGGTTTTATATTTCTTGCTTTCAATCATGGACTTAAGCGGCTCTTGTAATGAACATGCTCGAGTGTTGAGATTCCAGAGGCGAGACAAGAGACCCATCTCGGGTGGCAGCTCAGTAATGTCACTATTTCCTGATATATTTAGTACCTGGGGAAAATATGAAGAAAATAGATATCCCTTAAAAGGTAGCTAACAAACTAAATATATTAAAAGTAGAAATCCTTCAATTTAATAGACCACAATTTAACAGATTTCTGATTTAACCCTTAAACTGTCCAAACGTAGATCTACGTTTTTTCAACATTTGAAAGTATGTAAAATAGTAGATTTTTTTTTTTTTACATTTGAAAACGTGTAAAAAACTTTGATCTTTTTTTTTATTATATTTGAAAATACGTAAAAAAACATAGATCTACTTTTGAAGCACTACGCATATGAACATAGATCTGCTTGGACAGTTTAAGGGTTAACATACAAAATATGTTACCAGACAAAATTTGGAAGCAACTGACAACATAAAGAAAGGACGGACAATATCCACCAACTCCAGAAATGTCCATTACTATTATTGCAGTCTGCTGGGTAAATTAATTTTGGATTTAATAAACAAGTTTATTTAAAACCAGAATTGTCTGCTACAGTTATGGGCAATTCTGGATTTAAAGGACAAAATCTGTTAAATCCAGAATTATCTCTTACTGCTGCAGTCTGCTGGATAAATTGATTTTCAAATTTAACAATGAAAGTTCATTAAATCCAGAATTGTCCATTACTGCTATGATCAGTGGAGGCTCGTAATGCCAGTAATACCTATACTATCATACTGCGTCAAACTTCTATTTTTAATAATTTATCTCGTTTCAACAAAAAAATAAAAAATTCACTTATAAATACATTGAAAACAACATACAACAGATTTTTCCTGTAATACATTTGTCAGTTGCAAATTATTTTAGAATAAGGTTGATGAGGTCATATGTCTGGCAGTGAGCATCTGGGGGGGACTGCAGCTCCTATGGACGAGCCACCACTGGCTACAATTATAGAAAAACAATCTCATCATTCGGATTTAATCGATAATTGGCATTAACTGAAACTTCCTTCTGTTAGTTTTTTAACCCTTAAACGGTCCAAACGTATACAGTTGACCCTCAACCAGCGATATTAATCCGTTCCTGAGAGCTCATCGTTAGTCAAAATAATCGTTAGTCAAGTTAATTTTCCCCATAAGAAATAAAGGAAATCAAATTTATCCGTGCAAGACACCCAAAAGTATTGAAAAAAAAATTTTTTTACCACATGAAATATTAATTTTAATACACACAAACTGAAGATTACAATGCACAGTTACATGACACTTACCTTTATAGAAGATCTGGTGATGATTGATGGGATGGGAGGAGGGGAGAGCGTTATCTTCTTACTGTTTAGAAGGGGAATCCCCTTCCATTAGCACTTGAGGCAGCAAGTCTTTTTCTGGGGTTACTTCCCTTGTTCTTTTAATGCCACTAGGACCAGCTTGAGAGTCACTGGACTTCTGTCACACAACATATCTGTCCATAGAGGCCTGTACCTCTCGTTCCTTTATGACTTTCCTAAAGTGGTTCACAACATTGTCAGTGTACAGGTTGCCAACACGGCTTGCAGTAGCTGTGTCAGGGTGATTATCATCCATAAAGCTTTGCACTTTAAGCCACATTGCACAGATTTCCTTAATCTTAGAAGTAGGCAACTTCTTCAATTTCTCTCTCCCCTCCTCCGAAGCAGTTTCCTCAGGTCTGCCCTCTTGCTGTTCAAGATGATCTAGCAGCTCATCAGTGGTTAGTTCTTCACTGTCCTCCACCACCAACTCTTCCACATCCTCCCCACTAACCTCCAACCCCAAGGACTTCCCCAATGCCACAATGGATTCCTCAAATGGCATAGGATTCTCAGGGTTAGCCTCAAACCCTTCAAAATCCCTTTTGTCTACACATTCTGGCCACAGTTTTTTCCAAGCAGAGTTCAATGTCCTCTTAGTCACTTCCTCCCAAGCCTTACCTATAATGTTTACACAATTGAGGATGGTAAAATGATCTTTCCAAAACTTTCTTAGAGTCGGTTGAGTTTCTGAGGTCACTACAAAGCGCCTTTCAAACATAGCTTTTGTGTACAGTTTCTTGAAGTTGGAAATAACCTGCTGGTCCATGGGCTGCAGGAGAGGAGTGATATTAGGAGGCAAAAACTTCACCTTAATGAAGCTCATGTCCCTAGAAAGTCGCTCTGCCACATCTGTAGGATGACCAGGGGCATTGTCTAATACCAGGAGGCACTTAAGGTCTAATTTCTTTTCAATTAGGTAATTTTTCACATCGGGGGCAAATGCATGGTGTAACCAGTCATAGAAAAAGTCCCTAGTGACCCATGCCTTACTGTTTGCCCTCCACAGCACACACAAATTAGCCTTGAGGACATTGTTTTTCCTGAACACTCTGGGAGTTTCAGAGTGATACACCAATAAAGGCTTCACTTTGCAATCACCACTAGCATTGGCACACATCAACAAAGTAAGCCTGTCTTTCATAGGCTTATGTCCTGGGAGTGCCTTTTCCTCCTGAGTAATGTAGGTCCTGCTTGGCATTTTCTTCCAAAACAGGCCTGTTTCGTCGCAATTAAACACTTGTTCAGGTTTCAGTCCTTCACTGTCTATGTACTCCTTGAAGTCCTGCACATATTTTTCAGCCGCTTTGTGGTCCGAACTGGCAGCCTCACCATGCCTTATCACACTATGAATGCCACTATGCTTCTTAAATCTCTCAAACCAACCTTTGCTGGCCTTAAATTCACTCACATCACTAGTTGCTGGCATTTTTTTAATTAAATTGTCATGCAACTTCCTAGCCTTTTCACATATGATCGCTTGAGAGATGCTGTCTCCTGCTATCTGTTTCTCGTTTATCCACACCAATAACAGTCTCTCAACATCTTCGAGTACTTGCGATCTCAGTTTCGAAAACATAGCTGCACCTTTGGCAAGAACAGCTTCCTTGATTGCCGTTTTCTTGCCCACAATAGTAGCGATGGTTGATTGGGGTTTATTATACAACCTGACCAGCTCAGAGATACGCACTCCACTTTCATATTTATCAATAATCTCTTTCTTCATCTCCATAGTAATTCTCACCCTTTTTGCTGTAGGGTTGGCATTAGAAGCTTTCTTGGGGCCCATGGTGACTTATTTTGCAGGTGAAATCACTAAAAAGGCTGTGATAATATGAAATGTTCCAGTTGTATGTTTGGAAGCGACCGCGGTGGCTGGCTGGCTTGTAAACACTGGCACCAAAGGGACAAGTGAGGCACGCTCAGGCCAAAGTGGACGCGTATGGTACGGAACGAAAAGCGCTGGTCAGGTTTTTAAGCGCTAGTCAAGGCAAAATTTTTGCATTTAAATGAATCGCTAGTCAGATTTATCGTTAATCGATGCAATCACTGGTTGAGGGTCCACTGTATATATGTTTACTTGCGCAATGCCCCGAATAAAATTAAGGTCAGTACTTACAGAGATATGAGGCTGAGAAGTTGGCAGTGGATGCTCACGTGATGGCAACATGGAGTCCTGCCACTTGCAGAAGTGTTGCTGATATACCTTTTTTCTACTTTTCATATTATTTTATATAATTTTTATGTTCTGATAATTACAATTTATAGTAGTTTTTGTCATTTCATAACCAATCTTTGTTCTGACACTAGTATTAGGCACTGAAATTGTACTCAAATTGTCACAAACACATTGACAGGTGGACATTTACACCTGCCTTGGTCATTTACTATTTTTTTTTTTTTAACAAGTCGGCCGTCTCCCACCGAGGCAGGGTGACCCAAAAAGAAAGAAAATCTCAAAAAAGAAAATACTTTCATGAACATTCAACACTTTCACCTCACACATAATCACTGTTTTTGCAGAGGTGCTCGGAATACAACAGTTTAGAAGTATATACGTACATATAAAGATACACAATATATCCCTCCAACTGCCAATATCCCAAACCCCTCCTTTAACCCTTAAACGGTCCAAACGTATATATAAGTTCACGCGCGTAGCGCCCCAAACGTATATATACGTTTTCTTTGTCATTCATTCAACATTGCCACAATAAGCCTGAGTCACCTAGACATGAGAGAATGGGTGTGCGCACTCACTGTGTGCAATATTAAAATAATTGGGGATGCCTGGGCACAATATGCTCTTTTTTCCTTTTAAAAGAAAAGATTTGTTTTTTCCTCAAAAAATTTGGGGCGCTACGCGAGTGAATGTATACATACGTTTGGACCGTTTAAGGGTTAAAGTGCAGGCATTGTACTTCCCATTTCCAGGACTAAAGTCCGGCTATATAAAATAACCGGTTTCCCTGAATCTTTTCACTAAATATTACCCTGCTCACACTCCAACAGCTCGTCAGGTCCCAAATACCATTCGTCTTCATTCACTCCTAACAGTCACGCATGTTTGCTGGAAGTCCAAGCCCCTCGCCCACAAAACCTCCTTTACCCCCTCCCTCCAACCCTTTCGAGGACGACCCCTACCCAGCCTTCCTTCCCCTACAGATTTATACGCT
This sequence comes from Cherax quadricarinatus, assembly GCF_038502225.1. Classification (NCBI taxonomy): domain Eukaryota; kingdom Metazoa; phylum Arthropoda; class Malacostraca; order Decapoda; family Parastacidae; genus Cherax; species Cherax quadricarinatus. The sequence continues at coordinate 19,263,900 of NC_091328.1, forward strand.
CTCCATGTCATTCTACTTTGATCCATTCTCTCTAAATGACCAAACCACCTCAACAACCCCTCTTCAGCCCTCTGACTAATACAGTGGACCCCCGGTTAACGATATTTTTTCACTCCAGAAGTATGTTCAGGTGCCAGTACTGACCGAATTTGTTCCTATAAGGAATATTGTGAAGTAGATTAGTCCATTTCAGACCCCCAAATATACACATACAAACGCACTTACATAATTGGTCGCATTGGGAGGTGATCGTTAAGCGGGGGTTCACTGTACTTTTATTAACCCCACACCTTCTCCTAATTTCCACACTCCGAATTTTCTGCATAATATTTACACCACACATTACCTTTAGACAGGACATCTCCACTGCTTCCAACAGCCTCCTCGCTGCAGGATGTACAACCCAAGCTTCACACCCATATAAGAGTGTTGGTACCACTATACTTTCATACATTCCCTTCTTTGCCACCATTGATAACGTTCTTTGTCTCCACATATACCTCAAAGCACCACTCACCATTTTTCCCTGATCAATTCTATGATTAACCTCATCCTTCATAAATCCATCCGCTGATACGTCAACTGAGGCTTATTTTCGAGTCACGGTAAATCGTGGATAACTGAAACTACACAAACTGAATCCATGGATTCGGGAGAGGATTTTGGGGGGTCAATAACCCCACGGCCCAGTCTGAGACCAGGCCTCGTGGTGGATCATGGTCTGATCAACCAGGCTGTTACTGCTGGCTGCATGTAAACTGATGTAAGAACCACAGCCCGGCTGATCAGGTACTGACTTTAGGTGCCTGTCCAGCACCTTCTTGAAAACAGCCACGGGTCTATTGGTAATCCCCCTTATTTATGCTGGGAGGCAGTTGAATAGTCTTGGGCCCCTGACACTTATTGTCTTGTCTCGTGTACTCGGGCACCCCTGCTTTTTACTGGGGAAATGCTGCATCTCCTGCCGAGTCTTTTGCTTGTGTAGCGAGTGATTTTCCTGTGCAGGTTTGGTGCTAATCCCTCTAGGATTTTCCCAGTGCATATAATACTGTATCTTTCTCGCCCGCATTCCAGGGAATACAAATCAAGGGACTTCAACCATTCCCAGTAATTTAGGTGCTTTACTGTACTTGTGTGTGCTGTGAAAGTTCTCTGTACATTCTCCAGGTCAGCAATTTTGTCTGCCTTGAAGGGGGCAGTTAGTGTACAGCAGTATTCCAGCCTAGAGAGAACAAGCGACTTGAAGAGACTTGGTTTATTTAATTCATGTTTTCTTCTCAGAATCTTGTTTAGCTAATAGTATTGCATTATATCAGACTTCAAGGATTTTGTTTTGCACTTTGTAGATTTATAATTTAGGGAAATAATCAGCCTTTCTCCTAATGTCTTCTTTTTATGTATTTGGATAATTTTGAAGTGATTTTGTTTACAACAATATGAGACTTCATTAAAACTCATTTTGGAGAGCTACAACAGAACACATGAAGACAAGGCAAGGAATAAGTATCTCTTTGATGTACCAGGTGTATGACTTGACCTGTTCACAAACTCCATGCAAATACAAGATCCTAAAATATGGAACTTGCTGCCTGAAAATGCCAAAAGTTCCCTATCTACCAACAGCTCTCATGACATTGTTAAGAAACACCTATCAAATCTTGCTTAAATGTCATATCCAGTTAACTTTTTGACTGTCGGTGTTGTATATATACGTCTTACGAGCCAGTGTAGGTGACATATTAATACACCATAATTCAAGTGGCTTCAAATCAAGTGGAAGAAAGCTGGTAGGCTCACATGTGAAAGAATGGGTCTGTGTGGTCAGTGTGTGCAGTATAAAAAAAATCCTGCAGCACGCAATGCATGAGAAAAAAAAAAACCCTGACCGTGTTTTTATATTAAAATGACGACGTTGAGGTGTATTTTCGTATAATATTTATAGTTGTATTCCCGTTTTCTTGGTCTCGTTTGATAGAATAGAAAACATATTACAGAAATAGAGTTGATTTTGATTGGTTTCATGATGAAAAGGACCTTGAAATTGAGCTCAAAGTAGCAGAAATGTTCAATTTTGCCGATGTTCAAGAGTTAACAAATGATGTCACCGTCCAATAAGTGTCCAACTAATATGCAGTCACGAGTGGGTTGACATTATTTATACAATTATTACAATAATGCAGTAGTCTGCATAACAGTAAATCTTCTACTTTTTGTATGAATAAAAATTCAAAAATAGAAAGCAAGAGTAATATAAGGGGCCTGGAGACATGACTAATGAACAGAGAAAATGTTATTTTAGTGCCAGGAATGTCTGCATTGTTTATTCTGGACCCTATTTTGAAACTGGCATCTTTTTTAATTTGTGTGAAATTGGCCAAATTGCCAATTTCTGACCACTTTATTGGGTAGTTGAAATCAGTAAGTAGGCAATTTCTTGTACTCAATCAATAGAACAAATGGATTTCTAAAGAAATAACTGAGTTTGGTCAACTGGAACAACGGAATTGGCCAAAAATAGGGCTCAAAGTGGGCAAAATTGCCGATGAGCATATACTGCCTAGATCGCTAACTTCGTGGAGAACACAATTCCATAAGTTTTCCATCAAATTTCGTACTTTTGGTGTCATTACCACCGGGAAAAGATTATCATTTCGTAAGAAATTTTTTTTTCCGAATATTTTGCGGCACAGAGAGACACCTTAGGATTTGGGGTCTTGACAGTCAAAGGATTAATGCCTATCATACTATCATTTCCCACTGACCTTTAAATACATATTAGAATTTTCATAATACTATCCATAAAAACAAATTTTATTCCCTATCATTGTAAATTATCATCATCATGTTATTCATGTAAAGTGCTAAACCCATGTGGGCTATTCAGCATAAGACATGGTGGAGGCTTGATCCTCCATCTGCTGAGCACGAGACTGATGCATTTCCTATTTGTACTCACCTAGTTGTCCTATCATTGTAAAACATTCTCTTTGTTTTTCAGTAACATCTTAATTAATTTGTAAATATGCTTACACATTCCATCACTCCAAAGCATTTACTTTTTCTTTGGCCTTACCAACACTCTCTCTCAGCCTATGTAGAGGAATTTGTACAAAAACGAGCATAATTTACCACTTTGATATGTCTTCATAACTTTTATGAACTAAAATAGTACTCTACCAACTCTGGAGAAAACTATGGCCTTCATATGATGTACAGTTTGTTGACAGTATTTATATACATTTCACGGGAACAGCATATTTCCAACTTACAGATAAGTTTGTAAGCTCATGAAGTGTTGTGGGCAAATCCCGCAGAAGGTTGTTGCTAACATCCAACATGGAAAGATTAGGAAACAGCAACCAGGATTTCCTAGGGGTACTGGCTCGGACGGGGTTTGTCTGAAATTAACAGTCATAAAGAGCTGTGCTTTTCTTGCTTAAAATTATAACTTGTTAAAAAGACTGCCTCTGAAATTATAACTGACTAAAAGGCATAGGAATTACCAAACAAAAATCACAAAATAATAATCAGCCTTATCATAAATGATATCAACAAAACTGAATAATATACTGAACTTACTTCATTTTCATCAACTTCATTCACCAGTGAGAATTCGTTGTCATCTAGATATAAGCAGAGTCGAGTCAACTGATTATCTGCCAAAATTAGCGTTCGCAGAGACTCGAGACGAATATGTCGTCGGTGGACACAGTGACCAGGTGTGGGGGAGGAGCCAAGGGGAGAGCTTGTACCTCCTCTTACACGAGGCACGTTAAGATTCTGACCAAACTTGCGTCCTGCACAATTATTTTGTGGGAGGAAGGAAAAGGATGGGTGTTTACTAGTTCTAGCTACTGGCACAACATTGGGAAGGGAGAAGAAACAGTAACACAATTTGTAGTGGATGAGCAATAAAATTTTTATACTGTATAATGATAAAACTCTGATGCTCTTTCCATAAATACGTAGGTAAAACTAAATAAAAATTCTCATTATTTGTGATATTTTTACTAAAATTAAACTAAGAGCAGCAAAGAACCTAATTTACCAAAATATTAGCTATTAAAAACTTTATATATTACTGATTCCTGAATTCACAGTAGAATACAGAACAGTAACTAAATATACTGATTTTCAAATTAAATACAATACCTTGGCATGAAAATCTGCTACTCTTTGAGATTTCTGCAAGTGCATAGCACGATGACAGAGTAGATTCAAGACTTTCCAGGGACTCACTATGGGCCACTGTGGGCCAGGCTCGGATACGATTGTGAGACAGGTCTAACTGTTTCAATCCAACTGGGTAACTGCTGGCTGAACCCATTTCATTTAGTCTGTAAAAAAGGAAGATGTTTTACAAAAGCATATCAGCAAAAAAAAAAAAAAAAAAAAAAAAAAAAACCAACAAGTCAGCTGTCTCTACTACTAGTACTAGTACTAGTAGTAGTAGTAGTAGTAGTAGTAGTAGTAGTAGTAGTAGAGGAGGTAAGTAGTGGTAGAGGTAGTAGTGGGGAATAAGGAGGAGGAGCCAGTCAAATACAAAGGAAGGGGAGCACTGCAAGGGAGCTAGGTGCCCACAGAGGGAGAGCAAGCGCACAGAGGTGGGTGAAAGGGGAAGTGGTGAAATAAATAAAGAAGGAAGAGAAACACGAGACATAAGAGAGAAAGACAACCCAGAGGAGAAAAAGGAAAGAGGAAAGGGGAAGAGGGAGAAGAAGAAAAAGAAAAAGAAAAATATTTATATATACCGTTCCAGTCACGGTATTGTGCTTTTTTTTGTTATTCACAATCACTGTCTTTGCGGAGGCGCTCAGATACAACAGTTTAGAAGTCCCTCCAAACTGTCAATATCCCAGACCCCTCCTTTAAAGTGCAGGCATTGTACTTCCCATTTCCAGGACTCAAGTCTGGCTAAATCTACAATAACCAGTTTCCCCGAAGCCCTTCAATAAATATTACCCTGCCCACACTCCAACAGCTTGTCAAGTCCCAAAAACCATTCGTCTCCATTTACTCCTGTCCAACACGCTTGCTGCAAGTCCAAGCCCCTATCCCACAAAACCTCCTTTATCCCCTCCCTCCAATCTTTTCGAGGATGACCCCTACCCCACCTTCCTTCCCCAACAGATTTATACGCTCTCCAAGTCATTCTACTTTGATCCAATCTCTAAATGACCAAATCACCTCAACAGCCCCTCTTCAGCCCTCTGACTAAACCTTTAGTAACTCCACACCTCCTAATTTCCACACTCCAAATTCTCTGCATAATATTTACACCACACACTGCCCTTAGACAGGACATCTCTACTGCCTCCTCACTGCATCATTTACAACCCAAGCTTCACACCCATATACGAGTGTTGGTACCACCATATTTTCACACATTCCCTTCTTTGCCTCCATAGATAACGTTGCTGTCTCCACAGATACCTCAACGCACCACTCGCCTTTTTTTCCTCATCAATTCTATGGTTAACCTCATCCTTCATAAACCCATCTGCTGACAAGTCAACTCCCAAATATCTGAAAACATTCACTTCTTCCATACTCCTCCTCTCCAATGTGATATCCAATTTTACTCTATCTAAATCATTTGATACCCTCATCACCTTACTCTTATCTACGTTCACTTTCAACTTTCTACTTTAACACGCCCTCCCAAACTCGTCCATTAACCTATGTAACTTTTCTTTAGAATCTCCCATAAGCACAGTATTATCAGCAAAAAGTAACTGTGTCAACTCCCATTTTGTACTTGATTCCCCATAATTTAATCCCACTCCTCTCCCCAACACCCTAGCATAAACTTTTTTTTTACATCTATAAATGTATTAATCTATAAATATACTAATCTATAAATATATTATTCTATAAATATATTAACCTATAAATATATTAATTGTAGGTAGTAGGTTGGAAGACAGCAACTGCCCAGGGAGGTACTACTGTCCTGCCAAGTGAATGTAAAACAGAAACTTGCATTTGTTTTACATGATGGTAGGCTTGCTGGTGTCTCTTTTTCTGTCTCATAAACATGCAAGATTTCAGGTATGTCTTGCTACTTCTTCTTACACTTAGGTCACACTACACATACTTGTACAAGGTAAATGGTCCAAGTCGGACAGAAACATTGTCGTAAGCTCCTCTCCTCTATGTGTGGGTTATTTGTGTACAAGTATAACGAAAGAAAGAAAAAAAAGAGACTTATTATATTGAATATTATCGATAATATCGAGTGAAAACAGGGGGTGCTGCAGTTCTGTAGTGCTTATACACGAGCCACCAGTGGTCATTTGCCATGTCTGCTATGTTCTCCATCACTTCCTTCAGATGCCAATCAAACCCATAAAAATCATGTACTAAATGAGAGGTTAATTTCTTCCAGATACCATTCATGGCTGACTCCTGAATTTCATTCTAGGCCTTCGCAATGTTCAACATGGCTGAGGAATGATGTACTCCTTCCAAAAATCTTAACCATTTCTCCAGTGTAAACCTAATTACAACCACTACAAGGGATGCTGTAGACTCCTGCATTCCTGGAACCTGTATAGGGCATATAAGTCCTTGTGATGTCTTAGATGATTTTGGTGGGAACCACAGCAATACTGATCATGGATTTTCATCATGTAGATGTCACTGTGTTGGCTATGGTACTAGGAGGTAATGTGTATCTTCTGCTCAGCAGCCTTCAACTTCAAATTTCCTATCACATGATCTTTCATTGCAAATGTAAAGCAGACATGACACACATCAATGCCACCATGTACAACAACAATGAATGAAGATATATACATATTACAAGATAATGTTGGATCAGAAAGTAGGAGAGCAAAACTGTAAAGTCTCGCATTTTCAATCTGCTGTGACGAGGTCAAAAGAATGCACCAGTGTTCAAAAAATTTTGAAGGAGGGTGGAAAAACAAACCACATTCACTCTACAATGTTCTCACTGTAATCCTCACTGCATCAGTGTAGTTCTCTTTTACACACACTTTCTCACTTACTAGTATTACCAAACCATCTCCATGTAAATTCCAGGTAAGGATGTACAACATGAGTAGATACTCCAACGTAAATAGCATGACAGTGTGTAATTAATGTAATGTATGAAATGTATACTTTTTTGTTTTAACACACTGGCTGTCTCCCAATGAGGCAGGGTGACCTAAAAATGCACCACTATACTGTGTTAAGCTGTTAATGCACTTAAATATTCTTTTCCAATCATTAATACATTGGTTGTAAATAATTTATGCATTTGTGCCTTGAGAAAATTTTTAAGTTAGGAGGGGAGGTAGTTAATAAACATGATTACAGCATGAGGCTTTAGACAGAATATTCACTTGGACACGCTCCACACAGTGGAAATATTGAAAAAACTATGGAATTCTGAATGAAAGTTTTGCACATTACTTTAGCCCAGACATTTTTATTTTACATTTTACAGGTCCATTGGTGTTAATAAAATATTTTTATTTTATTATAAAGTCGACCCTTAAATTGTGCCAGATGTGGAAATAAAAATTCCCATGTGGGGCAAAATTTTGAAACATTTTTTCTTACAGATTGAAGAAGCTTATTTCTCATTTCTCAAAAAAAGTATCCAAAACAGTTGGGATCCTCTCCAAGATACGATACTATGTGCCACAAAATGACCCTTCTCACGCTATACCATTCACTCATTTATCCATACCTCACCTATGCTATTTGTGCTTGGGGATCAACTGCAGCAGTACACCTGAAGCCAATAATAACTCAACAAAAAGCCGCAGCACACCCCCCCCACTCTTTCATAGATCTAACCTTACTCCCTGTTCAGAACATCCACACTTACTACTGTGCAATCTACATATACAGGACCTTAAAATCCAATATTAACCTTGACCTAAAATGCTTTCTTGATAGTTGTCACAGGACCCACAAGCATAACACCAGACACAAACATCTCTACGACATTCCCCGTGTCCGACTAAACCTTTACAAATATTCAATGCATGTCAAAGGACCTAAAATCTGGAACACCCTACCTGAAAACTCTAGAACTGCAGACACATTCATCACCCTCAAAACTATCGTTAGAAAACATCTTATCTCCCTGATACACCCCGTCAACTAACTACATAAAAACCACCTGGTGGTTCACACTTACACTCACTCACTCACCCATTAGATTATAAACACAGAAATACGAACCTTAATCATAAAATAATGAATCCTAACTAGTCATAAGGTTGCCTGTGATACTCCAATATAAAAACTATGTCTTGTGCCAAAACTAAAGCATTCACATTGCTAAACTCACAAACTAGTATTTAGTCACTTAGTATTTAGTCAACTTACTCAACAATTTGTAATAATTTAGGGTTATGAATTAATCTAAGTTTGCCCGAAATGCCTAGCCATGCTAGGTGTTCTAGTGGCCCCCTCTGAAATTAGTATTTTATTACATGTAAACCACACAATAACCAAAATCTGTAAACCCCGCATTGTAATCCTTATAGAGAATAAACTTTGATTTGATTTGAAATAGAGCTGTGAAAAGAAAATTAAAATTAATGTTAAACTTACAGTAAAGATGGTTGAAGTTGCAGAAATATAATTCATAGCAACTTGTTCAGACATTTACTGATGTACAATTAACATCGTGGTGATGACAATGGTGATTGATTTGTCACCAAAATATTGACTGCACTTATCTTGAGAAGATGGAAATCTTTCTCACGTGCTATGAAAACTTACAGTTTTATGGTGTGCTGAAGGCAGTTAAAAATGACCACTTGTTGACATTAGCTTCAGAATTTATTTTTTTTTTCCAATGGCTAACATTATGTACACTACTCTGTTAAGATAACATGAACTAAAATACCTGTGTCAAGGTGCTTTAGTACTTGAAATGTGTAGAGAAGCATAGCACTCCATAGCTTCAATTGTAATACTATAATTTTGGAACAAATAATTGTTTTTTCTTATTTCTATTCACTGTTTGTGTCTTTAATACTATATAATTTTGTAATGCTCATCAAAACATGGAAATAACCATATCTGGTTATCCTAGATTAAAACTACATAGTGTGCTTTTTGGCTGAATTCCACTCTTAGTACAGGTCATCCGTCAGTAATCCGGCATCACTGGGACCTGTAGTGTGCTGGATTAGCGAGTTTGCCAGATTACAGAGTGGTTAGGTTAGAATACACTTAATTAACCTATCAATAGAGACTGCCATGTTTTCCTCATTTTCATCACTGCTTTCTCCTCCACTGGCTTGCTGTTGTGGATTTACAACCATCTGCACAATTTCTGAGTCAGAATAATGATGAAATCTGAAATTATGATAGCCGAAATTAGTGCCGGATTACTGGTGTAACCGGATAACTGATAGCCGGATTAGTGATGGCCAACCTGTATCATATATTTGCAATAAATCTGGAACAAATAAGGTTGGTAGTGGCACAAAAGGTCCTGGCTGTATTGTTTACATTTGCTACTAAGGCAATATTACCAATGATTATTACCTATATTACCTATGACATACTGGTCCTAGGTTTTTATCCCAGTCAAGTTGAGACCTCAAATGGCAAAATGGCAGCAGGTGCCATATTTGAAGGAATGAAAATTGTGTGTATTAGTACATCCTGCCTCCACTGGAGGCAGTGGAGATGTCATGTCTGAGGGCAATGTGTGGTGTGAATATAATGCAGAGAATTAGTAGTTTGGAAGTTAGGAGGAGGTGCGGGATTACCAAAACTGTTGTCCAGAGGGCTGAGGAAGGGTTGTTGAGGTGGTTCGGACATGTAGAGAGAATGGAGCGAAACAGAATGACTTCAAGAGTGTATCAGTCTGTAGTGGAAGGAAGGCGGGGTAGGGGTCGGCCTAGGAAGGGTTGGAGGGAGGGGGTAAAGGAGGTTTTGTGTGCGAGGGGCTTGGACTTCCAGCAGGCATGCGTGAGCGTGTTTGATAGGAGTGAATGGAGACAAATGGTTTTTAATACTTGACGTGCTGTTGGAGTGTGAGCAAAGTAACATTTATGAAGGGATTCAGGGAAACCGGCAGGCCGGACTTGAGTTCTGGAGATGGGAAGTACAGTGCCTGCACTCTGAAGGAGGGGTGTTAATGTTGCAGTTTAAAAACTGTAGTGTAAAGCACCCTTCTGGCAAGACAGTGATGGAGTGAATGATGGTGAAAGTTTTTCTTTTTCGGGCCACCCTGCCTTGGTGGGAATCGGCCGGTGTGATAATAAAAAAAAAAATAAAATAGTACATCCTGCACAGTTTGGTTCATGGTGTACTAGTACACTGTGCAGATAAATGGTTAAAAAAATATGCTGGTTAGATGCAGTGAAGAGGAAATTTTCAGAGAATGCACATAAAAAATTATAAAATTCTTGAATATTAAACCAACACCAACTCTTTAATTTAGTATTAGCCTACTATACATCATGCATACTTCATTCTTTTGGTAAAAAATATCTTTATTAACAGATCTGAAATTAAATGGCTCGTGATAACAATAAACAGAAATGAATAAAAGATCAAGTACAGTATACTAAAATCTTTCTAGACTGTATAAATCTTTTCATGCCAGTGTGATGTAACAGATGCCAGAGAGGATTAATACCCCATATACACTAACCGGTTCTATGACTTACCTATTATAGCTAAGATTGAGACGGTTAAGGGAGAGCGCCAGGCAAGCCAGACCACTAGGAACGGATGTAAAGGCATTGTGGGATAAGTTAAGAGACTGCAGATTAGACAGAGTTTCTTCTTCTGTTTCCCTCACTCCAACTAAGGACTCCTGGATCTCTACTGAATTGGACCACAAGCTGTGATGCTTCAGCTCTCGGCGACGGCAGCAGGTGATGACATTTCCATGTTTTCCTAAAGACAGCACACCTCTGGTGGATGAAGAAAAAGTGAAATGTGTTTTGAAATATTAATCAAATAAGGAATTATGCAACTAAATTCTTCATCCATATGGAGGGTAAGAAATGAAAACTCAGTGCCATCAAGAGCCAGGACTAAGAACAGAAGAAGAAGAAAAAAAAAAAAGGGCAAATATCAAGGATGATAAAATGAAGAAGTGTGACAGGACTGAAAAATAATTGACTTAAGGGAGAAAATATGTCATTCTATTGAGTAAATTCATACTGCAGAAGCAGTTGATAATATCTGTAAATTTGTTACCAGAATCTCAGAGGTGTGGATAACAACAACAGCTTGGTTTAGATACATGGGAAGGAGAAAGTTTATCACTTACATAAATAAGCTTACATAGGTAGAGGAAGCAAAATTTTTTTATACAGTACTTAATCTTTTCTTCTTCTTTCAATGTACCAGCCATATCCCACTGAAGTGGGGTGGCCCAAAAGGAAAAATAAAAATTTCCCCTTTTAAATTTAGGAATATATACAGGAGAAGGGGTTACTGGCCCCTTGCTCCCAGCATTTTAGTCGCTTCTTATGACATGCATGGCTTACGGAGGAAGAATTCTGTTTCACTTCCCCATGGAGGTAAGAGGAAATGAACAAGAACTAGAAAGAAAATAGAAGAAAACTCAGAGGGGTATGTATATATATGCTTGTACATGTATGTATAGTGTGAGCTAAGTGTACGTAGAAGCAGCAAGATGTACCTGAAATCTTGCATGTTTATGAGACAGAAAAAAGACACCAGCAATCCTACCATCATGTAAAACAATTACAGGCTTTCGTTTTACACTCACCTGGCAGGATGGTAGTACCTCCTGGGCGGTTGCTGGCTACCAACCTACTACCTAGCACAGTACTTAACCCTTTCAGGGTCGACAGACCCTCTCCGAGACTTGTTCTCAGGGTCAGCCAAATTTAAAAAAAAAAATATATATTTTTTTTCTTATGAAAAGTTAAGAGAATCTTTTCCCGATCATAATGACACCAAAAGTATGAAATTTGATGGAAAACTTACGGAATTATGCTCTCGTGAAGTTAGCGGTCTCGACGATGTTTACGCATCGGCGATTTTGCCCACTTTGACCCCTATTTTCGGCCAATTCCAGTGTACTTGTCGACAAAAATCACAACTATTTCACTAGAACTCAATTTTCTCTATCGAATGAGTACAAGAAACCACCCATTTACCAATTTCAACTATCCAATACAGTGGTCAGAAATTAGGAATTTTGCCAATTTCACACAAATTTCAAAAGATGCCAATTTCCAAAAAGGGTCCAGAATAAACAAGAAAGACATTCCTGGCACTAAAATAACATTCCCTCTGTTCATTAGTCATGTCCCCATGTCCCTCTTACATTCTTTTGCTTTCCACTTCGAATTTTTATTCTCACAAAAAAATAAAAGATTTACTGTTATGCAGACTACTGCATTGGTGTAGAAATGGTATAAATATTATCAGCGCATTTGTGAAAGAATATTAGACTCACCAGTTGACGTGTATTGGACGCATAGCATGATTTGTTTTCTTTTGAACTTTGGTAAAAATCGAACATTTCTGCTACTTTGAGCACAATTTCAAGGTAGTTTTCTTTGTAAAACCAGTCAAAATCATCTCAATTTCTATAATATGTCTTCCATTCTATAAAATGAGACCAGGAAAACTAGAATACAACAATAAATACCATACGAAAATACAGTGCCAAGTCGCTGTTTTAATCCAAAAACACGGTCAAAGTTGTTTTTTTTCTCATTATGCACTGTGTGCTGCAGGATTTTTTTTATACCATGCACACTGACCACATAGACCTATTCTTTCATATGTAGGCCTACCAGCTTTCTCTCACTAGATTTCAGGGCGCTAGAATTTAGGCGTGCTAGTACATCAAAAACCCTGGTGTGTAAGCCGTATTAGTACGGCCGAAACCCCGAAAGGGTTAATATCTATATTATATCTGTTTTATCATTTGTGAAAAAGAACAATCGAAAAAACAAGAGGATTAGAAGGGATGTGTAGATGACACAGAACTATGTTTAAACAGTTCATGTAGATTTGTATACTAATACAAATACAATACACGTACTATGTTCAACTTTCACTGAAACGTGTGCTGATTTGTTAGCTAAAGGTTTGGTAGTCCAAGAGATTGGGTAAATACTGGAGGATTAATTGATAATGGATTTCTTTTTATTTAGATTATATATCAGTATCATATCAAAACAAAAAAAAAAGAACAAGGAAAGGTAGATTTGGAAAATTATTAAAAGTAAGAAAATAGAGAAAAAATTAAAGAAAACTATGACAAATACGGCCTCTCCTCACTTAGTGACATACTCATTTACTAATGCCTTGGACTTACAACAGGCTCTCCGACCATTATGCATGCCTAAATTATATACAGGTCTCCCTCAACATTCGCGAGGGTTAGGGGATCAAGAGCCTCGCGAATCTTGAAAAATCGCGAATGTTTGGTGCCCCAATATATTGTAGGGAAATATAATACAATACTGCTTCCTTAACTTGAACCATGAACAATCATAAAATACATGAAAACGTCATAAATTGTACTAAATACATACATGTTATGGTTTAATAGCATGTATATTAAATACCACTGCCTCCACCACTGCCTCCACCAATGCCTCCACCAATGTCTCCACCACTTCCTCAACCACTGTGAGTCTCTACTACCCTCCCTCCGACCCCCGCAACTGGCAGCCAGCCCTCCCACCGCTCAGTGTGGTGAGTGTTTTGTTTGTTCATTATTTGCTATTAAACTACAGTATAAATAATGTAAACCCATTCATAACTGCATATTGGAATGGCTATTCGGACAGGTATTGGACGGTGACATCATGTGTTTACTCTTGAACACAGCAAAGAATCGAACATTTCTGCTACTGCTAATAATAACAATAGTAATAATAATAATAATAAGCTATGGCAGGAAAAGAGGGACTACAAATGTATAAATTCAAGGATTATGTGGAGTAAAATAAAGATTGGATGTGAAAAGTGGGTTATAGTAAGCGTGTATGCACCTGGAGAAGAGAGAAGTGTAGAGGAGAGAGAGAGATTCTGGGAAATGTTGAGTGAATGCGTGGGGAGTTTTGAATCAAGTGTGAGAGTAATGGTGATTGGGGATTTCAATGCTAAAGTGGGTAAAAATGTTATGGAGGGAGTAGTAGGTAATTTTGGGGTGCCAGGGGTAAATGTAAATGGGGAGCCTTTAATTGAGCTATGTGTAGAAAGAAATTTGGTAATAAGTAATACATATTTTATGAAAAAGAGGATAAATAAATATACAAGGTATGATGTAGCACGTAATGAAAGTAGTTTGTTAGATTATGTATTGGTGGATAAAAGGTTGATGGGTAGGCTCCAGGATGTACATGTTTATAGAGGGGCAACTGATATATCGGATCATTATTTAGTTGTAGCTACAGTTAGAGTAAGAGGTAGATGGGAAAAGAGGAAGGTGGCAACAACAAGTAAGAGGGAGGTGAAAGTGTATAAACTAAGGGAGGAGGAAGTTCGGGCGAGATATAAGCGACTATTGGCAGAAAGGTGGGCTAGTGCAAAGATGAGTAGTGGGGGGGTTGAAGAGGGTTGGAATAGTTTTAAAAATGCAGTATTAGAATGTGGGGCAGAAGTTTGTGGTTATAGGAGGGTGGGGGCAGGAGGAAAGAGGAGTGATTGGTGGAATGATGAAGTAAAGGGTGTGATAAAAGAGAAAAAGGTAGCTTACGAGAGGTTTTTACAAAGCAGAAGTGTTATAAGAAGAGCAGAGTATATGGAGAGTAAAAGAAAGGTGAAGAGAGTGGTGAGAGAGTGCAAAAGGAGAGCAGATGAAAGAGTGGGAGAGGCACTGTCAAGAAATTTTAATGAAAATAAGAAAAAATTTTGGAGTGAGTTAAACAAGTTAAGAAAGCCTAGGGAAAGTATGGATTTGTCAGTTAAAAACAGAGTAGGGGAATTAGTAGATGGGGAGAGGGAGGTATTAGGTAGATGGCGAGAATATTTTGAGGAACTTTTAAATGTTAAGGAAGAAAGGGAGGCGGTAATTTCATGCACTGGCCAGGGAGGTATACCATCTTTTAGGAGTGAAGAAGAGCAGACTGTAAGTGTGGTGGAGGTACGTGAGGCATTACGTAGAATGAAAGGGGGTAAAGCAGCTGGAACTGATGGGATCATGACAGAAATGTTAAAAGCAGGGGGGGATATAGTGTTGGAGTGGTTGGTACTTTTGTTTAATAAATGTATGAAAGAGGGGAAGGTACCTAGGGATTGGCGGAGAGCATGTATAGTCCCTTTATATAAAGGGAAAGGGGACAAAAGAGATTGTAAAAATTATAGAGGAATAAGTTTACTGAGTATACCAGGAAAAGTATACGGTAGGGTTATAATTGAAAGAATTAGAGGTAAGACAGAATGTAGGATTGCGGACGAACAAGGAGGTTTCAGAGTGGGTAGGGGATGTGTAGATCAAGTGTTTACATTGAAGCATATATGTGAACAGTATTTAGATAAAGGTAGGGAAGTTTTTATTGCATTTATGGATTTAGAAAAGGCATATGATAGAAAGGATAGAGGAGCAATGTGGCAGATGTTGCAAGTATATGGAATAGGTGGAAAGTTACTAAATGCTGTAAAGAGCTTTTATGAGGATAGTGAGGCTCAGGTTAGGGTGTGTAGAAGAGAGGGAGAATACTTCCCGGTAAAAGTAGGTCTTAGACAGGGATGTGTAATGTCACCATGGTTGTTTAATATATTTATAGATGGGGTTGTAAAAGAAGTAAATCCTAGGGTGTTCGGGAGAGGGGTGGGATTAAATTATGGGGAATCAAATTCAAAATGGGAATTGACACAGTTACTTTTTGCTGATGATACTGTGCTTATGGGAGATTCTAAAGAAAAATTGCAAAGGTTAGTGGATGAGTTTGAGAATGTGTGTAAAGGTAGAAAGTTGAAAGTGAACATAGAAAAGAGTAAGGTGATGAGGGTATCAAATGATTTAGATAAAGAAAAATTGGATATCAAATTGGGGAGGAGGAGTATGGAAGTGAATGTTTTCAGATACTTGGGAGTTGACGTGTCGGCGGATGGATTTAAGAAGGATGAGGTTAATCATAGAATTGATGAGGGAAAAAAGGTGAGTGGTGCGTTGAGGTATATGTGGAGTCAAAAAACGTTATCTATGGAGGCAAAGAAGGGAATGTATGAAAGTATAGTAGTACCAACACTCTTATATGGATGTGAAGCTTGGGTGGTAAATGCAGCAGCGAGGAGACGGTTGGAGGCAGTGGAGATGTCCTGTCTAAGGGCAATGTGTGGTGTAAATATTATGCAGAAAATTCGGAGTGTGGAAATTAGGAGAAGGTGTGGAGTTAATAAAAGCATTAGTCAGAGGGCAGAAGAGGGGTTGTTGAGGTGGTTTGGTCATTTAGAGAGAATGGATCAAAGTAGAATGACATGGAAAGCATATAAATCTATAGGGGAAGGAAAGAGGGGTAGGGGTCGTCCTCGAAAGGGTTGGAAAGAGGGGGTAAAGGAGGTTTTGTGGGTGAGGGGCTTGGACTTCCAGCAAGCGTGCACGAGCGTGTTAGATAGGAGTGAATGGAGACGAATGATACTTGGGACCTGACGATCTGTTGGAGTGTGAGCAGGGTAATATTTAGTGAAGGGATTCAGGGAAACCGGTTATTTTCATATAGTCGGACTTGAGTCCTGGAAATGGGAAGTACAATGCCTGCACTTTAAAGGAGGGGTTTGGGATATTGGCAGTTTGGAGGGATGTGTTGTGTATCTCTATACGTATATGTTTCTGGACTGTTGTATTCTGAGCACCTCTGCAAAAGCAGTGATATTGTGTGAGTGTGGTGAAAGTGTTGAATGATGATGAAAGTATTTTCTTTTTGGGGATTTTCTTTCTTTTTTTTTGGGTCACCCTGCCTCGGTGGGAGACGACCGACTTGTTGAAAAAAAAAACAAAACAAAAAAAAAAAAAAAAAAAAAATAATAGTAAATACAGTGGACCCCCGCTTAACGATCACCTCCCAATGCGACCAATTATGTAAGTGTATTTATGTAAGTGTGTTTGTACGTGTATGTTTGGGGGTCTGAAATGGACTAATCTACTTCACAATATTCCTTATGGGAACAAATTCAGTCAGTACTGGCACCTGAACATACTTCTGGAATGAAAAAATATCGTTAATCGGGGGTCCATTGTACATGTGTGTACTATAGAAATGAAGGAAATTGTACAAAAGTACGAGGGAGTGGTTGACACATCGTCAGTATGGCTCTGTTTATGCTGGAGTGAGCATTAGTCTCCGTGCTCTCCCAAACATTTCACAATGATTCATCGTGTTTGGTGCTTGTAGATTGAGTGCGACTGGAGTGGTAGAGGCAGTGGTTGAGGCAGTGGGTGAGGCAGCGGTTGAGGCAATGGTAGAGGCAGCGGTTTAGGCAGTGGTTGAGGCAATGGTAGAGGCAGCAGTTGAGGCAGTGGTATTTAATAACATATATGTTATAAATAATAATAGTACATATTATTAACAACATGTATGATTATTATTATTATTATTATTATTATTATTATTAACATGTATGTTATTAAATACCACTGCCTCAACCACTGCCTCAACCACTGCCTCACCCACTGCCTCACCCACTGCCTCACCCACTGCCTCACCCACTGCCTCAACCACTGCCTCAACCACTGCCTCAACCACTGCCTCAACCACTGCCTCAACCACTGCCTCAACCACTGCCTCAACCACTGCCTCAACCACTGCCTCAACCGCTGCCTCAACCGCTGCTTCAACCGCTGCCTCAACCGCTGCCTCAACCGCTGCCTCAACCACTGCCTCATCCACTACCTCAACCGCTGCCTCAACCGCTGCCTCAACCGTTTCCTCAACCACTGCCTCTACCACTCCAGTCGCACTCAATTTACAAGCACCAAACACAGTGAATTATTGTGAAATGTTTGGAAGAGCACGGAGACTAATGCTCACTCCAGCATAAACAAAGCCACACTGACGATGCGTCAACCACTCCCTCGTATTTTTGTACAATTTCCTTCTTCAATTTTATCGTATTTATTATTATTTGGTATTTATTATTATTTGGTGCGGGATTACCAAAACTGTTGTCCAGAGGGCTGAGGAAGGGTTGTTGAGGTGGTTCGGACATGTAGAGAGAATGGAGCGAAACAGAATGACTTCAAGAGTGTATCAGTCTGTAGTGGAAGGAAGGCGGGGTAGGGGTCGGCCTAGGAAGGGTTGGAGGGAGGGGGTAAAGGAGGTTTTGTGTGCGAGGGGCTTGGACTTCCAGCAGGCATGCGTGAGCGTGTTTGATAGGAGTGAATGGAGACAAATGGTTTTTAATACTTGACGTGCTGTTGGAGTGTGAGCAAAGTAACATTTATGAAGGGATTCAGGGAAACCGGCAGGCCGGACTTGAGTCCTGGAGATGGGAAGTACAGTGCCTGCACTCTGAAGGAGGGGTGTTAATGTTGCAGTTTAAAAACTGTAGTGTAAAGCACCCTTCTGGCAAGACAGTGATGGAGTGAATGATGGTGAAAGTTTTTCTTTTTCGGGCCACCCTGCCTTGGTGGGAATCGGCCGGTGTGATAATAAAAATAAATAAAATATTATTATTATTATTATTACTACTATTGTTATTATTAGCAGTAGCAGAAATGTTTGATTCTTTGCTGTGTTCAAGAGTAAACACATGATGTCATCGTCCAATACCTGTCCGAATGGCCATTTCAATATGCAGTTATGAATGGGTTTACATTATTTATACTGTAGTTTAATAGCAAATAATGAACAAACAAAACACTCACCACACTGGTGGGAGGGCTGGCTGCCAGTTGCGGGGGTTGGAGGGAGGGTAGTAGGGACTTGCAGGTGGCGGGAAACTTAAATATGATTTGGCGGTTGGGAATTTGGAGGCTGGGAATTTGGCAGTTGGGAATTCGCAAATGTGTGAAGCCTGCGAAAGTTGAAAATGCAAATATTGAGAGAGACCTGTATACTAGAGCTGATTTTCTCTATTCTGCTTATTACAATATACAGTACACTACAGTATAAACATTTAAAAATATACCAGAAATGTTATAAATGGTGCAAAGGTGACATTAAAACAATATCAAAGATAGCTGACACAAACCCACTACCGTTATAGCATGCTCCTCACTTAGCGATGAATTCATTTACCAACATGGTCTTAGGAACGGAACTCCGTCGTTAGGTGAGGAGAGGCTGTATTGAAAGTTCAAGGAAAAGGGATAAAACATTAAGGAAAAAAACAAGAGAGAGGACAAGAAACAACATACAAGACCACAAAACAAAGAAAGAGATACATGCAACTTCCATTAAACATGTGATGCCTGAATGCTATTAAAAAATTTTTATTCAAGTAGTTCCAATTAACCTCCATGGGGAAGTGGAACAGAATTCTTCCTCCGTAAGCCATGCGTGTTGTACGAGGCGACTAAAATGCCAGGAGCAAGGGTCTAGTAACCCCTTCCCCTGTATATATTACTAAATTTAAAAGGAGAAGCTTTTGTTTTTCCTTTTGGGCCACCCCGCCTCGGTGGGATACGGCCGGTGTGTTGAAAGAAAGAAGAAAGTTCCAATTAAAGACCTTCAATGATCTTTTATGGAAATATTGTCCACATGGAGGAAATACAGTGGAACCTTGACTTACGAGTGCCCCAACATATGAGTTTTTCGAGATACACGTACAAGCCGTCAGTTGAACTTTTGCTCTGAGTTACCAACTAAAATCTGAGTTATGAGCGATCTTCCCCCTCAGCCCACAACCCGCACACCTCGCTTGTGTTTATCTATGATTTCATGCTTTAATTCCATGGACATCATCCTCTTTCTTCTCAGCACTGTCCTTTGCACTTACTTTCTAAGGACCCATGGTTAGAAAAAAGAAATGTGGCAAAATAACTGCACAAAATGCAAGAAAAACACAAGAGAAATGCTTCCACGGTGAAGTAAACAGTGCACTGCACCAACTAGTGGCATTCTGAAGCTTCTCGTTATTATTACAATAATTATTACATTATTATTAAAATAATTATGAGTACAGTGGACCCCCGCATAACGATGGCATCGCATAGCGATTTTTCCGCATAACGATTACTTTTATCACAAAATTTTTGCCCCGCATACCGATTAAAAACCCGCATACCGATTTTCGTCCGAGACGCGTCCAATGTGCCCTCAGCCAGCCTCACATGTGCCGCTCCGTCCCATTGTTTACCAGCCAGCCTCCGCGGTAACATCCAAGCATACACTCGGAATATTTCGTATTATTACAGTATTTTCGGTGCTGTTTCTGGAAAATAAGTGACCATGGGCCCCAAGAAAGCTTCTAGTGCCAACCCTACACCTCAAAGGGTAAGAATTACTATAGAGATGAAGAAAGAGATAATTGATAAGTATGAAAGTGGAGTGCGTATAGCCGACCTAGTCAAGCTGTACAAGAAACCCCAATCAACCATCGCTACTATTGTGGGCACCAGAAAGACAATCAAGGAAGCTGTTCTTGCCAAAGGTTCAACTGTGTTTTCGAAACAAAGATCGCAATTGATGGAAGATGTTGAGAGACTCTTATTGGTGTGGATAAATGAAAAACAGATAGCAGGAGATAGCGTCTCTCAAGCGATCATATGTGAAAAGGCTAGGAAGTTGCATGACGATTTAATTAAAAAAATGCCTGCAACTAGTGATGATGTGAGTGAATTTAAGGCCAGCAAAGGTTGGTTTGAGAGATTTAAGAAGCGTAGTGGCATCCATAGTGTGATAAGGCATGGTGAGGCTGCCAGTTCGGACCACAAAGCGGCTGAAAAATATGTGCAGGAATTCAAGGAGTACATAGAAACTGAAGGACTGAAACCTGAACAAGTGTTTAATTGTGATGAAACAGGCCTGTTCTGGAAGAAAATGCCAAGCAGGACCTACATTACTCAGGAGGAAAAGGCACTCCCAGGACATAAGCCTATGAAAGACAGGCTTACTTTGTTGATGTGTGCCAATGCTACTGGTGATTGCAAAGTGAAGCCTTTATTAGTGTATCACTCTGAAACTCCCAGAGCGTTCAGGCAAAAGAATGTCCTCAAGGATAATTTGTGTGTGCTGTGGAGGGCAAACAGTAAGGCATGGGTCACTAGGGAATTTTTCTATAACTGGTTACACCATGCATTTGCCCCCAATGTGAAAAATTACCTAACTGAAAAGAAATTAGAACTTAAGTGCCTCCTGGTGTTAGACAATGCCCCTGGTCATCCTACAGACGTGTCAGAGCGACTTTATGGGGACATGAGCTTCATTAAGGTGAAGTTTTTGCCTCCTAATACCACTCCTCTCCTGCAGCCCATGGACCAGCAGGTTATTTCCAACTTCAAGAAACTGTACACAAAAGCTCTGTTTGAAAGGTGCTTTGTAATGACCTCAGAAACTCAACTGACTCTAAGAGAGTTTTGGAGAGATCACTTTAATATCCTCAATTGTGTAAACCTTATAGGTAAGGCTTGGGAGGAAGTGACAAAGAGGACCTTGAACTCTGCTTGGAAGAAACTGTGGCCAGAATGTGTAGACAAAAGGGATTTTGAAGGGTTTGAGGCTAACCCTGAGAATCCTGTGCCAGTTGAGGAATCCATTGTGGCATTGGGAAAGTCCTTGGGGTTGGAGGTTAGTGGGGAGGATGTGGAAGAGTTGGTGGAGGAGGACAATGAAGAACTAACCACTGATGAGCTGCTAGATCAACTTCAACAGCAAGAGGCCACACCTGAGGAAATTGCTTCGGAGGAGGGGAGAGAGAAATTGAAGAAGTTGCCTACTTCAAAGATTAAGGAAATCTGTGCAAAGTGGCTTGAAGTGCAAACCTTCATGGATGAAAATCACCCTCACACAGCTATTGCAAGCCGTGCTGGTGATTATTACACTGACAATGTTGTGAAACACTTTAGGCAAGTCATAAAGGAACGAGAGGTACAGGCCACTATGGACAGATATCTTGTGCGAAAGAAGTCCAGTGACTCTGAAGCTGGCCCTAGTGGCATTAAAAGAAGAAGGGAAGTAACCCCAGAAAAGGACTTACTACCTCAAGTCCTAATGGAAGGGGATTCCCCTTCTAAACACTAACACACTCTCTCCCCTCCTCCCATCCCATCAATCATCACCAGATCTTCAATAAAAGTAAGTGTCATTAAATTGTGCATGCCTTTTTCAGTTTGTGTGTATTAAAATTAACATTTCATGTGGTAAAAAAAAATTTTTTTCATACTTTTGGGCGTCTTGCACGGATTAATTTTATTTCCATTATTTCTTATGGGGAAAATTGATTCGCATAACGATTATTTCGCATAACGATGAGCCCTCTTGCACGGATTAAAATCGTTAACCGGGGGTCCACTGTATTATTATTATTATTATTAATTTAGGGAACTGAAGCACAGATCCAATTCCCTAGATCAAGAGCCTGAATCAGCATAGAATATAGTACGTACTTGTGATGAGATTTTAGTGAAATTTGAAAATCCTGCCAAAAATGGTGAAAAACTCTGAACTACAGTTCTGGGATTTTTTACGGTGAAAAAACTTTTTCTCTCAAAATGGAAAGTGCTCACACCAAGACACCAGCTGGTCTTACCTCACACCAAGACACTACTCGTCCTAATACTGATCTTTGTGAGAGAGACAGAGACAGAGAGAGAGATTGAAAAATGATCTAAAATGTTATTTTACTGCATATTATAACGATTTAAGGAAAAAAATGATTTTCAATGATTTTTCAACATTTACAAATATATTACAAATTTTTGAAAAATTTCAGAATTTTTATTTAAAATATGTATAGACAAAGTACTTCACAAAAATTGCATAATTTAGCTTACTTTTAGTATAAAATCTAGTTGCAGCCTCAGTGAACGTTTTTGGAGTGATTAGAAAGGAACACTGAAAAATTATGGAAAAAAATGTTTTCCCACACATACAGTGGATGATCAAGTGAACAACAATCATACAGTGAATGAACATAGCAAAAAATTTAAATACAGCAGTAATTCTGATTTAAAAGTGTGAAAATCTATGAATTTTAGCTAAAAAATGAGCTTTGTTGACTGAGGAAGAGGGAGTGTTGTTGACTGAGGAAGAGGGGGTGTTGACTGAGGAAGTGAGTGTGTTGTTGACTGAGGAAGAGGGTGTGTTACTGATGTTCCTTGATGCTGGTGAGGGGCTCTTGATCTTAGGAATTGGATCTGTGCTCCAGTTCCCTAAATTAATAACCATAATAATTATAATAATAATAATAATAACAATAATAATAATAATATAGGCCCACATCCCTTTATCCGAAAACCTTGGGGCCAGTATTGCTTCAAATTTCAGAATTTTTCGAAGTTCAGAATGATTCTCAATGTCGCCACGTGGTGGTGTGACCAGCACTGAGATGACGGATGCTCCACACACCACGAAAAACCTTTGGTTTTCGAAACTTTTCCAATTTCAGAAATTCGGATAAAGGGTTGTGGACCTGTAACAAGGAGCATCAGCACGCCGCCCCTAGTTGGCGCAATGCACTCTTTACCTCGCTGTGGAAGCATTTCTCTCATGTTTTGCTTGCATTTTGTGCAGTTATTCTGCCAAATTTCTTTCTTCTAACCAAAGGTCCTAAGAAAGTAAGTGCAAAGGACAGTGCTGAGAAGAAAAAGAGGATGATGTCTATGGAATTAAAGCATGAAATCATAGATAAACACTCAGTTTCAGAAGGGGGAGAATGAGAAGATATGGTCAGTGCGGGAGTGGGAGGAGCTGCCACCACTCGCCATATTATGGCCTATTTTATTCATTCTAGAATGTATATCATGCTTCTATGTTACTTATATTGTTTATTATTTCATATTAGATCAACTGTGACAGATAAATAAACCGTATATTGAAGTATTTTGTCCTGCCTCCCGAGAGCAGGAATTCTGCTGGAACGGTTTAGTAGCATTTCAATTAATTTAAATGAGGAAAACTGATTTGATATACGAGCAAACTGAGTTATGAGCTAGGTCACGGAATGGATTAAACTCTTAAGTCGAAGTTCCACTGTATTTTGTCAAATACTGCCCCATCTCAAACTAGAGAGACTTAAATCGTTTCACAGGTAATATATTTGCTTAATACAGTGGACCCCCGGTTAACGATATTTTTTCACTCCAGAAGTATGTTCAGGTGCCAGTACTGACCGAATTTGTTCCCATAAGGAATATTGTGAAGTAGATTAGTCCATTTCAGACCCCCAAACATACACGTATAAACGCACTTACATAAATACAATTACATAATTGGTCGCATTCGGAGGTGATCGTTATGCGGGGGGGTCCACTGTATTAACCCATAAACGGTCCAAACGTATATATACGTTTTTTCAACATTTGAAAGTAAGTAAAAAAAAGTAGATCTTCTTTTTGTTTTTTTACATTTGAAAATGTGTAAAAAAACTTTGACCTACTTTTTTTTTTGTTATATTTGAAAATATGTAAAAAAATACATAGATCTACTTTTGTAGCACTACACATGTGAACGTAGATCTGCTTGGACCGTTTACGGGTTAATAGCAAGAATTTGCTAAATATAGCTATCTAAATGGGTGATGAATGTTGCAACAAGGAGAAGGCTGGAGGCAGTGGAGATGTCATATCTGAGGGCAATGTGCGGTGTGAATATAATGCAGATAATCCATAGCCTGGAGAATAGAAGGAGGTGCAGGGTTTTTAAGAATGTTATCTAGAGGCCAGAAGAAGGGTTGTTGAGATGGTTAGGACAATGAGAGAGGATGAAACAAAACAATGACTTGGAGGGCATATAAATCAGTGGTGGAAGGAAGGTGGGGTAGGGGTTGTCCTAGGAAAGGTTGGAGGGAGAAGGTAAAGGAGGTTTAGTGTGGAAGGGGCTTGGACTTCCAGCAAGTGTGTGTGAACGTGTTTGATAGGAGTGGAGACAAATGGTTTTTATGACTTGATCTGCTGTTAGTGTGTGAGCAAAGTAACATTTATAAAGAGATTCAGGGAAACTGGTTAGCCAGACTCGAGTCCTGAACATGGGAAGTACAGTACCTGCACTCTGAAGGAGAGGTGTTATGTTGCAATTTTTTAGCTGGAGTGTAGGCATGCCTTGGTGGAAAATGGCTGATGTGTTAATCCCTCTCCATCTTCTCTACATTCCCAAACCACCTCAACAACTCAGCCCTCTGGATTATACCCTTGGCCATTCCACATTGCCTAATAATTTCTACGCTCTAAATTCTCTGCTTGATGTTCACACCACAGACTGCTCTCAAAAATGTTTTTTTTACTGCCTCTAGCTTCCTTTTCACTGTAGCATTCAAAACCCATGCCTCACACCCATATAAAAGTATTGGTACCACTATATTCTAGTGCATTCCTTTTTTTTTTTTCCTCCATAGATAAAATTTCTTTCCAGAGATACCTCAACACCATCCTCCTTTTGCCACTCACCTCTTCTATAGTTCATCTCATCTTTCACTAACCCATCTGTTGAGATGTCCACTCCCACATTCCCTCCCTCCACTCTGATATTCATTCTATCATCATACAGATTTTGTATTAAGCTCATCACCTTGTTCTTCTCTGTGTTCCTTTTGATTTCCTTCTCTTACATATCCTCTCAAATTCATCCAGCAACCTTTGTAATTTGCCTTCAGAAAATTCCTGAACAAACTACAGTATGTGATCAGCAAAGAGCACCCAGGATAACTCCCACTTTGCATCAGATCCAACATCCCTCAATCCCACACCCCTTCCCAAAACCAGCATTTACTTTTTTCACAACTCCATCTATATATATTTTAAACAACCATGGTGGCATAACACATCACTGTCTAAGTCCTACTTTCACTTGAAAATAATCTCCCTTTCCCCTGCATACCCTAAAAGCTCTTAAATGCTTTTATTAACCTAGTTCCTATTCCATACATTTGCAACATCTGCCATATTTGTGTAGTGCATATTTATTTGGAGCATTTTTTATATTTTCTTTAAAACACCGGCCATCTCCTGCCATAGTAGTATGACCCCAATAAAAGGGAAACACATTCACTGTTATTCATTCAATCACTTTCCTGCCAGAATTATGCTGCCACCTCAGCTCAGAAAATCATATGGTCATAATATACATCTATCTCTTCTCTTCCATACCTTGGGTCCGGGGTCTTACGGCGAGCTGGAGACTCATCTGTTGAATCATCCAAGAGACTAAGATGAAGATCACTGGTGGATGATAAGCTGTCTTCATCACTTATCTCACTCAGGGCATCTGAACCCATCCCTGAAATGTTTCTGACAATTTAATCTTTCAAGCTCAGTTTTACATTCTCCCTAAATTTTGACGGTTTACCCCCCTAGTGAAAACCTTGATCGTTCAAGATTTTACTTCTTCAATCATCTAAATTAGTCTTCAATTTACACAAAAACAGACTATAAAGATATTTGTAAAAGTTACAAACTTATAAAAACAAACAAAATTGGTAACCAAACATATTTGAAAATTAACATGTAAGTATAATAATCAAGTCTCCACATACTCTTAAAAGTCAATTGGTTGGAATAAATTTTTTGTATTTTTTTTTAATCAAAGCTTTGACCTCTTAAAATATTTAGACTGCAAATACAAGATGCCTAAATATTGCAATATATTTAGAAAATATACAACCACAACCTGTTTTCTAAAATGTGCCATTTGAGTTATGCACAGTATTTATATTTGTTTACTATTTTCTTTAATTTCCATTAGTTTTTATGCTGTAATTGCAGATATGGACTCATTGGTATCTATGTAAATAATATGGTTAGACAATGGCAACTGCAGTGGACCCTCGGTTATCAGCCGTTTCACTTATCAGCCAACTCGGTTGTTGGCCGTTTTTTCGGCTTCTGGTTATCGGCTGTTATTTCGCTTATCAGCTGTATTGGAGGTGTCCATCGCCAGCTGCTCGCACGTTCCTGAGTCAGTGTGGCTGTGTCTCTGGGTGAGTGAGGAAGCTTCTGCAAATTCATCCAAACATTTTGCTATAATCCATTGTTTCTGGCAGTTACTGATTAAGTGTAACTGCAAAATAAGTATCCATGGCCCCAAAGAAAGTTCCTAGTAAAGTTCCTTTGGTAAAGAAAGTTAGAAACATGATAGAATTCAAGGCAGGCAGGCATAGAGGCAAGGAGTGTAGCAGGCATGCAGGGAGTGTGCAGGAAGGCAGGGAGTGTAGCAGGCATGCAGGGCATGTAGCAGGCATGCAGGGCATGTAGCAGGCATGCAGGGCATGTAGCAGGCATGCAGGGCATGTAGCAGGCATGCATGGAGTGTATTAGGAAGGCAGGAAGTGTAGCAATGTTTACATGCAACGTTTTTTTTTTTCCAACAAACCGGCCGTATCCCACCGATGCAGGGTGGCCCCCCCCCCCCAAAAAAAAAGTTTCTCTTTTTAAATTTAATAATCTATATAGGAGAAGGGATTACTAGCCCCTTGCTCCCGGCATTTTAGTCACCTCTTACAACACGCATGGCTTACAGAGGAAAAATTGTGTTCCACTTCCCCATGGAGATAAGAGGAAATAAACAAGAATAAGAACTAGAAAGAAAATAGAAGAAAACCCAGAGGTGTGTGTATATATATGCTTTATAAAACTGGGTTGCTTAAATGTGCGTGGATGTAGTGCGGATGACAAGAAACAGATGATTGCTGATGTTATGAATGAAAAGAAGTTGGATGTCCTGGCCCTAAGCGAAACAAAGCTGAAGGGGGTAGGAGAGTTTCAGTGGGGGGAAATAAATGGGATTAAATCTGGAGTATCTGAGAGAGTTAGAGCAAAGGAAGGGGTAGCAGTAATGTTAAATGATCAGTTATGGAAGGAGAAAAGAGAATATGAATGTGTAAATTCAAGAATTATGTGGATTAAAGTAAAGGTTGGATGCGAGAAGTGGGTCATAATAAGCGTGTATGCACCTGGAGAAGAGAGGAATGCAGAGGAGAGAGAGAGATTTTGGGAGATGTTAAGTGAATGTATAGGAGCCTTTGAACCAAGTGAGAGAGTAATTGTGGTAGGGGACTTGAATGCTAAAGTAGGAGAAACTTTTAGAGAGGGTGTGGTAGGTAAGTTTGGGGTGCCAGGTGTAAATGATAATGGGAGCCCTTTGATTGAACTTTGTATAGAAAGGGGTTTAGTTATAGGTAATACATATTTTAAGAAAAAGAGGATAAATAAGTATACACGATATGATGTAGGGCGAAATGACAGTAGTTTGTTGGATTATGTATTGGTAGATAAAAGACTGTTGAGTAGACTTCAGGATGTACATGTTTATAGAGGGGCCACAGATATATCAGATCACTTTCTAGTTGTAGCTACACTGAGAGTAAAAGGTAGATGGGATACAAGGAGAATAGAAGCATCAGGGAAGAGAGAGGTAAAGGTTTATAAACTAAAAGAGGAGGCAGTTAGGGTAAGATATAAACAGCTATTGGAGGATAGATGGGCTAATGAGAGCATAGGCAATGGGGTCGAAGAGGTATGGGGTAGGTTTAAAAATGTAGTGTTAGAGTGTTCAGCAGAAGTTTGTGGTTACAGGAAAGTGGGTGCAGGAGGGAAGAGGAGCGATTGGTGGAATGATGATGTAAAGAGAGTAGTAAGGGAGAAAAAGTTAGCATATGAGAAGTTTTTACAAAGTAGAAGTGATGCAAGGAGGGAAGAGTATATGGAGAAAAAGAGAGAAGTTAAGAGAGTGGTGAAGCAATGTAAAAAGAGAGCAAATGAGAGAGTGGGTGAGATGTTATCAACAAATTTTGTTGAAAATAAGAAAAAGTTTTGGAGTGAGATTAACAAGTTAAGAAAGCCTAGAGAACAAATGGATTTGTCAGTTAAAAATAGGAGAGGAGAGTTATTAAATGGAGAGTTAGAGGTATTGGGAAGATGGAAGGAATATTTTGAGGAATTGTTAAATGTTGATGAAGATAGGGAAGCTGTGATTTCGTGTATAGGGCAAGGAGGAATAACATCTTGTAGGAGTGAGGAAGAGTCAGTTGTGAGTGTGGGGGAAGTTCGTGAGGCAGTAGGTAAAATGAAAGGGGGTAAGGCAGCCGGGATTGATGGGATAAAGATAGAAATGTTAAAAGCAGGTGGGGATATAGTTTTGGAGTGGTTGGTGCAATTATTTAATAAATGTATGGAAGAGGGTAAGGTACCTAGGGATTGGCAGAGAGCATGCATAGTTCCTTTGTATAAAGGCAAAGGGGATAAAAGAGAGTGCAAAAATTATAGGGGGATAAGTCTGTTGAGTGTACCTGGTAAAGTGTATGGTAGAGTTATAATTGAAAGAATTAAGAGTAAGACGGAGAATAGGATAGCAGATGAACAAGGAGGCTTTAGGAAAGGTAGGGGGTGTGTGGACCAGGTGTTTACAGTGAAACATATAAGTGAACAGTATTTAGATAAGGCTAAAGAGGTCTTTGTGGCATTTATGGATTTGGAAAAGGCGTATGACAGGGTGGATAGGGGGGCAATGTGGCAGATGTTGCAAGTGTATGGTGTAGGAGGTAGGTTACTGAAAGCAGTGAAGAGTTTTTACGAGGATAGTGAGGCTCAAGTTAGAGTATGTAGGAAAGAGGGGAATTTTTTCCCAGTAAAAGTAGGCCTTAGACAAGGATGTGTGATGTCACCGTGGTTGTTTAATATATTTATAGATGGGGTTGTAAGAGAAGTAAATGCGAGGGTCTTGGCAAGAGGCGTGGAGTTAAAAGATAAAGAATCACACACAAAGTGGGAGTTGTCACAGCTGCTCTTTGCTGATGACACTGTGCTCTTGGGAGATTCTGAAGAGAAGTTGCAGAGATTGGTGGATGAATTTGGTAGGGTGTGCAAAAGAAGAAAATTAAAGGTGAATACAGGAAAGAGTAAGGTTATGAGGATAACAAAAAGATTAGGTGATGAAAGATTGAATATCAGATTGGAGGGAGAGAGTATGGAGGAGGTGAACGTATTCAGATATTTGGGAGTGGACGTGTCAGCGGATGGGTCTATGAAAGATGAGGTGAATCATAGAATTGATGAGGGAAAAAGAGTGAGTGGTGCACTTAGGAGTCTGTGGAGACAAAGAACTTTGTCCTTGGAGGCAAAGAGGGGAATGTATGAGAGTATAGTTTTACCAACGCTCTTATATGGGTGTGAAGCGTGGGTGATGAATGTTGCAGCGAGGAGAAGGCTGGAGGCAGTGGAGATGTCATGTCTGAGGGCAATGTGTGGTGTGAATATAATGCAGAGAATTCGTAGTTTGGAAGTTAGGAGGAGGTGCGGGATTACCAAAACTGTTGTCCAGAGGGCTGAGGAAGGGTTGTTGAGGTGGTTCGGACATGTAGAGAGAATGGAGCGAAACAGAATGACTTCAAGAGTGTATCAGTCTGTAGTGGAAGGAAGGCGGGGTAGGGGTCGGCCTAGGAAGGGTTGGAGGGAGGGGGTAAAGGAGGTTTTGTGTGCGAGGGGCTTGGACTTCCAGCAGGCATGCGTGAGCGTGTTTGATAGGAGTGAATGGAGACAAATGGTTTTTAATACTTGACGTGCTGTTGGAGTGTGAGCAAAGTAACATTTATGAAGGGATTCAGGGAAACCGGCAGGCCGGACTTGAGTCCTGGAGATGGGAAGTACAGTGCCTGCACTCTGAAGGAGGGGTGTTAATGTTGCAGTTTAAAAACTGTAGTGTAAAGCACCCTTCTGGCAAGACAGTGATGGAGTGAATGATGGTGAAAGTTTTTCTTTTTCGGGCCACCCTGCCTTGGTGGGAATCGGCCGGTGTGATAATAAAAAAAAATGTATGGTTGTTTAATATATTTATGGATGGGGTTGTAAAAGATGTAAATGCTAGGGTGTTTGGGAGAGGGGTGGGATTAAATTATGGGGAATCAAATTTAAAATGGGAATTGACACAGTTACTTTTTGCTGATGATACTGTGCTTATGGGAGATTCTAAAGAAAAATTGCAAAGGTTAGTGGATGAGTTTGAGAATGTGTGTAAAGGTAGAAAGTTGAAAGTGAACATAGAAAAGAGTAAGGTGATGAGGGTATCAAATGACTTAGATAAAGAAAAATTGGATATCAAATTGGGGAGGAGGAGTATGGAAGAAGTGAATGTTTTCAGATACTTGGGAGTTGACGTGTCGGCAGATGGATTTATGAAGGATGAGGTTAATCATAGAATTGATGAGGGAAAAAAGGTGAGTGGTGCGTTGAGGTATATGTGGAGTCAAAAAACGTTATCTATGGAGGCAAAGAAGGAAATGTATGAAAGTATAGTAGTACCAACACTCTTATATGGATGTGAAGCTTGGGTGGTAAATGCAGCAGCAAGAAGACGGTTGGAGGCAGTGGAGATGTCCTGTCTAAGGGCAATGTGTGGTGTAAATATTATGCAGAAAATTCGGAGTGTGGAAATTAGGAGAAGGTGTGGAGTTAATAAAAGCATTAGTCAGAGGGCAGAAGAGGGGTTGTTGAGGTGGTTTGGTCATTTAGAGAGAATGGATCAAAGTAGAATGACATGGAAAGCATATAAATCTATAGGGGAAGGAAGGAGGGGTAGGGGTCGTCCTCGAAAGGGTTGGAAAGAGGGGGTAAAGGAGGTTTTGTGGGCTAGGGGCTTGGACTTCCAGCAAGCGTGCATGAGCGTGTTAGATAGGAGTGAATGGAGGCAAATGATACTTGGGACCTGACGATCTGTTGGAGTGTGAGCAGGGTAATATTTAGTGAAGGGATTCAGGGAAACCGGTTATGTTCATATAGTCGGACTTGAGTCCTGGAAATGGGAAGTACAATGCCTGCACTTTAAAGGAGGGGTTTAGGATATTGGCAGTTTGGAGGGATATGTTGTGTATCTTTATACGTATATGCTTCTAAGCTGTTGTATTCTGAGCACCTCTGCAAAATCAGTGATAATGTGTGAGTGTGGTGAAAGTGTTGAATGATGATGAAAGTATTTTCTTTTTGGGGATTTTCTTTCTTTTTTTGGTCACCCTGCCTCGGTGGGAGACGGCCGACTTGTTGAAAAAAAAAAAAACATGTATGTGGAGTGTGACCTAAGTGTAAGTCGAAGTAGCAAGACGTACCTGAAATCTTGCGTGGTCATGAGACAGAAAAAAGGACACCAGCAATCCTACCATCATGTAAAACAATTACAGGCTTTCGTTTTACGCTCGCTTAGCAGAACGGTAGTACCTCACTGGGCAGTTTCTGTCTACCAACCTACTACCTAGGATATGCAATGTATGTTTAATAATAATCACTCATGGGCACATTAAATGTCTTATTTTAGGTTAACATAGACATTTTCATTAATCCATATATGATATTTTCTTCAAAGTTATATAAGAAACACGTTACACAGCATATAGCATATATACATGCAATGTTTATATGCTATAGAGTGGAGAGTCGGGTGGAGAGTAAACATTACGTTTTCTCTCATGCAACATTAGAGAAAACTGAATCTGGTGTCTCGCCCAGTAACTGCCCATCATATGCATTTGTTTACAATTCTCAGTATGAATTATTCATTACTTCTCCCTTTGTTTATGATGGCATCTAAAGGTAGTTGTTAGAAACAATTAAATTCAGTGAACATGGTAATAATATGGCTGTGTAGTGTAGCCCAAGTGGGGCTACATACGTGTACTGTACCTACATCTACTGCTGCCTACACTGACTTCCTACAAATAAATACTACTCACCTCTCGCTCTACATTAAGACTACAAATATTTTAAGGTACATAATGAATGTACTCTGTTTTCTGTATGTAAAACTATAGTTAATCTTTAAAAAATGTATTGTTTGTTAATATTTTTTGGATGTCTGAAATGGATTAATTGGATTTACATTAATTCTTAGGGGAAATATTATTTCGGTTTTAGGCCGACCTTCTGGAATGGATTACAGCCGATAACTGAGGGTCCACTACAATATTAATAAAAGCTGATAAAAATACACACACATGTGAAGCATGCATAACTTTATTATTTATGTTGAGAATAACATTTATTCCTTAACAGTGTTAATGTAAATTTACAAAGAGGACATTTATATGCCCCATGTAAATTTCTGTGCAATTTTCAGGCCTTTAAATCTGCTGCACTCCAACATTTTATGCCTCAGCTTAAATAAGTATGTTTAATGGGATGTCCAGTTAAAACAGCCAAAAAAGCAGACCAAATCCACTATACTGAAGAGCTGTCTAGTCCGGTCATATGCTCAATAAAACTGATAAACTCAGTTTTGTCTAGGCCCTGTCCATTTTCACTGGGGTGGGAGAGACAAGCCTGTGTCTCCAACTGGAAATTATGTTGCTGGAGACAAGATAATTGTTTACAAGAAGTGCAGATAGGGTAGGAAGAGCAAGGAAGAGTGAGCAAGCAGGCAGGCAGTGTCAAGTTGAGTTGAGTCAAGTCAATTCAAGTTAGCTAGCTCAGCCAGCCAGCTTGTTACATAATTGATGACTTAATATTTACATTCTTCATGTCACAAATTCTACCATGTCTGGTACACAAACACAGTCTGTCTTTATTTCCTATGTCTGGTGTACGTATGGTCAGGGGGGGCAGGGGGTGCCCCGGGTGACACCATTTAGGCAGTGACACCATATAACCTCCAAAGAAGGTGACACTAATGCACAAATCAGTGCTGCACCAACATAAGAGAAGAATCCTTTGTTGATTTTGATTATTTGATAGATTGATTTTGATGTGATAGATGATTTTGCATAATTGAAGGCATGGAAATGTAATATTAAATTCACTGAGATGTTACCTGTACTCAATCATATCGAAACTAGTGTTTCTCTGATACTGCAATGCTTTTCTTTATTTTTTCAAATTTTTTATTTTTTAGTTTTGGCA
Organism: Cherax quadricarinatus; assembly: GCF_038502225.1. Lineage (NCBI taxonomy): Eukaryota > Metazoa > Arthropoda > Malacostraca > Decapoda > Parastacidae > Cherax > Cherax quadricarinatus. Next base: position 19,297,798 of record NC_091328.1, read on the forward strand.
TTGTTGACGATGAATAAATGTAGGATCTGTTGGCTGTACTCAAAGTGGTATTTGAGTTTGTTTCCTCAATATTAATTTTATCATTAATAAAGTTGAGAAGTATTCTCCTGTTCAGTTTATGGCCCTTAAACATTCTCATAGCTAAACATCTGTCGCTGGTCATGCAGTAGTGGGGGGTGACACCAAAGATTCCGCCCCGGGTGACACCAACTCTAGCGACGCCTCTGCGAATGGTATACCTGCCTTCCTTTAACCTCCTCACTTCCACCCATCCCTCCCCCCTATACACTTCCAAAACACCCACCACCACCACACCCGTTAACATAGGCAAGCATATTTCCAGAGATAGAGAGATAGAGATAGAGAGACAGAGACAGATCTGTCATTTCAGCAGAGCCTTCAACATAGGAGGGATGTGGGTGGCCTTACTGTTATGTACAAGGCCAATATTGTCAAAGTACCACACTTGGATCCACTTCGAGGACAGCGTGAAACAAGCTTTTATGCCACAAGACGGGCAGAAAGCAGCAACTTCACTCTGGCTTTACCCTTCTCCAGAACATCACTCCATCTGAGATCATATATACCCAGGATGACTCGAGTATGGAACACATTCGTACAGCATAATGATGTCAACGAGATAAAGTCAGTTGATCACATGAAAATGCTGGCCCACAAATGGCTCCAACTTCATCCTGTTCCCTACTTGTATGTCTCATAACAATAAAAATGCTTTCAAATGAGCTGATGTAGGTAACAGCTCTTAGCTTGCCAATAAAGTTAGGAATCCTTAACCTGTAAATAGCTTGTCAATAAAGCTAAGGATCCTTAACCTTGTCAAACCCTGTGTAAAAAAAAAAAAGGAGAGAGATAGAGAGAGAGAGAGACAGAGAGACAGAGATAGAGATAGACAGAGACAGAGATAGACAGAGAGAGATAGACAGAGAGAGATAGACAGAGAGATAGACAGAGAGAGATAGACAGAGAGAGATAGACAGAGAGAGATAGACAGAGAGAGACAGAGAGAGAGCGAGACAGAGAGAGACAGAGAGAGACAGAGAGAGAAAGAGAGAGAGAGAGAGAGAGAGAGAGAGAGAGAGAGAGAGAGAGAGAGAGAATCTGAGGACAAATCTGCAAAACACAGGAGGTGCAACAAATCATAGTCAACCCTCCCAGGCACCTAGGCTGTGCTCTCGCTATCACCGGAAGGGGCACACTGCCAACAACTGCCCGTGAGATACCAGGTGCAATTACTGCTACAAGAAAGGACATGAGGAGGACCAGTGTAGGAAGAAAAAAGAACTTGACAGAAAGGACCACCTGTATAGAGACCTGTTCTCAGAACAAACCAGCAGGATCTCTGAATTGGTGAACACACTCACACGTCACCCACTCAGCTACTCCTATCCCAGCCCAGCAGGTGGTATTGTGCCTTATACAAGACCACAGACCTACATCCCTGCAGCTGCCTCAGTACCCTACCTCTCTCAAGGGCAGGCACCTTACATGCCCTACACACCCACCACCTCAAGCTGACCACATCATCATGAGGAGCCAGTCTATCAGCATCCTGTCAGCCAACATTAGAGATTTCATTACTAATGTTGGAGAGCTCACACACAGTTTTGTGAACACTCGGCGTCCCAACATGATAGCTCTTGTTGAAACATTTTTGGATGACAGGACTCCAGAAAATTTTGCAAGAATTGCTGGCTACACCTCATGGATGAGAAGAGACAGGCAAGGGCAAGGAGGTGGTGTTGCTGTGTGCTTCTCTAAAAGTGTTCATGCCCAGCACATTGATGTTGCCACCCCTACACATCTTGAAATGATATTCTTCAAGCTCTGCATAAACACTAGTACCTCTGTATTAGCATGTGCAATGTACAGACCTCAGTGGCAACATGCAGATCCCATCAACTTCCTAATGGAAAATATTGACTCCCTTCTGCTACAACACAACTGTCAACACATCATAATTGTTGGTGACCTCAACCAGCACCATATACAGAGGGACTCTGATGACCTTCTTGCATTGTTTGACATGAGAAACTTTGTTGATTTCCCTACTCACATCTCTGGCTCCTCCCTTGACCCAGTAGTGAGTGATCTGGCAGAAGGCATAGTCACTTGTCAACCCCTTGGCTATGTTGGATCGTCTGACCACAAGGCTGTTTTTACGACACTTAAGATCCCAACAGAACGAGGTGAGGAGTCCACACGCACAACCTGACTATGGGAAAGAGGTAATTGGCCAGCCCTTTGCTCTGAGCTCGCCATCACCGATTGGAATGCTCTTCTCCAAGGGGATGTTGACAACCAAGTGAAAGCCTTCACTGGACACATCCTTAATCTACAACAAGAACACATTCCTCACTGGCAATATGTGACGAAGCCTACAGGTCAGCCTTGGTTTGGCTTTCATTGTAGAGAGGCTGCTACTGCTAAGTACAAAGCATGGCGAAGGTATAAGAGACATCCTACCACCTATAACAGGAACTTGCACAGGCAAACCATGCCACGGGCGGGATTTGAACCCGCGGTCAGAGAGTCTCAAAACTCCATATGCCTACAGGCAAGCCTGTAGGCATATGAGTGACATTCAAAAGTGGGCCATTGCTAAATGGGAGGTGGACACTAAAAGAAAGCTAGCATCAGGTAGGGTAGGCTCCAAAACCTGGTGGTCCTTGGTCAAGGACAGACAAGGTTATCTGCCTGATGAACTCATTCCACCTCTAAATCGACAGGATGGGACCACCTCTACTAGTAGTCAAGAGAAGGCGGACCTCTTTGCTGAACACTTTGCTACCAAAATGCAAGTTTCTGATCCAGCAAGGGACCCTCCTTGGCTAGCTGCAAGAACTGTGTCAAAACTGTCAGTGGTGACAATAAGGCAGGAGGAGGTGCATTTCCTTTTTAAATCGCTTGACCAAGAAAAGGCTGTGGGCCCAGACAAGTTGAGCCCAAGATTGCTGAGAAGATGTGCAGACCAGCTAGCAGCACCTCTAACTCGCATCTTTCAGCACTGCCTAGTACAGTGTAAATGGCCCTCTCTATGGAAAGAGGCAAATGAAGTCCCTGTTCACAAAAAGAAGAGCAGAGCAGAAATCAGCAACTACAGACCAGTGTCACTCCTATCAATCACTGGTAAGATCCTTGAGACAATAATCACAAGACAAATGACAGAGTTTTTTGACTACCACTCACTACTTTGTGATCGTCAATATGGCTTCAGAAAAGGTTACTCTGCTGCTGATCTGTTGTTAAACCTCTCCACTAAGTGGCACCAGTCACTGGATGAATCCAAAGTTAGCTGTGTGGTAGCACTGGACATTGCTGGCGCTTTCGACTGGGTGTGGCACCAGGGCCTCTTAACAAAACTTCAAGCACTGGGAATTGCAGGCTCTACGCTATGTCTCCTCAGTGATTACCTTCATGGTAGATCTCTAAGTGTATTTCTCAATGGAACGGAATCAGCAAGACATCCTATTGGAGCAAGTGTTCCACAAGGAAGCGTGCTGGGACCATTGTTATGGAATGTCTACTTCAATGACCTTCTTCATCTCATCCCAGAATCACATGCATATGCAGACGACTGTACACTGACATACACTTATCCAAGAGAAGAAATGCCAGCTGCTCTAAGCTACATCAATCACCAGCTGAGAGCCATATCAGCTTGGGGAAATAGATGGCAAGTAACATTTGCACCTGAGAAAATGCAAATGATGATTGTCTCTATGCACCATGATTGTAATGCTGGTGCAGTAGTAAGGATGAAAGGGAGGGTGTTGGCACCTGGAGAAGAAGTTGATATCCTTAGGGTGAAATTTGACTCGAAACTAACCATGAAGAACCATGTTGCAAATCTTGCAAACATGGCAGCCAGGAAGCTTACAGCACTTCGCCTTATCTCGCATCTGCTTGACAGTAGGGGCTGCAAGATTCTGTACGAGGCACAAGTACGCTCACACCTTGAGTATGCTCCACTTTCTTGGTTTGCCTGCCCCCCCCCCCCTCTCATCTGCGACTGCTTGACAGAGTAGAGAACAGAGCAAGACGTCTCATCTCTCGCCTGGACCCATCCTGGATAGATCTGTCATTTCAGCAGAGCCTTCAACATAGGAGGGATGTGGGTGGCCTTACTGTTATGTACAAGGCCAATATTGTCAAAGTACCACACTTGGATCCACTTCGAGGACAGCGTGAAACCAGCTTTTATGCCACAAGACGGGCAGAAAGCAGCAACTTCACTCTGGCTGTACCCTTCTCCAGAACATCACTCCATCTGAGATCATATATACCCAGGATGACTCGAGTATGGAACACATTCGTACAGCATAAGGTTGTCAACGAGATAAAGTCAGTTGATCAAATGAAAATGCTGGCCCACAGATGGCTCCATCTTCATCCTGTTCCCTACTCGTATGTCTCATAACAATAAAAATACTTTCAAATGAGCTGATGTAGGTAACAGCTCTTAGCTTGCCAATGAAGTTAGGAATCCTTAACCTGTAAATAGCTTGTCAATAAAGCTAGGGATTACTAGTCCCTTGCTCCCGGCATTTTAGTCGCCTCTTACAACACGCATAGCTTACGGAGGAAGAATTCTGTTCCACTTCTCCATGGAGATAACAGGAAATAAACAAGAACAAGAACTAGAAAGAAAACAGAAGAAAACCAAGAGGGGTGTGTATATATATGCTTGTACATGTATGTGTAGTGTGACCTAAGTGTAAGTAGAAGTAGCAAGACATACCTGAAATCTTGCATGTTTATGAGACAGAAAAAAAGGACACCAGCATTCCTACCATCATGTAAAACAATAACAGGCTTTCGTTTTACACTCACTTGGCAGGACGGTAGTACCTCCTTGGGCGGTTGCTGTCTACCAACCTACTACCTAGGATATACATATATATATAAACTAAAATCATGATGATGCATGCTTTGATACCAAGGTACACTAAAACCTTAATTTAAATGACCTACATTGAATGGATTTCAGAAGCAACAGACAATAAATTTCATCAGACAAAGGCCAGATCCAGTGTCTGGTAATCTCTAGATAAGTACAAACAGGAAATGTGTTTGTCTCTGGTGAAGCAGACAGCAAATCAAGCATCCCTCATGTCTTGTGCTGAATGACCCACATGGGTTTAGTACTAAACACGAATTATTAAAGATAAATTTAATCTGGATCCAACAGACCAAGTTCACTGAATTCAGACCTTATCTGGCATGGGCCAGAGTGTCTGCATTCAAAAAATATTTATTCTCATTATTACCCAAGACACAGTTCACCTGGGTTAGTTTGTTGTTCTTCATGTTCACTCACATAGTCATCGTTCAGGTTCAAATTTTCCATAGATTTACAGTAGTCTTTGTTATTTTATTAACATACTAAGTACAGTGCTATTAACAATGGCCTTGAAACTTAAGCGATGGTGCCAAGAGAAGCATGCAGTCTGGTGTGTCAGTGACACTGTATGAGGAGTACGGTGTAGCAAAGCAGTGTCTGATACTTGTAGAGACAAGGACAAACTTACAATGTATGCTCTTAAGTTCAGTGTAGATGATAGCCCTAAAAGTTTCTTAGTTAATCCCAGGAAGCATATGAAACTGGCCCAAGATAAAAATACTTGAAGAATCAGTGGTATGTTCAGCAACATTCTATTGATGTTAGCATTTGTGGCATTGCTCTTTGTTCTACTGCTCAGTCATCTACAGCTTTACTAATAGAGCTTAACAGCTCCTCTATCAATCAAGAAAAATTAAATATCGTTTTTCCAACGCACACAAAAAAATTACTGTACTGTACTTTACTGTCCATGTAGAGTACTATTGTACTTTAACACCTTCATTTGCACAGTACAGTACTGTACTGTTTTACAGGTTACAGTATTCTTAGTATCCAGTAGTCTTAAGATCCAACCCATCAAATCTGCTGAATACAGTCTTTGTCCATGAATGGGAAATATCCAGAAGGTTCTGCAGCTAATAGACCAGGGGTTCCCAACCTGGGGTAAGGGTAGGGGGTAAAGTGAGGTGGCATTTCAGGGGGTGCAACTAATTTTGAGTTCAATTTGTTCACTCACAATACTGCATTTGGTTCAATTTTCAATTCAAAAATTAGAAATTTGACTTCTTCATATTACTTTTGTAAGGGGTGTAACATTAAACAGACATTTCCTAGGGGTGTGGGGCACAGGAAAGGTCGAGAACCCCTCTTCAGCCCTCTGACTAAAACTTTTAGTAACTCCCCACCTCCTCGTAATTTCCACACTCCAAATTCTCTGCATAATATTTACACCACACACTGCCCTTAGACAGGACATCTCCACTGCCTCCAGCCGCCTCCTCGCTGCAGCATTTACAATGCAAGCTTCACACCCATATAAGAGTGTTGGTAACACTATACATTCATACACCCCTTCTTTGCCTCCACAAATAACGTTTCTTGTCTCCACAGATACCTCTACATACCATTCACCTTTTTTTCCTTCATCAATTCTATGGCTAACCTCATCCTTCATAAATCCATCCGCTGACAAGTCAACTCCCAAATATCTGAAAACATTCACTTTTTCTATACTCCCTCTCTCCAATGTGATATCCAATTTTTCTTTATCTAAATCGTTTGATACCCTCATCACCTTGCTCTTATCTATGTTCACTTTCAACTTTCTACCTTTACACACCCTCCCAAACTCATCCACTAATTTTTGCAACTTTTCTTTAGAATCTCCCAAAAGCACAGTATCATCAGCAAAAAGTAACTGTGTCAACTCCCATTTTGTATTTGATTCTCCATAATGTAATCCCACCCCTCTCCCCAACACCCTAGCATTTTCTTCTTTTACAACCCTATCTATAAATATATTAAACCACCACGGTGACACTACACATCCCTGTTTAAGACCTACTTTTACCGGGAAGTAATCTCCCTCTCTCCTACACACCCTAACCTGAGCCTCACTATCCTCATAAAAACTCTTATTCTTAATATTTCACATTCTTTACTTCATTCCCAAAACATTAATTCAACTCATCAAAGTAGTGAACAACAACCTGAATCGTGGCCAAATCCATCCGGTCGTACTGGGAGGTCATGCAAAAGGTTAAGAGAAGCATTGAGTTCTCGTAATTTGGGAGCAGTCCACATCTTGTATGGCAATGATGACAACTTGTTGTTAGACACATCAAGAAGCTGGAGGGTAGGTAGCATGAAGATACCATCTGGTAGAGAATCTAATCTGTTATCCTGCAAATGTAAGTTTTATTATAAAAAGGCTCATTTCTTAGATTTTAATATATTAACTCATTATACGTATATAAAGTAATGAAATGTAACTCAGTGGCTAGCTTGTCTGTCTGGAGTTTCATGACTCTCTGATTGCGGGTTATATCCCTGTCCGTGGTATGGTTTAATGAAATGTAAATGTGTGCTATATTCATAATATTTTAAAGCATAAAAATACATTGTATATTTTGAAATATCTATAACTATTAATTAAAAAATGCTGTACATTGTACATAATACAATACCTGTAAATGAACTTCATCTAGCACCGATACTGGACCAAGGAAAAGATCTTTCTTGGATCCTTTTCTTGGTAATGTTACTGTGCCATCAATAAATTGACCAATGGTTGGAGGTAGTTTCTCTATCTTGTTTTGGGCCGCATTTAATGTCTGGAAATTTTAAAGAATACAACGGCAATAAAAACTGAATCAGAGAAACATCTTTTATCATGCAGAATATCCCACACTTCAAGTCTTAAAAATTAATATAAAGAATTTTAAAAGACCATGTATGTTGTAAAAGGTGACTAAAATGCTGGAAGCAAGGGGCTAGTAACCTCTGCTCTGTATAAATTACTAAATATAAAAAAGAAAAAAACTTTAATTTTTCTTTTTAGGTCACCCTGTCTTGGTGGGAGATGGCTGGTTTGTTAACCCTTGTTATTTTTTCTTATGAAATGATAAGAGAATCTTTTTCTGAAGGTAATAAAACAAAAAGTATGAAATTTTATGGAAAATTGACGAAATTATGCTCTCATGAATTTTGCTGTGTCACCGATATTTAAGCATCAGTGATTTTGCTGACTTTGACAGCCATTTTAGGCCAATTACATTATTCCAGTTGACCAAATTCATAACTATTTTGCTAGTATTACTTCTATTTTATCGACTGAGCACAAGAAATCACCCAGTAGCTGTTTCAACTACCCAATAAAGTGATTGGAAATTGGTAATTCGGCCAATTTAACACAGTTTAAAATATTCCAATTTCAAAACAGTGTCCAGAATAAACAATGCAGGCATTCGTGGCACTAAACTAACATTTCCTCTGTTTATTAGCTATTTTTCCAGGCTTTATAAATGAATTCTATTTTGAATTTTTATTCACATACTGAATTTTTATTTACACCAAAAAATAGAATATTTACCTTTATGCAATATTGTAATAATTGTATTAATAATATCAGCACATTTGTGAATGTATATTAGACCCACCAGCTGGCATGTATTAGACACATGATGTCATTTGTCGACTCTAAAACATCAGCAAAAATTGAACGTTTCCACTACTTTGAGCTCAGTTTCAAGCCATTTTCAGTACTAAAAATAATCAAGAGGATCCTATTTCTGTAATATACCTTCCATTCTATCAAATGAAACCAAGAAATCACGAATATAACTGTAAAAACATGAAAAAACACAGCAAAGTCGCTGTTTTAATCCAAAAATACTGTCGCAGTTTTTTTTCATTATGCACTGAATGCTGCAGTATTTATTTTATGTGGTGCACACTTACCACAGATGTATTATCTCATATCTAGGCCCAAATTTACTGCTTACAGCTTATCTGAGTGAGCTGAGCTCAAGCAGTAGTTCTATGGCTTGGACCCAGGCTTCAAAGCCGTAGAACTACGGGACAGACCCTCAAAGGGTTAAAAAGAAATTACAATAAGACACAGTAGGTAATAAATTACCTCTCCCATTTAAAAAAAAAATGTAGAGAGAAAGCAAAAACTATTCAACCTGTCTCTGAAAAAGCAGACAAAAAAAATGAGAAATTTTATTATGAAATACAAAATACTTGAGGGCAGAGACACAGTAAACAAAATAAAGATAAAGAACATTAGGGTACTGCCATAAATAACACCCAAATGAGTCAAAAGGTTATTAACCCTTTGACTGTCGCGGCCGTATATATACGTTTGTGAGGTACCGTGTTTGACGTATATATACTCATAAATTCTAGCGGCTTCAAATCAGGCAGGAGAAAGCTAGTAGGCCCACATGTGAGAGAATGGGTCTGTGTGGTCAGTGTGCACCACATAAAAAAAATCCTGGAGCACGCAGTGCATAATGAGAAAAAAAAAACTCCGACCGTTTTTTTTAATTAAAATGCCGACTTTGTGGTCTATTTTCGTATAGTATTTGTGGTTGTATTCTCGTTTTCATGGTCTCATTTGATAGAATGGAAACTATATTATAGAAATGGAGATGATTTTGATTAATTTTACTATAAAAAGAACCTGGAAATGGAGCACAAAGTACAGGAAATGTTTGATTTTTGCCGATGTTCAAAAGTAAACAAATGATGTCATTGTCCAATAAATGTCCAAATAGCCATTCTAATACGCAGTCATGAATGGGTTGATGTAATTTTTACAATTATTACAGTATTGCAGTAGTCTGCATAACAGTAAATCTTCTATTTTTTGTTTGAATAAAATTTCAAAATAAAAAGCAAGAGTAATATCACAGGGACCTGGAGACATGACTGATGAACAAAGAAAATCTTATTTTAGAGCCAGGAATGTCTGCATTGTTCATTCTGGACCTTATTTTGAAATTGTCGTATTTTTTAATTTTCGTGAAATTGGCCAAATTGCAAATTTCTGACCATGTTATTGGGTAGTTGAAATCGGTAAATGGCAGTTTCTTGTGCTCAATCGATAGAAAAAATAGAGTTCTGAAGAAATAGTTATGAGTTTGGTTGACTGGAATAACGGAATTAGCCGAAAATAGGGCTCAAAGTGGGCGAAATTGCCGATTTTTAAATATCGCCGAAGTCGCTAACTTCGCGAGAGCGTAATTCCGTCAGTTTTCCATCAAATTTCGTTTTTTTGGTGTCTTTACAATCGGGAAAAGATTCTCTATCATTTCATAAGAAAAAATAATTTTTTTTTTTTCGAATATTTTGCGACACCAGGAGCAACTTCAGGATTGGGCCCTTCGACAGTCAAAGGGTTAAAAAAAAAAAAAGACGACTAATCATAAGGGTGGTAAAGTAGTGTATTTAACTGTACAATACACTTTTTCAAAAACAGATGACAAAGCTATTTCATATTAATCAGTCAAAAGTTAAAAATTAATTACTAACAGTTATGAAGTGACACCCTACAATCTCAGAAAGGCTGTAGGGTGTCACATAACTGTGTTATATCCAATTTTTCTTTATCTAAATTGTTTTATACCTTCATCACCTTACTCTTATGTTCACTTTCAACTTTCTACCTTTACACACCCTCCCAAACTCGTCCACTAACTTTTGCAACTTTTCTTTAGAATCCCCCAAAAGCACAGTATCATCAGCAAAACGTAACTGTGTCAACTCCCATTCTGTATTTGAATCCCCTAATTTAATCCCACCCCGCTCCCAAACACCCTGCATTTACTTCTTTTACAACCCCATCTATAAATATGTTAAACAACCATAGTGGCATTACACATTCCTGTCTAAGATCTACTTTTACTGGGAAGTGATCTCCCTCTCTCCTACACACCCTAACCCGAGCCTCACTATCCTCAAAAAATTCTTTATAGCATTTAGTAACTTATTACCTACTCCATACACTTGCAATACCTGCCACACTGGTCCCCTATCCACTACCATATGCCTTTTCTAAATCCATAAATGAAATGAAAACTTCCCTACCTTTATCTAAATACTGTTCACATATATGCTTCAATGTAAACACTTCATATGTACCTCCCCTACTCATTCTAAAACATCCTCGCTCATCTGCACTCCTGCTGTGTTACCTCTAATTTTCAATAACCCTACCATACACTTTACCTGGTATACTCAGTAAACTTATTCCCCTATGATATTTACAATCTCTTTTGTCCCCCTTTCCTTTATATAAAGGAATTATGCACTCTCTCTGACAATCCCTGGGTACCTTCCCCTCTTTCATACATTTATTAAACAAAAATGCCAACCACTCCAACACTATCTCCCCCCGTTTTAACATTTCCAATACACATGTTTCATATTGTAAGATCAACTTAATTTCATTCAGAATATATATAAAATTATTACAAAAGCAAGACTAGATTCTTCATACCTTCAGACTAGGAAGTTGGAAGATCATGTCAGGTAGCTCAGTTAAAGAATTGTTAGAAATGTCCAAGCGTGTGATTGCATACAGTGCAATGACTTGATTACGTGGACTTAGCTTCAGCTTCGGATTGAGGTTCACTGAAGCATCCACTAACCACTGGTCCTGTAACATACATTCATTTAAGTCACAAAGTTACCTGAAATACAGTATAGTATATTAGAGCATAGTAATTCATGTTTTTAAGGACATTCTAGTAAATAAGTAAGTTTATTCAGGTATACACAAATACAGTTACACAGAATTACATGTATCATACATAGCAGCATATGTGTAGAGAACCTAGGATAACCCAAAAAAGCCAGACGGAGTGACTTATTTCCATTGGGGTCCTTTAATTTCCATTGAATTTAATACCTGTAACATAATTATACAGTGGTACCTTGACTTACATTAGTTTAATGTGTTCTGTGACCCAGCTCATAACTCAATTTGCTCGTACATCAAATCAGTTTTTCTGAAACTAACTGAACTGCCATTAATCCATTCCAGCGGAATTCCTGGCTCTCGGGAGGCAGGAGAAAATATTAAATATAATGCTATATCAACGCTACAGCTTATTTATCTATCACAATTGATCTAATATGACATAATAAATAATATAAACAACATAGAAACATGATATATACTCTATAATGAATAAAATATATCATTATGTGATGAGTGGTGGCGGCCACTCCCAACGTAAAAGTAATTATTGTTCTGACCATATCTTCCCATTCTTGCCCTTCTGAGGTCTTATTATAAGAGAAAATGGAGTGTTTGTGAGGTTAACTACACTAGATCACTAGTTTCACGAGGAAAACAGTGAAACAAAACGATTTTCTCAGAATCTTTTTTTTTCCCTGAGTTAGGAGAACGGCCTACATTTTGAGTGAATATCTCGAAAGTAAATCAGTGTAAATGCATGAAGTACTACACTTGTACTGCCTCACCAAGTCAACTACACGCACACCTTGCTCGTGTTTTTTTACGATTTCATGCCTTAATTCAATGGGCATCATCCTCCTCTTCTCAGCACTGTCCTCTGCACTTACTTTCTTAGGACCTATGGTTAGAAAAAAGAAATTTGGCAAAATAACTGCACAAAAAGCAGAACACAAGAGAGATGCTTCCATGGCAAGGTAACCACGTGCACTCTTGTGGCGTTCGCTGCGCCAAATAGTGGCAGCTAATCTAAAGCTCACTCGTAACTCGGATTTTGGCTTGCAATTCAAAGCAAAAAATCGACCGAATGACAGCTTGTAACTCAGAAAACTCGTAAGTTGGGGCATACATAAGTCAAGGTACCACTGTAACTTTTAATTACTGTATACCATACATTACTGCAATACGTACAGTGGTACCTTGGGATACGAACAGCTTAAAACACGAACAATTATGCAAGTGTATTTATGCAAGTGTATTTATGCAAATGTATTTATGCACGTGTATTTATGTAAGTGCTTTTGTAAGTGCATTTTTGGGGTCTGAAACAAATTAATCTAATTTACATTATTCCTTATGGGAACAAATTTGTTCAGTATCGGCACTCGAACAGCCTTCTGGAACAAAATAAGTTTGTATCCCAAGGTACCACTGTACCTTGGAATGACATTCTCCTCAAACTCTTAATTTCAGATTTTGATACATTTTAAAAGAATAATTTTCACTGTAGAGTGTATTATCTGTCTCATTATTTAGTAATACAGTGGACCCTCGCCTAACGATATTAATCCGTTCCTGAGAGCTCATCGTTAGCCAAAATTATCGTTAGCCGAGTTAATTGTCCCCATAAGAAATAATGGAAATCCAATTAATCCGATCCAGACAGCCAAAAGTATTAAAAAAAAAATTTTTTTTCATGAAATATACATTTCCCTACAAAGAAAACAATAAGACATGCACAATAACTACATAAATAAATGTTAAAATGACACTTACCTTCATTGAAGAGTATTGATGAGTGATGAGACACTGTTTTTCTTGAACACTGGGATTTTCAGAGTGATACATGAGTAAAGGCTTCACTTTGCAATCCCCACTAGCATTACAACAAAGCATGAGAGTTAGCCTGTCTTTCACAGGCATGTGTCCTAGGAGTGCATTTTCCTCCTGAGTAATGTAGGTCCTGTTTGGCATTTTCTTCCAGAACAGGCCTGTTTCATCACAATTGAACACTTGTTGGGGGATGAGTTTTTCAGCTTTACCATGCCTTATTGCACTGTGTATGCCACTAGAATTCCTAAATCTCTCAAACCAACCTCTGCTGGCCTTAAATTCACCAATATGAGCACTAGTTCCAGGCATTTTTTCCTGTTCACCTGGGTGTTAGTTGACTGTTGTGGGTCGCATCCTGGGGGACAAGATTAAGGGCCCCAATGGAAATAAGTTACAGTCCTCGATGATGCACTGGCTTTCCTGGGTTATCCTGGGTGGCTAACCCTGTGGGGTTAATCGTTTCTCGGTAATTGTTTCACGTTAAGCCACACCAACAACACTCTCTCCACATCTTTGAGTAGTGCAGCTGACTGTGGTGGAGCAACAGCCGACTGTGGTGCAGCAACAGCTGACTGTGGTGCAGCAACAGCTGACGGTGGTGCAGCAACAGCTAACGGTGGTGCAGCAACAGCTAACGGTGGTGCAGCAACAGCTGACTGTGGTGCAGCAACAGCTGACTGTGGTGCAGCAACAGCTGACAGTGGTGCAGCAACAGCTGACGGTGGTGCAGCAACAGCTGATGGTGGTGCAGCAACAGCTGACTGATCCAGCAACAGCTGACTGTGGTGCAGCAACAGCTGACTGATGCAGCAACAGCTGACTGGCCCAGCAACAGCTGACCGTGGTGAAGCAACAGCTGAATGGTCCAGCAACAGCTGACGGTGGTGCAGCAGCAGCAGCAGCAGCAGCAGCTGACGGTGGTGCAGCCGCAGCAGCAGCTGACTGTGGTACGATAGTATTTCTCAAACTTTTTACCACAAGGGTGGCACTAGAAGCTTTCTTTGGGCCCCTGGTGGCTTATTTAGCAGTTACAAGCACTATAAACAATGGAATAATATAACCGGCCACCCTGGTTTGTAAACAATGATGGCAGTGCTGGATGGACAGGTTTGGGGCAAGTCATGTTGGTGAGAAACAGCTGACGGTGGTGCAGCAGCAGCTGACTGTGGTGCAGCAGCAGCTGACCGTGGTGCAGCAGCAGCTGACTGTGGTGCAGCAGCAGCTGACTGTGGTGCAGCAGCAGCTGACCGTGGTGCAGCAGCAGCTGACTGTGGTGCAGCAGCAGCTGACTGTGGTGCAGCAGCAGCTGACTGTGGTGCAGCAGCAGCTGACCATGGTGCAGGAGCAGCTCACCGTGGTTCAGCAACAGCTGACTGTGGTGCAGCAGCAGTTCACCATGGTGCAGCAGCAGCTGACTGTGGTGCAGCAGCAGCTGACAGTGGTTCAGCAACAGCTGACTGTGGTGCAGCAGCAGTTGACCATGGTGCAGCAACAGCTGATGGTGGTGCAGCAACAGCTGATGGTGGTGCAGCAACAGCTGACTGTGGTGCAGCAGCAGCTGACCATGGTGCAGCAAACTGGTGCAGCAACAGCTGACCATGGTGCAGCAACACCTGACTGCGGTACGATAGTATTTCTCACCCTTTTTACCACAGGGCTGGCACTAGAAGCTTTCTTTGGGCCCATGATGGCTTATTTAGCAGTTGCAAGCACTATAAACAATGGAATAATACAAAATGTATCGAATGTATGCATGCAACCGGCCACCATGGCTTGTAAACAATGACGGTAAGGCAGCTGAGGCACTCAGGCTGGACAGACAGGTTAGGGAGGAATCATGTTGGGCGAGTTTTTTATCGTTAAGCGGGCCAAAATTTTTACACTCAAACGCTTCGTTAGGCAGATTTAACGTTATGTGATGCGTTCGTTAGGCGAGGGTCCACTGTACAGTACAGTACACCTCCGGTTTTCGTTCTTAATCTGTTCCAGGAGGTCGGCCAAAATCTGAAATGGACGAAAACCGAAGTAATATTTCCCACAAGAAATAATGTAAATCCAATTAATCCATTTCAGACACCCAAAAATATTAACAAGAAATAAATTTTATAGAGAATAACTATAGTGCTGCAGCACTTCAGTGGTTAGCTCTTCCCTGTGGTTATTCACCAACTCTTCCACATCCTGGCCACTCACATCCAACCCCATGGACTTCCCCAAAGCCAAAATAGATTCCACAACAGATGTAAGGTTTTCAAGTTTACACTAACTTACATTAAGTTAGTAATAGAACTAGGCATTAGAAAACAATAAAAAGTAAAATACATACACAGTACAGATCTCCCTCAACATTCACGTTTTCAACTTTCACGGGCTTCACACATTCGTGAATTCCCAACCGCCAAAATCCCAGCCACCAAATTCCCAGCCGCCAAATCATATTTAAGTTTCCCGCCACCTGCGAGTCCCTACTACCCTCCCACCGACCCCCACAACTGGCAGCCAGCCCTCCCACCACTCAGTGTGGTGAGTGTTTTGTTTATTTATTATTTGCTATTAAACTACAGTATAAATAATGTAAACCCATTCATGACTGCATATTGGAATGGCTATTCGGACAGGTATCAGACAGTGACATCATGTGTTTACTCTGAACACAGCAAAGAATCGAACATTTCTGCTACAGCTAATAATAATAATAGTAGTAGTAGTAGTAGTAGTAGTAGTAGTAGTAGTAGTAGTAGTAGTAGTAGTAGTAGTAGTAGTAGTAGTAGTAGTAGTAATTAGTAGTAATTAGTAGTAATTAGTAGTAATTAGTAGTAATTAGTAGTAATTAGTAGTAATTAGTAGTAATTAGTAGTGATTAGTAGTGATTAGTAGTAATTAGTAGTAATTAGTAGTAATTAGTAGTAATTAGTAGTAATTAATAATAATTAATAATAATTAATAATAATTAATAATAATAATAATTAATAATTAATAATTAATAATAATTAATAATAATTAATAATAATAATAATTAATAATAATTAATAATAATTAATAATTAATAATAATTAATAATAATTAATAATAATTAATAATAATTAATAATAATTAATAATAATAATTAATAATTAATAATAATTAATAATTAATAATTAATAATAATAATAATAATAATAAAGTAGGAGAAACTTTTAGAGAGGGTGTGGTAGGTAAGTTTGGGGTGCCAGGTGTAAATGATAATGGGAGCCCTTTGATTGAACTTTGTATAGAAAGGGGTTTAGTTATAGGTAATACATATTTTAAGAAAAAGAGGATAAATAAGTATACACGATATGATGTAGGGCGAAATGACAGTAGTTTGTTGGATTATGTATTGGTAGATAAAAGACTGTTGAGTAGACTTCAGGATGTACATGTTTATAGAGGGGCCACAGATATATCAGATCACTTTCTAGTTGTAGCTACACTGAGAGTAAAAGGTAGATGGGATACAAGGAGAATAGAAGCATCAGGGAAGAGAGAGGTGAAGGTTTATAAACTAAAAGAGGAGGCAGTTAGGGTAAGATATAAACAGCTATTGGAGGATAGATGGGCTAATGAGAGCATAGGCAATGGGGTCGAAGAGGTATGGGGTAGGTTTAAAAATGTAGTGTTAGAGTGTTCAGCAGAAGTTTGTGGTTACAGGAAAGTGGGTGCAGGAGGGAAGAGGAGCGATTGGTGGAATGATGATGTAAAGAGAGTAGTAAGGGAGAAAAAGTTAGCATATGAGAAGTTTTTACAAAGTAGAAGTGATGCAAGGAGGGAAGAGTATATGGAGAAAAAGAGAGAGGTTAAGAGAGTGGTGAAGCAATGTAAAAAGAGAGCAAATGAGAGAGTGGGTGAGATGTTATCAACAAATTTTGTTGAAAATAAGAAAAAGTTTTGGAGTGAGATTAACAAGTTAAGAAAGCCTAGAGATCAAATTGATTTGTCAGTTAAAAATAGGAGAGGAGAGTTATTACATGGAGAGATAGAGGTATTGGGCAGAAGGAAGGAATATTTTGAGGAATTGTTAAATGTTGATGAAGATAGGGAAGCTGTGATTTCGTGTATAGGGCAAGGAGGAATAACATCTTGTAGGAGTGAGGAAGAGCCAGTTGTGAGTGTGGGGGAAGTTCGTGAGGCAGTAGGTAAAATGAAAGGGGGTAAGGCAGCCGGGATTGATGGGATAAAGATAGAAATGTTAAAAGCAGGTGGGGATATAGTTTTGGAGTGGTTGGTGCAATTATTTAATAAATGTATGGAAGAGGGTAAGGTACCTAGGGATTGGCAGAGAGCATGCATAGTTCCTTTGTATAAAGGCAAAGGGGATAAAAGAGAGTGCAAAAATTATAGGGGGATAAGTCTGTTGAGTGTACCTGGTATAGTGTATGGTAGAGTTAAAATTGAAAGAATTAAGAGTAAGACGGAGAATAGGATAGCAGATGAACAAGGAGGCTTTAGGAAAGGTAGGGGGTGTGTGGACCAGGTGTTTACAGTGAAACATATAAGTGAACAGTATTTAGATAAGGCTAAAGAGGTCTTTGTGGCATTTATGGATTTGGAAAAGGCGTATGACAGGGTGGATAGGGGGGCAATGTGGCAGATGTTGCAAGTGTATGGTGTAGGAGGTAGGTTACTGAAAGCAGTGAAGAGTTTTTACGAGGATAGTGAGGCTCAAGTTAGAGTATGTAGGAAAGAGGGAAATTTTTTCCCAGTAAAAGTAGGCCTTAGACAAGGATGTGTGATGTCACCGTGGTTGTTTAATATATTTATAGATGGGGTTGTAAGAGAAGTAAATGCGAGGGTCTTGGCAAGAGGCGTGGAGTTAAAAGATAAAGAATCACACACAAAGTGGGAGTTGTCACAGCTGCTCTTTGCTGATGACACTGTGCTCTTGGGAGATTCTGAAGAGAAGTTGCAGAGATTGGTGGATGAATTTGGTAGGGTGTGCAAAAGAAGAAAATTAAAGGTGAATACAGGAAAGAGTAAGGTTATGAGGATAACAAAAAGATTAGGTGATGAAAGATTGAATATCAGATTGGAGGGAGAGAGTATGGAGGAGGTGAACGTATTCAGATATTTGGGAGTGGACGTGTCAGCGGATGGGTCTATGAAAGATGAGGTGAATCATAGAATTGATGAGGGAAAAAGAGTGAGTGGTGCACTTAGGAGTCTGTGGAGACAAAGAACTTTGTCCTTGGAGGCAAAGAGGGGAATGTATGAGAGTATAGTTTTACCAACGCTCTTATATGGGTGTGAAGCGTGGGTGATGAATGTTGCAGCGAGGAGAAGGCTGGAGGCAGTGGAGATGTCATGTCTGAGGGCAATGTGTGGTGTGAATATAATGCAGAGAATTCGTAGTTTGGAAGTTAGGAGGAGGTGCGGGATTACCAAAACTGTTGTCCAGAGGGCTGAGGAAGGGTTGTTGAGGTGGTTCGGACATGTAGAGAGAATGGAGCGAAACAGAATGACTTCAAGAGTGTATCAGTCTGTAGTGGAAGGAAGGCGGGGTAGGGGTCGGCCTAGGAAGGGTTGGAGGGAGGGGGTAAAGGAGGTTTTGTGTGCGAGGGGCTTGGACTTCCAGCAGGCATGCGTGAGCGTGTTTGATAGGAGTGAATGGAGACAAATGGTTTTTAATACTTGACGTGCTGTTGGAGTGTGAGCAAAGTAACATTTATGAAGGGATTCAGGGAAACCGGCAGGCCGGACTTGAGTTCTGGAGATGGGAAGTACAGTGCCTGCACTCTGAAGGAGGGGTGTTAATGTTGCAGTTTTAAAAACTGTAGTGTAAAGCACCCTTCTGGCAAGACAGTGATGGAGTGAATGATGGTGAAAGTTTTTCTTTTTCGGGCCACCCTGCCTTGGTGGGAATCGGCCGGTGTGATAATAAAAAAAAAAAAAAAAAAAAATAATAATAATAATAATAATAAATACGATATAATTGAAGAAGGAAATTGTACAAAAATACAAGGGAGTGGTTGACACATCGTCAGTATGGCTTTGTTTATGCTGGAGTGAACATTAGTCTCCGTGCTCTTCCAAGCATTTCACAATAATTCATTGTGTTTGGTGCTTGTAGATTGAGTGCGACTGGAGTGGTTGAGGCAGTGGTTGAGGCAGCTGTTGAGGCAGCGATTGAGGCAGTGGTTGAGGCAGTGGTTGAGGCAGTGGTTGAGGCAGCGATTGAGGCAGCGATTGAGGCAGTGGTTGAGGCAGCAGTTGAGGCAGCGATTGAGGCAGTGGTTGAGGCAGCAGTTGAGGCAGCGATTGAGGCAGCGGTTGAGGCAATGGTTGAGGCAGCTGTTGAGGCAGCTGTTGAGGCAGTGGTTGAGGCAGCTGTTGAGGCAGCGGTTGAGGCAGCGATTGAGGCAGTGGGTGAGGCAGCGGTTGAGGCAGCGATTGAGGCAGCAATTGAGGCAGTGGTTGAGGCAGCGATTGAGGCAGCTGTTGAGGTAGCAATTGAGGCAGCGATTGAGGCAGTGGTTGAGGCAGCGATTGAGGCAGTGGTTGAGGCAGCTGTTGAGGCAGTGGTTGAGGCAGCGATTGAGGCAGCGGTTGAGGCAGCGGTTGAGGCAGCGGTTGAGGCAGCGATTGAGGCAGCGATTGAGGCAGCGATTGAGGCAGCTGTTGAGGCAGCTGTTGAGGCAGCGATTGAGGCAGCGGTTGAGGCAGCGATTGAGGCAGCGATTGAGGCAGCAATTGAGGCAGCAGTTGAGGCAGAGGTATTTAATAACATACATGTTATTAATAATAATAATACATGTTATTAATAATATGTACTATTATTATTTATAACATATATGTTATTAAATACCACTGCCTCAACCGCTGAATTATTGTGAAATGTTTGGAAGAGCAAGGAGACTAATGCTCACTCCAGCATAAACAAAGCCATACTGACGATGTGTCAATCGCTCCCTCGTATTTTTGTACAATTTCCTTCTTCAATTATATCGTATTTATTATTATTATTATTATTATTATTATTATTATTATTATTATTATTATTATTATTATTATTATTACTATTGTTATTATTAGCAGTAGCAGAAATGTTTGATTCTTTGCTGTGTTCAAGAGTAAACACATGATGTCACTGTCTAATACCTGTCCGAATAGCCATTCCAATATGCAGTCATGAATGGGTTTACATTATTTATACTGTAGTTTAATAGCAAATAATGAACAAACAAAACACTCACCACACTGAGTGGTGGGAGGGCTGGCTGCCAGTTGTGGGGGTCGGTGGGAGGGTAGTAGGGACTCGCAGTGGTTGAGGAAGTGGTGGAGGCATTGGTGGAGGCAGTGGTATTTAATAACATACATGCTATTAAAGCATAACATGTATATATTTAGTACAATTTACAACATTTTCATATATTTTATGATTGTTCATGGTTCAACAAGTTAAGGAAGCAGTATTGTATTATATTTCCCTGCAATATATTGGGGCACCAAACATTCACGGTTTTTCAACATTCGCGAGGCTCTTGATCCCCTAACCCTCGCAAATGTTGAGGGAGACCTGTACATTCATTGCTTACCTTAAAATATTTGTAGTCTTATTGTAGGACAAGAAGTAAGTACAGTTATTCAGGCTAAAACATTGTGTAGTTTTAAAAATTGGGTAGATAAATACATGAGTGGGTGTGGGTGGGTGTGAGTTGGACCTGGCTAGCTTGTGCTGCTGGGTCTGGTGCCGTGCTCCATCCTTGAGTGGAGGTGACCAGACTGGGTGGGTCACTGGGCTATTCCGGGGGAGAGGGGGTGATAGGACGACATGGACCTGCTCTGCATGGGTCAGTAGGCCTGTTGCATGTTCCATGAGTTTAATTGTTTCTAACAATTACCTTCAGATGCCATCATGAACAAAGGGAGAAGTAACGAATAATTCATGACGAGAATTGTAAACAAAAGCAGAGTAGGGAAGTGATTGGGCCAGACACAGATTCATACAATTTTCTCTAATGTTGGACCAGAGAAAACGCAATGTTTACCCTCCACCAACTCGCCCCTCGATAGCATATAAACACTGCATGTTTATATGCTATATAACATGTTTCTTATATAATTTTGAAGAAAATATCATAGATGGATTAATGAAAATGTCTATATTAACCTAAAATAACACATTTAATGTGCCCAAGAGTGAATCACAAACGTATGAGTGGCCCAGGTGCATGCGTCTGGTACTGACGATTTCTGAGTGAATGTACAAAACCCAGGGGAAAATTTTGCCTAAAAGTGCTCAAAATCCTAACTGTACAATTTCCGCACTGGACGAAAACTGGGGGTCCACTGTATATCCAACATCATTAAACCTGTGGCCTGGTCTCAGATTACATCCTAAATTGAAAACATAAAAGTACTAAGAACTACAGTGGATCACTGATACTATTAAGGAAGTTTCACCAGATATTCATATACCTGAAGATCACATGGAGGTCATTCCGGGTATCAATGCCCCCGCGGCCCGGTCCATGACCAGGCCTCCCGGTGGATCAGGGCCTGATCAACCAGGCTGTTACTGTTGGCCGCACGCAGTCCAACGTATGAGCCACAGCCCGGCTGATCCGGCACTGACTTTAGGTATCTGTCCAGCTCTCTTGAAGGCAGCCAGATAACTACATAATTCTGTACAGACCCTACTTTTTGAATATTCCTTTGCTACATAAATGACTGTTAAAATCAGGATTAAATTTTATATTTAAGATAACCAAATAGCCCTGATTCATAAGCAAAATATTTTAACTAGCAATGAGGAAGTGAAGAATCTCTATAAAGGGAAGATAATTCATACCACAACACAAATGAATGAAGTTTCTATGAACCTTTAAATATGAAAGACAGCGCTGTCCATGCCAGTTGATCATGACTGGTGTGGTTGGTGCGAGGGATGAGTACACTCCACCTGCATTTCCCACACCCAGAGAACTGAATTGTTGGCTTGGTTTGATCTCAAGAGCTCTCTTGTTCACCTTGAATTCTGGATCAGGATGTGCCTGTAAATAAGTATACCTTAGAATCTTTGTAATGATGGTGTTGTGACTGATGTGTGATAGTGGTGGCATTGTTAGATGTTCAATATAATGTAGTATTGGTGTGGTGGTAGTAGTGTGATGATAGCAGTGTAATGGTAATGAAGAATCATAGTGGAGAATGATATAATAATTTTGTGGTGGTGGAGAGTGTTATGATAATATTGTGGTGGTCGAGAGTGTTATGATAATATTGTGGTGGTCGAGTGTTATGATAATATTGTGGTGGTCGAGAGTGTTATGATAATATTGTGGTGGTCGAGTGTTATGATAATATTGTGGTGGTCGAGTGTTATGATAATATTGTGGTGGTGGAGAGTGTTATGATAATATTGTGGTGGTCGAGAGTGTTATGATAATATTGTGGTGGTCGAGTGTTATGATAATATTGTGGTGGTCGAGAGTGTTATGATAATATTGTGGTGGTCGAGAGTGTTATGATAATATTGTGGTGGTCGAGAGTGTTATGATAATATTGTGGTGGTCGAGAGTGTTATGATAATATTGTGGTGGTCGAGAGTGTTATGATAATATTGTGGTGGTCGAGTGTTATGATAATATTGTGGTGGTCGAGAGTGTTATGATAACATTGTGGTGGTCGAGTGTTATGATAATATTGTGGTGGTCGAGTGTTATGATAATATTGTGGTGGTCGAGTGTTATGATAATATTGTGGTGGTCGAGAGTGTTATGATAATGTTGTGGTGGTAGAGTGTGATAGGCTAATGTTATGATAGTGGGGCAATTATGATGCTGTGTAACTGACAGTAAATTGTATGATCATATTGTATGTGGTGGCATTATTCTGCTGTGGCGGTGGTATGGAATCACATGTGGTGTTTGATGATGGAAATGTTGCTAGGGTGATGAGTGGTTATGAGGTGATGTAATGGTCTTATAGTAATAAGTGGTAGCAGTGTTTTGTGATTATGTGAAAGATTGTGTAGTAATATTTAGAGATGGTGCTGCTGCTGCTGCTTTTGGTGTGTGAGAATGACCAAAAAGTGTGTTGTGGTCCAAGCAGTTATAATGTTGATATGTGAGGATGAAGTTTTGCCATTTATTAGTAGTGTTTTTGTGGTGATGGAATAGCTGGCAGTGTGGTGCATGGCTGTGGCAATGTAAACTACCTATGTATGCTGAAAATGGTATAAAATACTGACAAGTTAATGAGTAAGACACATGTGCAACAGTTGGGTATCTTTATTGCTGAAACATTTCTCCTACACGGAAGGCTTCATTGGTCAAATATTGAGGAGAATGCATTGTAAACAGCAGGAGTAGTGGTGAGGTGAAGATGATGTAATTGGTCCATCAATCTTGGAGAAATAGTTTGAGGTGGTCAGTCCCTCAGCCTGGCTGAAAGACTGAGCACCTCGAACTACCTATGTGCTGGGTTATAAATCAGATCTCACCAGTCTATGCAGCCTAGAATGACCTTACTATAATAACTCTAACACAACTAGAATTATACATATACAGAAGCAAACACCTAGGTAGTAGGTTGGTAAACAGCAACCGCCCAGGGAGGTACTACCGTCCTGCCAAGCGAGTGTACAACGAAAACCTGTAATTGTTTTACATGATGGTAGGATTGCTGGTGTCTTTTGTCTGTCTCATAAACATGCAAGATTTCAGGTATGTCTTGCTACTTCTACTTGCACTTAGGTCACACT
The DNA here is from genome assembly GCF_038502225.1 of Cherax quadricarinatus. Lineage (NCBI taxonomy): Eukaryota > Metazoa > Arthropoda > Malacostraca > Decapoda > Parastacidae > Cherax > Cherax quadricarinatus. Next base: position 19,321,918 of record NC_091328.1, read on the forward strand.
ACACATACATGTACAAGCATATATATATACACACCCCTCTGGGTATTCTTCTATTTTCTTTCTAGTTCTTGTTCTTGTTTATTTCCTCTTATCTCCATGGGGAAGTGGAACAGAATTCTTCCTCCGTAAGCCATGCGTGTTGTAAGAGGAGACTAAAATGCCGGGAGCAAGGGCCTAGTAACCCCTTCTCCTGTATAAATTACTCAATTTAAAAGAGAAACTTTCGTTTTTCTTTTTGGGCCACCCTGCCTTGGTGGGATACGGCCGGTGTGTTGAAAGAAAGAAAGAAGCAAAGTACAGTAAACGTCAATTTAACGGACCAGTAAGGAGCATGTGACAATAACTGCAATTTTGTATATAGAAACAATATTATTTTGCTACAACTGTAGCAATAATGAAAAAATCTATAACTAGTGTGCTTAGTCCATTTTTTTAAGATTCAAGTGATCCAGCAGATTTTATTCTTTATTTCAAAAGTCTACTAAATTGAGGTTAGTTAAAACAAGGGTTTACTGTACATACTTCTTTAAACTAAATAATTGCTTAACAATCTCTGACAATTTCCATCTTACAGAAAACAAAAAATAACCATACCTTGAGTGCAAGGAGTTTGGACACAATGATTTCATCCTTGGCATGAGCAGCAATGAAGAGAGCTTTGCATTCATCATCCCTAGCATGGCTTTTGAGCAGCAGGTCCAACATACCCAAGTCTCGGTTACGACATGCTTCTACCAAAGCAGTTGAGCCTAGCAAAATATTGGTGTGCATCACTATTTTCTAGGAAGTACCAGTAAATAATAATAGTCTTTCTTAAACATCAGGTTTCACAATGAGTCTAGTAAATCAAAGTAAATTAACTTATGATATTCATTTAATAATTATGGTAAGAGCTCAAACATTTTACACAAACAGCAAAATGGCCTACCATTTCTTCAAATATAGTTTTCTGCACAAATTTATGGGCTTCAATTCTCCACTATTTTTTCTGACTGGCAACCCACAAATGAATGTGATTATCCAATAATTATTGTCTCAATGGCTGTCCTACATTTAAATGTCTTTATAGTCTGGTCATTATTATGAATGTTGATACTAAGAGGATTAGAGAGATACATTACAGAGGTATGGTCTCAGACACACAAAATGAACCTATATCTGAAATATAATTTGGTAATATTTGAAATTTCTAGTTCCATGGGACCTCTAGGCCTGTAATCCCTAAGGATGATTATACTGAAAACTCCTATTTTAATTCATCAATGTATATTTTAAAATATAGTACTGCCTAGACAGTCCCAAGTTATATTATTCTTAGCTAATTAAAGAAAACTGTTATTTAAATACGGCCTCCCCTCACTTAATGACTGAGAACCATTCCAAAGACCAAGTCATTAAACAAATTTGTCGCTAAGTGAGGAACATACTATAATAGTAGTGAGTTTGTGTCAACTATCTTTGATATTGTTTTAATGTCACCTTTGTAGCATTTATAACTTTTTTGATATATTTTTAAATGTTTATACAGTAGTGTACTGTATATTGAAATAAACAGAATAAAGGAAATCAGCTCTAATATACATTATTTAGGTATGGATACTTGTCAGAGAGCCCACTGTAAGTCCGAGGCGTCGGTAAACGAGTGCATCGCTAAGTGAGGAGAGAGTGCACTTTAAAAGTTATTTTATTACATTATTTACAGTACAGCCTCTCCTCAGTGACGTACTCGTGTACCAACCGCTCGGACTTACAACCAACTCTCCAACTAGCATGCAAACCAAAGTAATGTATATTAGAGCTGATTTCCTCTATTCTGTTTATTACAGTATACCTTTGATATACCTTTGAAGAATTTTGAGAGTATATCTACTCTCTGAGCCCGGCCATGGGCCAGGCTCATCTGGTGCTTGCCTGGTCAACCAGGCTGTTGCTGCTGGAGGCCCGCTGCCCCACATATCCATCACAGCCTGGTTGATCTGGCACCTGGTGAAGATACTTGTCTAGTTTCCTCTTGAAGGCTTCAACACTTGTTCCAGCAGTGTTTCTGATATCTTCTGGTAAGATGTTGAAAAGTCTGGGACCCCGGATGTTGATACAGTGTTCCCTTATTGTCCCCACCGCACCCCTGCTCCTCACTGGGTTTATTTTACACTTCCTCCCATATCTCTCACTCCAGTATGTTGTTATGGCAGTGTGCAGATTTGGGACCAAGCCCTCGAGTACCTTCCAGGTATATATTATCATGTACCTCTCTCTCCTCCGCTCCAATGAGTACATGTTCAAGACTTGCAGGCGTTCCCAGTAGTTTAGGTGCTTTACTGGTTCAATGTGAGCCATAAACGATCTCTGTATTTGTTCCAGCTCCGATATTTCTCCTGCCCTGAACAGGGCTGTCAGCACTGAGCAATATTCTAAGTGAGGGAGCACTAGCGATTTGAAGAGTGTCACCATCAGCATTGGTTCCCTTGTTTTGAAAGTTCTCAATACCCACCCAGTCATCTTCCTGGCTGTCGTGATCTTTGTCTTGTTATGGTCTTTAAAAGAAAGGTCCACTGACATAATTATTCCTAGGTCTTTTACGTGTTCCTTACGTTCTATTTGGTGACCCTCTTGAGTTTTGTATATAGAGCTCCTTTTGAGTTCTTCATTCTTTCCATACATAAGCAGCTGGAACTTATTACCACTGAACGTCATGTTGTTTTCCACTGCCCACTGAAAAACCCTGTTTATGTCTTCCTGTACTTTTTCAGTGTTCTCTACCGTACTGACTTTCATGCTTATTTTAGTGTTATCTGCAAATGATGATACAAAAGTGCGCCGGGTGTTTTTGTCTATGTCTGCTATGAGGATAGGGAACAGCAGAGGTGCCAGGACAGTGCCTTGGGGCACTGAGCTTTTGACCTCACTGATGCTGGATCTTGCCCTGTTCACTACTACTTTTTGCGTTGTGTGTGTTAGGAAACCAAAAATACATCTGCCTACCTATCCCGTAATGCCCATGGCCTTCATTTTGTGTGCTATCACTCCATGATCGCATTTGTCAAACGCCTTTGCAAAATCTGTGTAAATCACATCTGCGTGTGATTTACACAGCAGCTGTGACCGACATGATCATCCTGCTCTAAAACCATGCTGGTTCGGGTTATGTTGGTTGTGCTGGTCCATGAAATTTGTAACCTGCCGTCTCATCACTCGTTCAAAGATTTTTATGATGTGAGAGGTTAGGGCTACTGGTCTGTAATTTTTAGCTAGTGCTCAGTACTACCTCCCTTGTGCAAAGGAGCTATGTCTGCACTCTTTAAGGCCTCCGGTATTTCACCTAGATCTAAGCTCTTTCTCCAAAGAATATTGAGGGCTCGTGCTAGTGGTACTTTGCACTTCTTTATAAATAGAGCATTCCATGAATCTGGTCCAGGTGCTGAGTGAGTTGGCATGTTTTCCATTTCTTTTTCGAAATCTATGGGATTTGTACTAATGCCAGTTAGTTGGTCTGTGCGGCCTTCTTCTGGAGTGAAAAATATTTCTGCATTTTCTACCTTGCTGTCATTTAGTGGGTTGCTGAACACCGACTCATACTGTTCTTTTAGGATTTCACTCATTTCCTGTTCATCGTCAGCATACGAGTCTCTTCTCAGTAGTGGTCCAATTCTACAGGTAGTTCTTAGCTTGGATTTTGCATAGGAATAGAAATATTTTGAGTTTCTTGCAATATCCTGTATGGCCTTTTGTTCCCTTTGTACTTCTTCTGTGAGGTATGACATCCTAAGTTTTTGCTCTAATTCAGTGATCTCTCTGCTAAGTCTATCTTTCCTCTGTTGTAGCATATTTGTGTTTTTAAGCAGTTCAGTAACCCATTTTCTTCTTCTGTACCATCTCCTATGCTCTCTCTCTATATCTGATCTTCTGGGTTTCCTCAATGGTACATGTTTCATACATACTTTGTATGCTTCTGTATTCAGCTTCTCTAGGCACTGGTGGGGATTTAGGTCGCTCATGTCTGATTCCCAGGGTATGTCTGATAGCTCTTGGTTTATTTTTTCCCAGTTAATTCTATAGTTGTTAAAATTAAACTTACTGAACATCCCGTCTCTAACTTTTGCGATGCAGTTTCCTACCCCTGAGTTAATACTAGATTGAACCTCTATGATGTTATGATCAGAGTAAATAGTTTTGGAAACTGTTATGTCTCTGATCAGTTCCTCGTTGTTTGTGAATATCAAATCCAGGATATTTTCATTTCAAGTGGGATCAATTACCTGTTGGTTTAAAGAGTACTTTTCACAAAGCCTCATTATTTCCCTGGTATGTACCTGTTGAGCCAGGGTGCTTCCCGGGGATATTTCTGGTATAACATTACGTTGTCCCATCTTCCATTTTACATGAGGGAGATTAAAATCTCCAAGGTGTAAAATATTTGGTGCAGGGCTTTCTAGCCTATCCAGATAGCTATCTATCTTACTTAACTGATCTGTGAATTCCTCAGCAGTTGCTGATGGTGGTTTGTATACTAGGATAATTACCAAATTCCTATTTTCAACTTTAATGCCTAGAATTTCTACTATATCATTCGCAGAATTCAGCACTTCTGCGCAACAGAAAGTATCCTTTACATAGATTCCTACTCCTCCCTGTGACCTATTGATTCTATCACATCTATACATGTTGTAGTTTACTATCTTTATCTCTCCATCCAAAACATCCCTTGTATGTGTTTCTGTAAATGCTCCGAATATGGCATTCGCCTCTGTCAGGAGCCCACTGACATAACTAACTTTGTCATTTTTATTTGATTTCAAACCCTGTATATTTGCAAATATGAAGCAGGAATTACCAAGTGGGATGTTTTGTCTCGCTTTGTGTTTCATTAGTACCACTGGTGGTGTACTACCTGGTATGTCCCCTGGTGTACACTCCCCTGGTTTCTCCAGTACTGGCTTCGCGTTTGTTTGCTTATTCGGCCTTGACGGGCTGATGCCTGGTTTGGTATGCCCCATTTTACTGCCCACCTGTCCTCTCTGTACCATTCCCCCTGTTTGTCTCTCCCTTTGTTTTGATCTTTTCTCTTTTTGTCTAAAAAAGAATGCTGTTCAATTTCCCTTTCTCTGCTAACTCTGTAGTGCCGCATTCCTTTTACATGATGGTCTGGACAGCTCAAGTCATAACATTCTCTTGACTGCGTTGAAGCTTTACACATTACTGGATGGAAGTACCTGCACTCTTTGTTGAAACGACACTTTCCCTTCCTCAACATGTTCGCACATTTTCTGGTGTGTTTATTCCAACAATCTCTGCCATATAGGCACATACCTTTAGCATAGTAACTGCAAATGTTCTGATTACCTATATTTATTGATTCTGTGTTGTTCCCAAGTTCTGCCACCTGATCTGAGTTCCCTTGTTCACTTTTTTCTAGGCTAATTTCTTCCCTTTGCTCATTTTCATTTGTTCCTGTTCTAGTTTTCTCATCCTCCCTTCCCCTTTCCGCTATGTTATGTATCCCTGTTTCCTTTTCCGACTTGCTCTGTATGACGTTTTCTACTCTTGCTCTTACTTTCACTCCTTGGTTTTCACCTCTATTTGCATTTTCCTCCTTTTCTTGTTCCTTTTCCCCTGTTTTCCACTCTTTGTATAACTCTGGCAAGCTCCTTAGAAACTTCCTTACGCTTTCTAGGTTTTCACTTTTCAGTACCTCTCTTATGCTTAACCAGCTGTCCCTTTCACTGGGGCAAATCCAGAAACAACTTTCTTGTTTTTGGTCATTTGTCATGGTTGCATCAAACTTTGTACATGATATATGTGATATTGTACCGCATATTTCACAATCAATGCCCCTCATGTTTCTCCCAAAGATTTTTTCACATATACAACAGCCTTTATTCCTGGCCATGATTACTTTTAAAACAGGTGCATGTGGTGGATGGTGTATTTATTATGTACGGCTGGTGGTGGGGTGGCTGGTAGGTGAGAGTTGCTGAGCAGTGGGTATCCTTGGGGATATGGTACAGACAATAGGAGGAGGGGGCTGTGCAGTGGGGTGATAAGCTGGGAGATAGGGGTCTGTGGAAAGTGGTGAAGGTGCGAGGAGGGGAGGCCTTGGGTGGGATTGTTGGATGGGTGAGGTAGGATCCGGAGAATGGGGTGGGGGCATGAGGCGGGGGCTTGGAGGAGGGGTGCGGGTGGCACTTTCAACTTGTTCCCATATAATTATACCATAGTTTTACACTACACTCGGGATTAAAAGGATTAATTCTTATCCATAAATTCAGTTTACTATATCACTGCCTATTTATATTCTTTTCGTCTATTCGCTATATGTGGTAACTCATACCTTGGTGTATCACTTGTCACATGTCAACACCAGGACAAGTAGATTGCCCCACCACTGCCACACTTCACAATTGTTTTTTATTTTATTTCCTTTTATTTTATCACTGGTATTTTGTCACTGTGTTGTACACTGGTTATCTCAAGTATATACAATGTATTCGTTCAAGATACACTTTTCTTTTCACTGCACTACACTGGGATGGTTATATTGTTCACACAGCACTAGACCTACGGTAACTTTCCCCTGCACTTCTATAGCAGTAAACTTAGGAGAGGTAACAGGGAAAAACACGTCACACAGTAGACTTATGCCTTTTCCTTGATTGTATGCTTAATTTATGTATACTGTGATTCCCTGCACCTCAATGCTACCATCACTCATTTTATTACTTTTGACTGTAGTAAATATTCCTCCGTTATTTCCACTTCTCTGGACCTCCGGCAATAGTTCGCTAGTGCAAGTTGCTTGTAAATATTCCCATATGCTACACCATATATTTTACGCTATACTGGGGATAATTTAGATTACTCGTATCTACAATTTATTTCACTATGCCACTACACATGTATATATTTGTCACTCGCCCTATTACTTATAGATAGTTCAATATCTGTTTGTTTATTTCCACTTGTGTCGACATCTGGCAATAGTTCGCTAGTGCTGGTCAGGCTTATTTCCAGAGTAACCGTTGTTCTAACCGGCATTCTCCATATGACACTGTAATCCATATTTTTCTATCTGGTGTTCACTGATATTCCTTTTATGTTGGTTCACAAGGAAGTATATCACTTTATGGTTGCACACGCTTATTTCCCGCCCTCTGTTCCCACTTGGGACTATCAGGAAAAGTAATTTTTGATGGAGCTCGACCGCACATGACTTCCCCTCACACTGTCTCCTCAGCTACACTACTGTATATACATTTAAAAATAGACAAAAATATTTATAAATGGTGCAAAGATGACATTAAAAAAATATCTAAAGATAGTTGGCACAATCCCACTACAATACGCTCCTCACTTAACAACCAATTCGCTTACTGACCTACTCTTAGGAACGGAACCCCATCGTTAAGTGAGGAGAGGCTGTATTTATCATTAAAAGTAAATAAAATACAATATTTGAATTTTCTATTTTCTATAAATTAGAAAATTTTCTAAATTAGCCAATGTAAATAACTAAACTTACAAGGAAAAGTAAAGGTTAAAATAACAATATAAATATACCTGTGAAAATATACTCATCCTCGGCTAGTCTGGCCATCTCATCATCAGGCAAGTATACCCGAAGGTTGGGGTTTGCTCCTGCTGCAAGCAGCATTGACACAATGCTGTGATGCTTGTTCTTTACTGCGATGTGTAGTGCTGTCTCTGTAGTTCAATCATTTTAAATGATTAATATTGGTGTTATAAGTAACAAAAAAAAATCATATGCTGTATAACAGCATATTCTAGATACAGTATTATTTCTTTAGGCATCAGATGTAAAAAAAATACGATTTAAATCAAGCTGTATTTTTTCTTGAAAAATAAAATTTTTAAGGAGGAAACATTCTATACGAGGTATTAAGAAAAAAATCTGCAGGAAATCAAATTCCTGAACTCTGAAGGAGTGGAGGCAGGGGGTTATAACTGGGAGGGTCATGCAAACTGTGATGTCTGCACACTTCTAGGTAGAACTGCTCGACAGCTATTTGAGTTTTTTTTTTTTTTTTTTTTTTGTGGGTGGGGGGTTGTAACCCTACCTCAGTTTGAGATGGTCAGTCTTCTACAAAACTTTATAATAATAATAATAATAATAATAATAATAATAATAATAATAATAATAATAATAATACGTAATAATATTTTTATTTTATTTTATTATCACACTGGCCGATTCCCACCAAGGCAGGGTGGCCCAAAAAAGAAAAACTTTCATCATCATTCACTCCATCACTGTCTTGCCAGAAGGGTGCTTTACACTACAGTTTTTAAACTGCAACATTAACACCCCTCCTTCAGAGTGCAGGCACTGTACTTCCCATCTCCAGGACTCAAGTACGGCCTGCCGGTTTCCCTGAATCCCTTCATAAATGTTACTTTGCTCACACTCCAACAGCACGTCAAGTATTAAAAACCATTTGTCTCCATTCACTCCTATCAAACACGCTCACGCATGCCTGCTGGAAGTCCAAGCCCCTTGCACACAAAACCTCCTTTACCCCCTCCCTCCAACCCTTCCTAGGCCGACCCCTACCCCGCCTTCCTTCCACTACAGACTGATACACTCTTGAAGTCATTCTGTTTCGCTCCATTCTCTCTACATGTCCGAACCACCTCAACAACCCTTCCTCAGCCCTCTGGACAACAGTTTTGGTAATCCCGCACCTCTTCCTAACTTCCAAACTACGAATTCTCTGCATTATATTCACACCACACATTGCCCTCAGACATGACATCTCCACTGCCTCCAGCCTTCTCCTCGCTGCAACATTCATCACCCACGCTTCACACCCATATAAGAGCGTTGGTAAAACTATACTCTCATACATTCCCCTCTTTGCCTCCAAGGACAAAGTTCTTTGTCTCCACAGACTCCTAAGTGCACCACTCACTCTTTTTCCCTCATCAATTCTATGATTCACCTCATCTTTCATAGACCCATCCGCTGACACGTCCACTCCCAAATATCTGAATACGTTCACCTCCTCCATACTCTCTCCCTCCAATCTGATATTCAATCTTTCATCACCTAATCTTTTTATCCTCATAACCTTACTCTTTCCTGTATTCACCTTTAATTTTCTTCTTTTGCACACCCTACCAAATTCATCCACCAATCTCTGCAGCTTCTCTTCAGAATCTCCCAAAAGCACAGTGTCATCAGCAAAGAGCAGCTGTGACAACTCCCACTTTGTGTGTGATTCTTTATCTTTTAACTCCACGCCTCTTGTCAAGACCCTCGCATTTACTTCTCTTACAACCCCATCTATAAATATATTAAACAACCACGGTGACATCACACATCCTTGTCTAAGGCCTACTTTTACTGGGAAAAAATTTCCCTCTTTCCTACATACTCTAACTTGAGCCTCACTATCCTCGTAAAAACTCTTCACTGCTTTCAGTAACCTACCTCCTACACCATACACTTGCAACATCTGCCACATTGCCCTCCTATCCACCCTGTCATACGCCTTTTCCAAATCCATAAATGCCACAAAGACCTCTTTAGCCTTATCTAAATACTGTTCACTTATATGTTTCACTGTAAACACCTGGTCCACACACCCCCTACCTTTCCTAAAGCCTCCTTGTTCATCTGCTATCCTATTCTCCGTCTTACTCTTAATTCTTTCAATTATAACTCTACCATACACTTTACCAGGTACACTCAACAGACTTATCCCCCTATAATTTTTGCACTCTCTTTTATCCCCTTTGCCTTTATACAAAGGAACTATGCATGCTCTCTGCCAATCACTAGGTACCTTACCCTCTTCCATACATTTATTAAATAATTGCACCAACCACTCCAAAACTATATCCCCACCTGCTTTTAACATTTCTATCTTTATCCCATCAATCCCGGCTGCCTTACCCCCTTTCATTTTACCTACTGCCTCACGAACTTCCCCCACACTCACAACTGGCTCTTCCTCACTCCTACAAGATGTTATTCCTCCTTGCCCTATACACGAAATCACAGCTTCCCTATCTTCATCAACATTTAACAATTCCTCAAAATATTCCCTCCATCTTCCCAATACCTCTAACTCTCCATTTAATAACTCTCCTCTCCTATTTTTAACTGACAAATCCATTTGTTCTCTAGGCTTTCTTAACTTGTTAATCTCACTCCAAAACTTTTTCTTATTTTCAACAAAATTTGTTGATAACATCTCACCCACTCTCTCATTTGCTCTCTTTTTACATTGCTTCACCACTCTCTTAACCTCTCTCTTTTTCTCCATATACTCTTCCCTCCTTGCATCACTTCTACTTTGTAAAAACTTCTCATATGCTAACTTTTTCTCCCTTACTACTCTCTTTACATCATCATTCCACCAATCGCTCCTCTTCCCTCCTGCACCCACTTTCCTGTAACCACAAACTTCTGCTGAACACTCTAACACTACATTTTTAAACCTACCCCATACCTCTTCGACCCCATTGCCTATGCTCTCATTAGCCCATCTATCCTCCGATAGCTGTTTATATCTTACCCTAACTGCCACCTCTTTTAGTTTATAAACCTTCACCTCTCTCTTCCCTGATGCTTCTATTCTCCTTGTATCCCATCTACCTTTTACTCTCAGTGTAGCTACAACTAGAAAGTGATCTGATATATCTGTGGCCCCTCTATAAACATGTACATCCTGAAGTCTACTCAACAGTCTTTTATCTACCAATACATAATCCAACAAACTACTGTCATTTCACCCTACATCATATCGTGTATACTTATTTATCCTCTTTTTCTTAAAATATGTATTACCTATAACTAAACCCCTTTCTATACAAAGTTCAATCAAAGGGCTCCCATTATCATTTACACCTGGCACCCCAAACTTACCTACCACACCCTCTCTAAAAGTTTCTCCTACTTTAGCATTCAGGTCCCCTACCACAATTATTCTCTCACTTGGTTCAAAGGCTCCTATACATTCACTTAACATCTCCCAAAATCTCTCTCTCTCCTCTGCATTCCTCTCTTCTCCAGGTGCATACACGCTTATTATGACCCACTTCTCGCATCCAACCTTTACTTTAATCCACATAATTCTTGAATTTACACATTCATATTCTCTTTTCTCCTTCCATAACTGATCATTTAACATTACTGCTACCCCTTCCTTTGCTCTAACTCTCTCAGATACTCCAGATAATAATAATAATAATAATAATAATAATAATAATAATAATAATAATAATAATAATAAAAAAAACGAGTTCAAGACTGACAATGGATGTATGTATCCTGAAGAATTTCACTTCAACCTAAACTGAGCCTACCTGTCAGGCTTGTAAAAATTTAGATTTTTTCAATTTTTAATTGGGAGGGGAAGGGGGTAGGGCTAAACCCATAGAGGTCATATAGTGCCTCAAGCATTAGAGGCATTTACACATGGGATCAAGAGCCTCTCACCAATATCAGTGACACCTTTGAGGGGTTTGAATTTTTCTGCTTTTACAACCGAGACTAAGGTCAAAACTATCCTAGTTGCCACCTCATCAGCCAGGTTATCACTGCCAATGGCCCACAGGCTTACATAGCCATCACAATGGAAATAAATGGTATAAAATACCAACACTATGGAAATATAAACACACATGCAGTATAATGTGATCCTTTATTGACCACATTTTGCCCACACAGTGGGCTTTTTCAAGTCACAAACAGATCTACCTGGGGTGGAAGGTACGCGAGTATTTATAGTCAGGTTCAGAATGCTGAGGTCAGGTGGAGAATGCTGCATCTGATGATGTACCGAGTGGGGTTATAGAGTCATCAGATGCAGCATTCTCCACCTGACCTCAGCATTCTGAACATGACTATAAATACTCGCATACCTTCCACCCCAGGTAGATCTGTTTGTGACTTGAAAAAGTCCACTGTATAAGCAAAATGTTGTCAATAAAGGATCACATTATACTGCATATGTGTTTATATTTCCATAGCCATCACAACCTGACTGATCAGGCACCTACTGAAGAAGTAGACTAGTTACTAACTTTATGTTAGCAATACTTCTTATATGTATTAGTAGAACATTAAAAAGTTATGAACCTCAGACATTGACAGTGTTCTCTAATTGTGGTTATGGAACCCATACTTTTCAGCTGATTTATTCCATTCTACATTTCCTCCCAGATTAGGAATGTGGCCTTTAGTATTTCCCATGTGTAGATTATAAGTTTTAATTCCAATGTATATACATTTTCTTATCTATATACTAATACATTAACTGTGGTATTTTTGTGGCAATTCAAACTTTCTTAAAGATATATCTTACAAACATTACTTTTAGAACACTAATCCATCTCACAACCAGAAAAATGTTAACATTTTATGATGACATCATGCTATCTTTTTTTTTTTTCAACAAACTGGCTGTATCCCACCAATGCAGGATGACCTAAAAAGGAAAAGGAAATTTTTTTTTTTAAATTTAGTACAGGAGAAGGGGTTACTAGCCCCTTGCTCCCATCATTTTAGTTGCCTCTTGTGACACACATGGCTTACAGAGGAAGGATTCCTTTCCAGTTCTCCATGGAGACTATTTTACACAGTAGGGCCCCACTTATTCGGCAGGTTAGGTTCCAGGCTACTGCCGGAAAGCAGACCTCCATTTTTTTTCCATTTATAAATGCATATAAATGCCAGATAGCAAGTTTACACTAACATATATTAAGCTAGCAATAGAACTAGGCATTAAAAAGTAAAATACACACACAGTACACTCATTATTTACCTCAAAATATTTGTAGTCTTAATGTAGGGCAAAAGGTGAGTAGTATTTACTCTAAGAAGTCAGGTGTGGTAGCCCTCCTGGCCACCCCACCCACACATGCTATACTACGATGCTTAAAGCTCCCTAGAGCGATAAAATGCATATACAGTAGACCTATTACTTACCTTACAATATTTGTAGACTTAATGTAGGGCGAGAGGTGAAGAGTATTTATTTGTATAAAGTCTTGTGGGAGGTATGGCATCCTGCCTGGCCACTCCCACCTACTATGACATTAAGCTCCCTAGAGCGATAAAATGCATATATAGTACACTCATTAATTACCTTAAAATACTTGTAGTCTTAATGTAGGGTGAGAGGTAAGTTTTATTTGTATGAAGTCAGGTTGGGAAGCATGAGTAGCCAGGAAGGGCAGCCCTCCCCACCCCACCCACACGTAATGTAAACAAACCAGATGAACGCGTCTGGTTTTCGTCACAAGTCCTACAAGTTGTCTGGCTACCACAAGTCCTACAAGTTGCCTGGCTACCACAAGTCCTACAAGTTGCCTGGCTACCACAAGTCCTACAAGTTGCCTGGCTACCACAAGTCCTACAAGTTGCCTGGCTACCACAAGTCCTACAAGTTGCCTGGCTACCACAAGTCTGGCTACAAGTCCTGTTCTGGCTACCACAAGTCCTACAAGTTGCCTGGCTACTGGCTACCACAAGTCCTACAAGTGCCTGGCTACCACAAGTCCTACACGTACCACACGTCCTACAAGTTGCCTGGCTACCACAAGTCCTACAAGTTGCCTGGCTACCGCAAGTCCTACAAGTTGCCTGGCTACCACAAGTAGTACAAGTTGCCTGGCTACCACAAGTTGCTTGGCTACCACAAGTCCTACAAGTTGTCTGGCTACCACAAGTCCTATAAGCTGCCCGGCTACCACAAGTTGCTTGGCTACCAAAAGTGCTACAAGTTGTCTGGCTACCACAGATCAGCCTTGATTTGGCTTCCATTGTAGAGAGGCTGCTACTGCTAAGTACAAAGCATCACGAAGGTATAGAGACATCCTACCACCTATAACAGGAACTTGCACAGGCAAGCCTGTAGGCATATGGGTGATGTTCAAAAGTGGGCCATTGATAAATGGACACTAAAAGAAAGCTAGCATCAGGTAGGGTAGGCTCCAAAACCTGGTGGTCCCTGGTCAAGGACAGACAAGGTTATCTGCCTGGTGAACTCATTCCACCTCTAAATCGACAGGATGGGACTACCTCTACTAGTAGTCAAGAGAAGGCGGACCTCTTTGCTGAACACTTTGCTACCAAAATGCAAGTTCCTGATCCAGCAAGGGACCCTCCTTGGCTAGCTGCAAGAACTGTGTCAAAACTGTCAGTGGTGACAATAAGGCAGGAGGAGGTGCATTTCGTTCTTAAATCGCTTGACCAAGAAAAGGCTGTGGGCCCAGACAAGTTGAGCCCAAGATTGCTGAGATGATGTGCAGACCAGCTAGCAGCACCTCTAACTCACATCTTTCAGCACTGCCTAGTACAGTGTAAATGGCCCTCTCTATGGAAAGAGGCAAATGTAGTCCCTGTTAACAAAAAGAAGAGCAGAGCAGAAATCAGCAACTACAGACCAGTGTCACTCCTGTCAATCACTGGTAAGATCCATGAGACAATAATCTCAAGACAAATGACAAGAGTTTTTTGACTTCCACTCACTACTTTGTGATCGTCAATATGGCTAAAGGAAAGGTTACTCTGCTGCTGATCTGTTGTTAAACCTCTCCACTAAGTGGCACCAGTCACTGGATGAATCCAAAGTCAGCTGTGTGATAGCACTGGACATTGCTGGTGCTTTCGACCGGGTGTGGCACCAGGGCCTCTTAGCAAAACTTCAAGCACTGGGAATTGCAGGCTCTACGTTATGTCTCCTCAGTGATTACCTTCATGGTAGATCTCTAAGTGTAGTTCTCAACTGAACGGAATCAGCAAGACATCCTATTGGGGCAAGTGTTCCACAAGGAAGCGTACTGGGACCATTGTTATGGAATGTCTACTTCAACGACCTTCTTCATCTCATCCCAGAATCACACTGACATTCACTTATCCAAGAGAAGAAATGCCAGCTGCTCTAAGCTACATCAATCACCAGCTGAGAGCTATATCAGCTTGGGGAAATAGATGGCAAGTAACATTTGCACCAGAGAAAACGCAAATGATGATCGTCTCTGGGCATCATGATGGTAATGCTGGTGCAGTAGTAAGGATGAATGGGAGGGTGTTGGCACCTGGAGAAGAAGTTGATATCCTTGGGGTGAAATCTGACTCCAGACTAACCATGAATAATCATGTTGTAAATCTTGCAAACAAGGCAGCCAGGAAGCTTACAGCACTTTGCCATATCTCGCATCTGCTTGACAGTAGGGTTTGCAAGATTCTGTAAGAGGCACAAGTATGCTCACACCTTGAGTATGCTCCACTTTCTTGGTTTGCCTGCCCCCCCCCCCCCCTCATCTGCGACTGCTTGACAGAGTAGAGAACAGAGCAAGACGTCTAATCTCTCGCCTGGGCCCATCCTGGATAGATCTGTCATTTCAGCAGAGCCTTCAACATAGGAGGGATGTGGGTGGCCTTACTGTTATGTACAAGGCCAATATTGTCAAAGTACCACACTTGGATCCACTTCGAGGACAGTGTGAAACAAGCTTTTATGCCACAAGACGGGCAGAAACCAGCAACTTCACTCTGGCTTTACCCTTCTCCAGAACATCACTCCATCTGAGATCATATATACCCAGGATGACTCGAGTATGGAACACATTCGTACAGCATAATGATGTCAACGAGATAAAGTCAGTTGATCACATGAAAATGCTGGCCCACAGATGGCTCCAACTTCATCCTGTTCCCTACTCGTACGTCTCATAACAACAAAAATGCTTTCAAATGAGCTGATGTAGGTAACAGCTCTTAGCTTGCCAATAAAGTTAGGAATCCTTAACCTGTAAATAGCTTGTCAATAAAGCTAGGGATCCTTAACCTTGTCAAACCCTATGTTAAAAAAAAAAAAAAGTCCTACAAGTTGCCTGGCTACCACAAGTCCTACAAGTTGCTTGGCTACCATGCACAAATTCCATAAGTGAGATAGGGGTAAATAAGTGAGTGATATAGGGCCAGGAGGGTTGACTGTGGAACATAGTACCGTATCTTCGATAGTACGATGCCTACGGTCTTGGAAATTTTCTTGGAAATTTGTTGTATATGTGTTTGAAATTTGAGTCTATTATTAAGGTGGATTCCTAAGAATTTTCCCTCTGTGAGCTTTCATACATTTATTAAACAAAAATACTAACCACTCCAACACTATATCCCTCCCTGCTTTTAACATTTCTGTCATGATCCTATCAGATTCAGCTGCTTTACTCCCTTTCATTCAAAGTAATGCCTTATGCACCTCCCCCACACTCACATCCTACTCTTCTTCACTCCTAAAAGATGGTATACCTCCCTGGCCAGTGCATGAAATTACCACCTCCCTTTCTTCATCGACATCTAAAAAATCTTCAAAATACTCCCGCCATCTACCCAATACCTCCATCTCCCCATCTACTAACTCCCCTACTCTATTTTTAAATGACAAATCCATTCGTTCCCTAGGCTTTCTTAACTTGTTTATTTTTTATATTTTTTTTTATCACACTGGCCGATTCCCACCAAGGCAGGGTGGCCCGAAAAAGAAAAACTTTCACAATCATTCACTCCATCACTGTCTTGCCAGAAGGGTGCTTTATACTACAGTTTTTAAACTGCAACATTAACACCCTTCCTTCAGAGTGCAGGCACTGTACTTCCCATCTCCAGGACTCAAGTCCGGCCTGCCGGTTTCCCTGAACCCCTTCATAAATGTTACTTTGCTCACACTCCAACAACACGTCAAGTATTAAAAACCATTTGTCTCCATTCACTCCTATCAAACACGCTCACGCATGCCTGCTGGAAGTCCAAGCCCCTCGCACACGAAACCTCCTTTACCCCCTCCCTCCAACCTTTCCTAGGCCGACCCCTACCCCGCCTTCCTTCCACTACAGACTGATACACTCTTGAAGTCACTCTGTTTCGCTCCATTCTCTCTACATGTCCGAACCACCTCAACAAACCTTCCTCAGCCCTCTGGACAACAGTTTTGGTAATCCCGCACCTCCTCCTAACTTCCAAACTACGAATTCTCTGCATTATATTCACACCACACATTGCCCTCAGACATGACATCTCCACTGCCTCCAGCATTCTCCTCGCTGCAACATTCATCACCCATGCTTCACACCCATATAAGAGCGTTGGTAAAACTATACTCTCATACATTCCCCTCTTTGCCTCCAAGGACAAAGTTCTTTGTCTCCACAGACTCCTAAGTGCACCGGTCACCCTTTTCCCCTCATCAATTCTATGATTCACCTCATCTTTCATAGACCCATCCGCTGACACGTCCACTCCCAAATATCTGAATACCTTCACCTCCTCCATACTCTCTCCCTCCAATCTGATACCCAATCTTTCATCACCTAATCTTTTTGTTATCCTCATAACCTTACTCTTTCCTGTATTCACTTTTAATTTTCTTCTTTTGCACACCCTACCAAATTCATCCACCAATCTCTGCAACTTCTCTTCAGAATCTCCCAAGAGCACAGTGTCATCAGCAAAGAGCAGCTGTGACAACTCCCACTTTGTGTGTGATTCTTTATCTTTTAACTCCACGCCTCTTGCCAAGACCCTCGCATTTACTTCTCTTACAACCCCATCTATAAATATATTAAACAACCACGGTGACATCACACATCCTTGTCTAAGGCCTACTTTTACTGGGAAATAATTTCCCTCTTTCCTACATACTCTAACTTGAGCCTCGCTATCCTCGTAAAAACTCTTCACTGCTTTCAGTAACCTACCTCCTACACCATACACCTGCAATATCTGCCACATTGCCCCCCTATCCACCCTGTCATATGTCTTTTCCAAATCCATAAATGCCACAAAGATCTCTTTAGCCTTATCTAAATACTGTTCACTTATATGTTTCACTGTGAACACCTGGTCCACACACCCCCTACCTTTCCTAAAGCCTCCTTGTTCATCTGCTATCCTATTCTCTGTCTTACTCTTAATTCTTTCAATAATAACTCTACCATACATTTTTACTTTATACTAAACAGATTGTTCCATATTTTGATTTTTTTTGTCCTTTTCCTTTATACAAAGGAACTATGCATGCTCCCCCAAAAACCCCCGGTACTTTACCCCTTCCCAAACATTTATTAAAAACCACCAACACTCCAAAACTAACCCCCACCTGTTTTTAACATTTCCCTTTATCCCATCAATCCCGCTGCCTTCCCCTTTCATTTTACCAGCCTCACAAACTTCCCCACTCACAACTGGCCTTCCTACCCTACAAGATGTTATTCCTTGCCCTATACACAAATCACAGCCCCATCTTCATCAAATTTAAAAACCCTAAAAAATATTCTCCATTTTCCCAAACCCCTCTAACTTCCATTTAATAACTCTCCTCCTTTTTTAACTGAAAAAATTTTTGCTTGGGTTTCCTAACCTGTTAATCTTACCCCAAAATTTTTTTTTATTTTCAAAAAAATTTGTTGATAAATCTCACCCACTCTCTCATTTGCCTTTTTTTACTTGTTCACCATTCTCTCTTAACCCCTCTTTTTCCATATATTCTTCCTCTCACTTCATTTTAAAAAAAACTTCTATGCTAATTTTTTTCTCCTTTACTACTCTCTTTCATCATCATTCCACCAATCCCCCCTTCCTCCCGCACCCACTCTCCTGTAACCACAAACTTCTGCTGAAACCTAACACTCATTTTTAAACCCCCCCAAACCCCTTCCCCTCTTGTATGACTTTTACCCATCTATCCTCCAATAGCGTTTATATTTTTACCCTAACTGCCTCTTTTTAGTTTTAAACCTTCCCCTCTCTTCCCTGATGCTTTATTTCCTTGTACCCCACTCCCTTTTTTACTTCTGTAGTTTAAACTAGAAAGGATCTGATATATCTGTGGCCCTATAAACATGTACATCCGGGAAGTCTACAAAAGTTTTTTTATCTACCAATACATAATCCAAAAAACACTGTCATTTGCCCTACATCATATCTTTATATTTTTTCCCTTTTTTTTTAAAAATATGAAACCCCATAATAAACCCCCTTTCTATAAAATTTCAACAAAGGGCTCCATTACATTTACACCGGGCACCTTACTTTTATCAATTCCCCCGCCCCTTTTGTTCACCCACACAATTTTTATCTCACCCCAAAAATTTTTCTTTTTTTTCCAACAATTTTTTTTGACGGGCCCCCCATTCCATCATCTGCTCTCTTTAATTCTCCCCACTTCCCCCTTTTTTTTTTCCCCCATATACTTTTTAAAACACTTCAGCTTTGTAAAACCTCCAAAAGTGCCTTTTTTTTTTTTATCACCCCCTTTTCTTCATCATTCCACCAATCACTCCTCCTGCACCCACCATCCTATAGCCAAAAATTTTTGCCCACATCTTATTGATTTTTAAAATTATTCCAACCCCTTCAACCCCCCCACTATATTTTCACTACCCACCCTTTCTGCCAATAGTTGTTTATATCCCCGAACTTCCCCCCTTTTAGTTTAACATTTTCCCCTTTTCTTACTTGTTGTCCCTTTTTTCCCTTTGTCCCATCATTTACTCAACAGCTACAACAAATAATGATCCGAAAAAACATTTCCCCTCTATAAACATGAACATCCTAAACCCTACCCATCAACCTTTTTATCCATCAAACAAATCTAACAAATTATTTATTATCAACATCCCTTGAAATTTTATTTATCCTTTTTTTAAAAAAAAATAATTACCATTCCCAAACTTCTTTCCACAAAGCTCAATTAAAGGCCCCTTTTTCATTTCCCCCCTGGCACCCAAATTTTAAAATTTTACCCCCTCCACAACATTTTAATTTTAGATTGAACCCCCAAACCCACAAGTATCTCACACGGTTTCAAAACTCACATACCCACCAATCCCAAAACCCCTTCTCTCCTCTAATTTTTTTCTAGGTGCATTTTGCTTTTTATGCCCCACTTTTCACATCCAACCTTTTTTTTATTCTACATAACCTTGAATTAATACATTTATATTCTCTTTTCCCTGCCATAGCTATCCTTCAACATTTTCTACTCCTTTTTTGTCTAACCTATTTGAAACCCAACCTAACCCCATTTATTTCCATGAAGCTTCCCCCCCTTCAGTTTTGTTTATGCCAAACATCCAGCTTCTTCATTCTAGCATCACAATCATAAAATTTACATAAAAATAAATTTTTATTATTATTTAGTTTATGCCCCATTTCTTCATTGTATTACAGAATGGATATAAAGCACGGGAAAAATGAAAAAGGAGGATGACAAAGGATCCATGATCAGAAATTTTC
This sequence comes from Cherax quadricarinatus, assembly GCF_038502225.1. Taxonomy (NCBI): domain Eukaryota; kingdom Metazoa; phylum Arthropoda; class Malacostraca; order Decapoda; family Parastacidae; genus Cherax; species Cherax quadricarinatus. Next base: position 19,342,181 of record NC_091328.1, read on the forward strand.
CCCCAAGGGGGACAGAGAGGGGTTGAATCTGCTTTTTGAAAGGTGCAGAATTAACCTTGAGGGTCGAAGGCCCTCTCCAAACTCGTCAGGCCCCAAAATTTAAAAAAAAAAAAAATTACTTTATAAAAAGATAGAAATTTTCCTATAAAAAAAAATTTTTAAAAATTTTGAAAAAATTTACAATTTGCCCCTTTTAGCGGTTCCAAAACTTAAAAAAGCTTTTTCCCCCACTTTGAGCCCCTTTTTTAAATTTTCACTGACTAGCCGACAAAAACATGTATTTTACTAGAATCCATTTTTCTATCGAATGAGGAAAAAACCCACCAATAAACTCAAACCCAGAAGGGGTTTGAAAAAATTTCCAACCACACAAATTAAAAGAGCCACTAAAAGGGGTCCAGAATAAAAAAAGAAAGACATTCCTGGACTAAATGACATTTCTCTTCTTTAGTCAGTCCAAGGCCCCTTTATTTCTTTTGTTTTCCACTTTAATTTTTTATTCTCCAAAAATATAAGATTTCTGTTATAGACTACTGCATTATGAAAAAATAAAATATTAGGGGCACTTGTGAAAGAATATTAGACTCACCGGAGGTTTGCACGCAAATTTTTTGATTTTTTTTTGGAAAAAATCAACTTTTTTACTTTGAGCTCAATTTCAAGGGCCCCTTTCATTGAAAAACCAGAAAAATATCCAATTTTTTTAAATGTCTTCCATTTAAAAAGACCAAGAAAACTAGAATACAAAAAAAAAAAATTTACAAAAATACACTGCAAAGTCGTTTTGTTTTATTAAAAAAATAAAAGTTTTTTTCATTACACGTGTGCTGCGGTTTTTTTTAGACTGTGCACACTGCCCAAAAGCCCATTCTTTCTTTGAAGGCCTACCAGCTTTCTCCATAGATTTGGGTCCAGAATTTATGAGACTAGTACGTAAAACCCCACGAAAGACTTTTAGACCATAAAACCTAAAAGGGTTAAAGGGTATATGATCCGGGTTTTATAAAGGGAAAAACAGGAAAAAAAAGGAAAAAAGGGGTTTTAAAAGATCAGAAGACGGGGACTCGAAATGGTTTTGTGAAAAATCAGATCCAGGAAGGTTTAGGAAAAAATTTATTTGGCTAGAGTTGGGTATGAAAAAAAAACCCCAGTACTGTCAAAAAACCAAGTCAGGTAGTTTAAAAAAGAGGTTGGGTAAAACAAGAATGGGGGGGGGGGGGAGGGAACCCACTAGCTTTTGGGTAATAGGTCTGATGACGTTCTTTTTTATGGATGTGGGCCTGACCCGACTAGGTTGGGTTTTGGGTTTGTTTGGGGGTGATTGGACTGTTTTCCCTGGGCCAAAGGGGCCCGTTGCAGTGTTCCCTTTTTTCTTATGTTCTTGGGAAAGTGTTTTTAAAAAAATTTAAAAGACTAAATGCAAGAGCAAGGGGTTGGGAACCCTCCCTGTATAAATTTTACCATTTTATATATGTTTAAAATGTTTATTTTGGCCCAAAAAAAGTGATTATGTATGAGTAGGAAACGTGAATGCGAAAAGAGATGTACCCGCCCAAACGATCCAAGAAACCCCATATGAAGATTTAAACGAAAATTTTCCCACGAAAAAACTCCCCCCGTGATTGTCCGACACGCCCCACGGTGGCCCAGCTAGTTTTGGGGCCAGTGGGTATCCAAAATATTTCGGGAATTTCATTATCCAGGTTTTAGTGCTTGTAATTGCAAAAAGCACCAGGACCCCAAGAAAGAGGCCCTCCTTGGGGAAAAAGGGGGGAAATAAGGGCTGAAAGAGATTTAAAGGTGCAAAGGGGTTGAACTGCAAACCTTTTTGGAGAAAAACACCCTGACACAGCTACGGCCCTTTGGGAACTGGGACAATGACAAAGAGGCCCCTTTTAGGAAAGTCTTAAAGGAACGGGGGGTACAGAGCCTATGGACATATTTTTTGGGGACAGAGGCCGTGACTTCGGTTCTAGGGAAAAAGAAGAAGGGGGGTTTAATTAGAAAAGAACGTACAACCCGAAGGGGGTTCTCTAAAAAAATTCCCCTTTCCCCCCCTTTCCCCGCCCATCAATCAAAGATCTTCAAAGGGGTCATGTATTCTTTTATAGAGTAGTATTTGATTTTTTCAGGGGTATTTAAAATTTAAAATTTCATGGTAAAAATTTTGTTTTTCATACTTTGGGGGTAGGGAAAGGGGTTAATTTATTTCTATTTTTTGGGGAAAATTTAACAGCAAAATAATTTTAAAAGAGCCCCGGGAAAGGGTTTATCATTCCAAATTTATTTTGGGGGTTTTTTCTTTTTTTTTACCCCCATGGAATGGGATTTTAAAAAAAAAAGGAGGGCTTTTCTTTTTTTTTTTTGGTCACCCGCCTTGGGGGGATACATAGGATTTTAAGAAGAATGGATGAAGGAAAAAAAAGTTTGGTTAAGCCTGGGTTAAGTGAGGAGGACAACAGATCAACTTTCCCCGATTATGGGGACCAATTGAACCAAAACAATAAGAGGGAATTACTTAAAAAAAATATAAGAGGGTTACACCCTTTTTTAAATTAATACATATAATGTCCAGGGGAAAAAAGTTATCCTTTTTGTAAATTTTTTGAAAAATTTTTTTAAAACTGAATGCCACCAGAAATTTGTGTTTTTGTTGGGCCCATCATACTTTCTCTGTTCTGCATTTGAGTTAATGCTTGTTTTGTATTTTCTATGCAGATTTTGAATATTACTACTGGTGTCCTGTTCCTTTTTTTGCTTTTTTTTTTTCTTTTTCTTTTTAGTCTGGGAAAATTTAAAAAATTAATATAACAGAAGGAAAAAAAAATTACTAAGAAAAGAACTTAAAGCCTTTTCAAAAACTATTTAAGATTAAAACCTAGAGAAAGGTGTACGGGGCAGGGGAAAAATCAACCAGTCTGCAAATACTGAAAACCTTCACGCTTTACTGGTCCTTGTATCCCCAAAAGGATAATTGGGAGGGGTTTACTTTTGTGGGAAAAGGGTTTGGCCTCAATGGGCGAGATTAACAATGGCATTCAAGAGGAGATTCTCTGACGAATCCATGGTGTCCGGGGGATAAGATCTAATGATATAAGATGTCCCAGCTGTGTTCCACCTCCTCTTCCACCCATTTTTAAAATAAAATTGCCATCCTTGCCCCTAGATTAAAAAAAAAAAAAGTTGGGAGGCAAAAAGTCTCCAATAAAAGGGATCCAGGTGTTGCCCTGTTCTGCTCATCAAAGTTAATTGGTTTTGTATTAACCCTTTGACTGTCGCAAAACCCCCAACCTGAGGTGTCTCCGGGGGTCGAAATTTAAAAAAAAAAAAAAATTTTTTTTTTCTTTTGAAATGATAGAGAATCTTTTCCGATTGTAATGACAAAAAAAGAAATTTATGGGAAAACTGACGGAATTATGCTCACCCCAGTTAGTGACTCGGGATATTTACAAAACGGGGTTTCCCCCCTTTTACCCCTTTTTTTTCCAATTCCCTTGTTCCAGCCCACCAAACTTATAATTTTTTAAAATCCATTTTTTTTGATTATTTAAAAAAACTGCCCATTTACCGATTTGAAACCAATAATGTGGTGAAATTTGCATTTTCCAATTTAAGAAAATTAAAAATATGACATTTTAAAAAAAGGTCCAGAAAAACAATGGACATTCCGGCTCTAAAATAACATTTTCTTTGTTATGTCATGTCTCCAGGCCCCCCGATATTCCTTTGCTTATTTTGAATTTTATTTAAAAAAAAATAGAAGATTTTTTATTTGCAGACTACTGCAATATGTAAAATTGTATAAATAACATCAACCCATTTATGACTATATTAGAATGGCTAGTTGACATTTTTGACAATGAATTATTTGTTTATTTTTTAATAGATTAAAACAAAAATTTCCCACTTTTATCCATTTTCCCCTTTTTTAGTAAAATCAATCAAAATCACCCCTATTTCTATAATGTGTTTTTTATTCATCAAATGAGACCAAAAAAACGAGAATACAAAAAATAAATATTATAATAAAAAGACCACAAAATCGGATTTTTAAATTAAAAAAAGTCGGGGTTTTTTTTTCAAAAACAGGGGCCAGGATTTTTTTTTAGGGTACACTGACCCCACAGACCCCCCCCATTGGGGCCCCAGCTTTCTCCCCCTTTATTTGAAGCTTAAATTTTTGAGAAAATACGCCAAACACAGTACGTAAGAGAATACGGCCGCCAAATCAAAGGGGTTAAAGATCCCCCTTTTTGCACCATGGGAGAAATTTATCAATAAAGAAGGGTACATCTGCATATTTATAGGTTTTTAAAAATATACAGTTATCATACCAAAGACAAAACATATTCACACTAAAGTTTAAAATCAAAAAATTATCTATTTATATTTCAAAAGGGAACTCAGGGGCTATTTTTGTTTCAGATGTATATAGAAAAGCTAAAATTTTACATTATATGTAAACATGTTTTTAAAACATCTGAAAGATTTGAGATTAATGAGAAACTAAAGCGAGGGTCATTTAAAAATGTGGGGTGTCAGCACACTTCTAGCAAGAAGTTATTGAAGAAATGATGGAATGTTTTTTTTTTTTTTTTTTTTCATTCTACCTGGTGAGCAGCCAGTGTGTTTTTTAAAAAAAAAATTATGTATGAAAAAATGACTCTGTCAATAACAACTGATTCTAATAATGAAAAAATTAATTTAAAGTTAATACTGTATATTAACAATGGCCTAAATCACTAGTGCAAAATAAAACCCCTCAAATGCCAATTAATCTCAAGGGAAAAGGTCTGAAGAGGTTCTTTCATTTTTTAAAGTATCTGATTTTTACTTTTTTTGATTATTATTCTATTAATTTATGGAGCAGTCTAGAATTCATACTGCACCTGGGGGAATAAGATATCTGGCAATTAAAAAGGAAAGGGTTTGGTCCAATTAGGATGCAAAAAGCATTTATAGCATCAATGAACCTTCCTGGGTTTTAATTTAAATAATAGCAAAATATAACTTTCTCTCGGGCAACTTAAGAGGTGTAATTCAATTTACACACACATTTGAGGTTTGATGCGGAGGAGGAAATCCCTTAAAAGTCTACTTTAGCAATTTTTTAATTTATTATGGATTTTAAAATTAAAAAAAAAGGTTTTCATGCTTTACTCATACAGCCCAAAAGATAAATATACAACACAGTACACATAAAATCCAGCTAGAGTATAGAGAAAAAAATTAAAAAACAATAGACAAAAATATACAAAAACAGTAAAATATAAAAACACTGAGTAACATTATGTATTATCTACAGTAAAATAAATATTCAGCTACAGTACAGTGAAAAAATTATCATTAATGCCACTATTCTTTTAATTTTTTTTTAATTCATAAAAATTGAGTAAATATATTTATTTATTTACCCAAAATTTTCAAAAATTTTAAAACAGTTAATACCGACCTTGACTTTCACTTCCTTTTTTTTGGGGTTGAAGATCAAAAGCTTTGATTGCCAACATAACAGGCAGGTATAATGCACCTTTCCCGCATCCTTTATTTTAAAATCAAAGGCCATTTCATATTGTACCCCGCTTATCCCCACAAAAAATTTTTTTTTGTTTTAGAAAAATTTAAAAAAATAATACAAAACAAAAAACTTGTAAGAAATTATAGATATACTAATAAAATTTACTTTATAATAATAGATAGAGGGAGCAAAGCAGGGGGGTGGTGGGGGAAAAAAATAAACCCCGGTTATTACTTTTAACAGGGGGGATCTAAAGAAAAAAATTTAAAAATCATTCATTCTTTAAATGTCTTCCCAGAAGTGCATGGACATCAAGTTTTTTGATTGTGTTAATCACAGCATTGCTACTCATCCTTCAAAATGTAGGCACTGGACAGTACTTCTCACCACCAGAACTCAAATCTATCTGACAAACCAATCTCCATGAATCCTTTCATGGACATTAACTTGCTTGCACTCCAACAACATGTCTAGTCACAAAATCATTTGTCTTTACTCAGTCTGATGTTACTCACTCATACATGCCTTCTGGATGCTCAAAACTTATACCATTCAAAAGCTCCTTGAAGTCCTACCTCTACTTCTTCCTGAGATATCCCTTATGTCTTTCACCCATCCCCGATTTATACACCCCCCCCTGGTTATGTATTCTTTTTTTCATTTTTCCTAACTGACTAAACTATTTAAACACCCCTGCCCCTTCCCTCCCTTTCCTCTTTCTTAATTATGCCTAAAATACCACCAGGCAATCTTCTAATTTCTTTACCATTCCTCATTATCTGCATAATATTCAACATGTGCACTACTTCTAACCTCCACCTCTCTGCAACAATCAAAGACAATGCCTCAAACCAATACAGTGTTGACATTAATATAATCAGATATATTTCCCATTTCTGAATCCACTGATAAGCTTCTTTCTTCTGAATGATGCCTCAATGGTACAGCTACCTTCTTTTCCTAATAGTGTCTTTCATAGACTTCTATGCAGATACATACTCTCTAAGATATCTAAATGATTAGTAATTCATTAAGTATTATTTTTTTAATGAAACTGGCCATCTCCCACCAAGGTAGACCCCCCCCCCAAAAAAAAAAAAAAAAAAACTTTCACCATCATTCATTCCACCACTGTCTTGCCAAAAATGTACATATTAATATTCTGATATACAGTATATCATAAAAGTAACAGAATTGCAAAGAAATGCATTTCAGAAATAACTCTATGGATTATTTAACATCCATACTGAATTTCTATTATGATATACAGTGGACCCTCGCCTAACGATATTAATCCGTTCCTGAGAGCTCAACGTTAGGCGAAATTATCGTTAGGCGAATTAATTTTCCCCATAAGAAATAATGGAAATCAAATTAATTTGAGCAAGACACCCAAAGTATGAAAAAAAAACAATTTTACCACATGAAATATTAATTTTAATACACACAAACTGAAGAAGAGATGTACAATACATGACACTTACCTTTATTGAAGATCTGGTGATGACTGATGGGATGGGAGGAGGGGAGAGTGTGGATGGTCTTAGTGTTTAGAAGGGGAATCCCCTTCCATTAGGACTTGAGGTGTCAAGTCCTTTTCTGGGGTTACTTCCCTTCTTTTAATGCCACTAGGACCAGCTTGAGTCACTGGACCTCTGTCGCACAATATATCTGTCCATAGAGGCCTGTACCTCTCGTTCCTTTATGATTTTCCTATAGTGGTTCACAACATTGTTAGTGTAATAGTCACCAGCATGGCTTGCAATAGCTGTCTGTGTCAGGGTGATTTTCATCAAAAAAGGTTTGCACTTCAAGCCACATTGCACACATTTCCTTGATCTTTGAAGTAGGCAACTTCTTCAATTTCTCTCTCCCCTCCTCCAAAGCAGCTTCCTCAGGTCTGGCCTCTTGCTGTTGAAGATGATCTAGCAGCTCATCAGTGGTTAGTTCGTCATTGTCCTCCTCCACCAACTCTTCCACATCCTCCCCACTAACCTCACCAATATGAGCACTAGTTCCAGGCATTTTTTCCTATTCACCTGGGTGTTAGTCAACTGTTGTGGGTCGCATCCTGGGGGACAAGATTAAGGACCCCAATGGAAATAAGTTACAGTCCTCGATGATGGACTGACTTTCTTGGGTTATCCTGGGTGGCTAACCCTCTGGGGTTAATCGCTTCTCGGTAATTGTTTCATGTTAAGCCATACCAACAACACACTCTCCACATCTTCAAGTAATACAGCTGATGGTGGTGCAGCAACAGCTGACTGTGGTGCAGCAACAGCTGACCGTGGTGCAGCAACAGCTGACCATGGTGCAGCAGCAGCTATGATGCAGAAGCAGCTGTGATGCAGCAGCAACAGCTGACCAAGGTGCAGCAGCAGCTGTGGTGCAGCAACAGCTGACTGGTCCAGCAACAGCTGATGGTGGTGCAGAAGCAGCTGACTGTGGTACGATAGTATTTCTCACCCTTTTTACCACAGGGTTGGCACTAGAAGCTTTCTTGGGGCCCATGGTCACTTATTTTGCAGGTGAAATCACTAAAAACACTGTGATAAAGAGAAATGTTCCGATTGTATGCTTGGATGTGACCGCTGAGGCTGGCTTGTAAACACTGCCACCCATGGAACAAGTGAGGCTGGCTCAGGCCGCACGTGGACGCGTCTCTGACGAATCGCGTTGAGCGAGTTTTTTAGCGCTAGGCGAGGCAAAATTTTTGTGTTAAAATGTATCGCTAGGCGGATTTAACGTTATGCGATGCCATCGTTAGGCGAGGGTCCACTGTATTTTATATAACCAGACTTGAGTCCTGGAAATGGGAAGTACAATGCCTGCACTCTAAAGGAGGGGTTTGGGATATTGGCAGTTTGGAGAGAGACATTGTGTATTTTTATATGTATATACTTCTAAACTGTTTGTATTCTGGGCACCTCTGCAAAAATAGTGATTATGTGTGAGGTGAAAGTGTTCAATGATGATGAAAGTATTTGGGGATTTTCTTTCTCTTTGGGTCACCCTGCCTTGGTGGGAGACGGCCAGCTTGTTGAAAAAAAATATATATATATATGTGTGTGTGTGTGTGTGTGTGTGTGTGTGTGAAAAAGAAAGAAAATCCCCAAAAAGAAAATACTTTCATCATCATTCAACACTTTCACCACACTCGCACATTATCACTGTTTTTGCAGAGGTGCTCAGAATACAACAGTCTAGAAGCATACACATATAAAGATACACAACATATCCCTCCAAACTGCCAATATCCCAAACCCCTCCTTTAAAGTGCAGGCATTGTACTTCCCATTTCCAGGACTCAAGTCCGACTATATGAAAATAACCGGTTTCCCTGAATCCCTTCACTAAATATTACCCTGCTCACACTCCAACAGATCGTCAGGTCCCAAGTACCATTCGTCTCCATTCACTCCTATCTAACACGCTCACGCACGCTTGCTGGAAGTCCAAACCCCTTACCCACAAAACCTCCTTTACCCCCTCTCTCCAACCCTTTCGAGGACGACCCCTACCCCGCCTTCCTTCCCCTATAGATTTATATGCTTTCCATGTCATTCTACTTTGATCCATTCTCTCTAAATGACCAAACCACCTCAACAACCCCTCCTCTGCCCTCTGACTAATACTTTTATTAACTCCACACCTTCTCCTAATTTCCACACTCCGAATTTTCTGCATAATATTTACACCACACATTGCCCTTAAACAGGACATCTCCACTGCCTCCAACCGTCTCCTCGCTGCTGCATTTACCACCCAAGCTTCGCACCCATATAAGAGTGTTGGTACTACTATACTTTCATACATACCCTTCTTTGCCTCCATAGATAACGTTTTTTGACTCCACATATACCTCAACACACCACTCACCTTTTTTCCCTCATCAATTCTATGATTAACCTCATCCTTCATAAATCCATCCGCCGACACGTCAACTCCCAAGTATCTGAAAACATTCACTTCTTCCATACTCCTCCTCCCAATTTGATATCCAATTTTTCTTTATCCAAATCATTTGACACCCTCATCACCTTACTCTTTTCTATGTTCACTTTCAACTTTCTACCTTTACACACATTCCCAAACTCATCCACTAACCTTTGCAATTTTTCTTTAGAATCTCCCATAAGCACAGTATCATCAGCAAAAAGTAACTGTGTCAATTCCCATTTTGAATTTGATTCCCCATAATTTAATCCCACCCCTCTCCCAAACACCCTAGCATTTACTTCCTTTACAACCCCATCTATAAATATATTAAACAACCATGGTGACATTACACATCCCTGTCTAAGACCTACTTTTACCGGGAAGTAGTCTCCCTCTCTTCTACACACCCTAACCTGAGCCTCACTATCCTCATAAAAACTCTTTACAGCATTTAATAACTTACCACCTATTCCATGTACTTGCAACATCTGCCACATTGCTCCTCTATCCACTCTATCATATGCCTTTTCTAAATCCATAAATGCAATAAAAACTTCCCTATCTTTATCTAAATACTGTTCACATATATGCTTCAATGTAAACACCTGATCTACACATCCCCTACCCACTCTAAAACCTTCTTGCTCATCCGCAATTCTACATTCTGTCTTACCTCTAATTCTTTCAATTATAACCCTACCGTACACTTTTCCTGGTATACTCAGTAAGCTTATTCCTCTATAATTTTTACAGTCTCTTTTGTCCCCTTTCCCTTTATATAAAGGGACTATACATGCTCTCTGCCAATCCCTAGGTACCTTCCCCTCTTTCATACATTTATTAAACAAAAGTACCAACCACTCCAACACTATATCCCCCCCTGCTTTTAACATTTCTGTCATGATCCCATCAGTTCCAGCTGCTTTACCCCCTTTCATTTTACGTAATGCCTCACGTACCTCCCCCACACTTACATTCTGCTCTTCTTCACTCCTAAAAGATGGTATACCTCCCTGACCAGTGCATGAAATTACTGCCTCTGTTTCTTCCTTAACATTTAAAAGTTCCTCAAAATATTCTCGCCATCTACCCAATACCTCCATCTCCCCATCTACTAACTCCCCTACTCTGTTTTTAACTGACAAATCCATATTTTCCCTAGGCTTTCTTAACTTGTTTAACTCACTCCAAAATTTTTTCTTATTTTCATTAAAATTTCTTGACAGTGCCTCTCCCACTCTATCATCTGCTCTCCTTTTGCACTCTCTCACCACTCTCTTTACCTTTCTTTTACTCTCCATATACTCTGCTCTTCTTATAACACTTCTGCTTTGTAAAAACCTCTCATAAGCTACCTTTTTCTCTTTTATCACACCCTTTACTTCATCATTCCACCAATCACTCCTCTTTCCTCCTGCCCCCACCCTCCTATAACCACAAACTTCTGCCCCACATTCTAATACTGCATTTTTAAAACTATTCCAACCCTCTTCAACCCCCCCACTACTCATCTTTGCACTAGCCCACCTTTCTGCCAATAGACGCTTATATCTCACCCGAACTTCCTCCTCCCTTAGTTTATACACTTTCACCTCCCTCTTACTTGTTGTTGCCACCTTCCTCTTTTCCCATCTACCTCTTACTCTAACTGTAGCTACAACTAAATAATGATCCGATATATCAGTTGCCCCTCTATAAACATGTACATCCTGGAGCCTACCCATCAACCTTTTATCCACCAATACATAATCTAATAAACTACTTTCATTACGTGCTACATCATACCTTGTATATTTATTTATCCTCTTTTTCATAAAATATGTATTACTTATTACCAAATTTCTTTCTACACGTAGCTCAATTAAAGGCTCCCCATTTACATTTACCCCTGGCACCCCAAATTTACCTACTACTCCTTCCACAACATTTTTACCCACTTTAGCATTGAAATCCCCAACCACCATTACTCTCACACTTGATTCAAAACTCCCCACGCATTCACTCAACATTTCCCAAAATCTCTCTCTCTCCTCTACACTTCTCTCTTCTCCAGGTGCATACACGCTTATTATAACCCACTTTTCACATCCAATCTTTATTTTACTCCACATAATCCTTGAATTAATACATTTATAGTCCCTCTTTTCCTGCCATAGCTTATCCTTCAACATTATTGCTACTCCTTCTTTAGCTCTAACTCTATTTGAAACCCCTGACCTAATCCCATTTATTCCTCTCCACTGAAACTCTCCCACCCCATTCAGCTTTGTTTCACTTAAAGCCAGGACATCCAGCTTCTTCTCATTCATAACATCCACAATCATCTCTTTCTTATCATCTGCACAACATCCACGCACATTCAGACTTCCCACTTTGACAATTTTCTTCTTCGTATTCTTTTTAGTAATCTTTACAGGAAAAGGGGTTACTAGCCCATTGTTCCCGGCATTTTAGTTGACTTTTACAACACGCATGGCTTACGGAGGAAAGATTCTTATTCCACTTCCCCATGGATATAAAAGGAAAATTAATAAGACTAAGAACTATTATAGTAGTAGGTTGGTAGACAGCAACCACCCAGGGAGGTACTACCGTCCTGCCAAGTGAGTGTAAAACAAAAGCCTGTGATTGTTTTACATGATGGTAGGATTGCTGATGTCTTTTGTCTGTCTCATAAATATGCATGATTACAGGTATGTCTTGCTACTTCTACTTACACTTAGGTCACACTACACATACATGTACACATTTATTTATACACACTCATCTGAGTTTTCTTTGATTTTATCTTAATAGTTCTTGGTCTTATTAATTTTCCTTTTATATCCATGGGGAAGTGGAATAAGAATCTTTCCTCCGTAAGCCATGCGTGTTGTAAAAGTCAACTAAAATGCCGGGAACAATGGGCTAGTAACCCCTTTTCCTGTAAAGATTACTAAAAAGAATAAGAAGAAGAAAATTGTCAAAGTGGGAAGTCTGAATGTGCGTGGATGTTGTGCAGATGATAAGAAAGAGATGATTGTGGATGTTATGAATGAGAAGAAGCTGGATGTCCTGGCTTTAAGTGAAACAAAGCTGAAGGGGGTGGGAGAGTTTCAGTGGAGAGGAATAAATGGGATTAGGTCAGGGGTTTCAAATAGAGTTAGAGCTAAAGAAGGAGTAGCAATAATGTTGAAGGATAAGCTATGGCAGGAAAAGAGGGACTATAAATGTATTAATTCAAGGATTATGTGGAGTAAAATAAAGATTGGATGTGAAAAGTGGGTTATAATAAGCGTGTATGCACCTGGAGAAGAGAGAAGTGTAGAGGAGAGAGAGAGATTTTGGGAAATGTTGAGTGAATGCGTGGGGAGTTTTGAATCAAGTGTGAGAGTAATGGTGGTTGGGGATTTCAATGCTAAAGTGGGTAAAAATGTTATGGAGGGAGTAGTAGGTAAATTTGGGGTGCCAGGGGTAAATGTAAATGGGGAGCCTTTAATTGAGCTATGTGTAGAAAGAAATTTGGTAATAAGTAATACATATTTTATGAAAAAGAGGATAAATAAATATACAAGGTATGATGTAGCACGTAATGAAAGTAGTTTATTAGATTATGTATTGGTGGATAAAAGGTTGATGGGTAGGCTCCAGGATGTACATGTTTATAGAGGGGCAACTGATATATCGGATCATTATTTAGTTGTAGCTACAGTTAGAGTAAGAGGTAGATGGGAAAAGAGGAAGGTGGCAACAACAAGTAAGAGGGAGGTGAAAGTGTATAAACTAAGGGAGGAGGAAGTTCGGGTGAGATATAAGCGACTATTGGCAGAAAGGTGGGCTAGTGCAAAGATGAGTAGTGGGGGGGTTGAAGAGGGTTGGAATAGTTTTAAAAATGCAGTATTAGAATGTGGGGCAGAAGTTTGTGGTTATAGGAGGGTGGGAGCAGGAGGAAAGAGGAGTGATTGGTGGAATGATGAAGTAAAGGGTGTGATAAAAGAGAAAAAGGTAGCTTATGAGAGGTTTTTACAAAGCAGAAGTGTTATAAGAAGAGCAGAGTATATGGAGAGTAAAAGAAAGGTAAAGAGAGTGGTGAGAGAGTGCAAAAGGAGAGCAGATGATAGAGTGGGAGAGGCACTGTCAAGAAATTTTAATGAAAATAAGAAAAAATTTTGGAGTTAAACAAGTTAAGAAAGCCTAGGGAAAATATGGATTTGTCAGTTAAAAACAGAGTAGGGGAGTTAGTAGATGGGGAGATGGAGGTATTGGGTAGATGGCGAGAATATTTTGAGGAACTTTTAAATGTTAAGGAAGAAACAGAAGCAGTAATTTCATGCATTGGTCAGGGAGGTATACCATCTTTTAGGAGTGAAGAAGAGCAGAATGTAAGTGTGGGGGAGGTACGTGAGGCATTACGTAAAATGAAAGGGGGTAAAGCAGCTGGAACTGATGGGATCATGACAGAAATGTTAAAAGCAGGGGGGGATATAGTGTTGGAGTGGTTGGTACTTTTGTTTAATAAATGTATGAAAGAGGGGAAGGTACCTAGGGATTGGCGGAGAGCATGTATAGTCCCTTTATATGAAGGGAAAGGGGACAAAAGAGACTGTAAAAATTATAGAGGAATAAGCTTACTGAGTATACCAGGAAAAGTGTACGGTAGGGTTATAATTGAAAGAATTAGAGGTAAGACAGAATGTAGGATTGCGGATGAGCAAGGAGGTTTCAGAGTGGGTAGGGGATGTGTAGATCAAGTGTTTACATTGAAGCATATATGTGAACAGTATTTAGATAAAGGTAGGGAAGTTTTTATTGCATTTATGGATTTAGAAAAGGCATATGACAGAGTGGATAGAGGAGCAATGTGGCAGATGTTGCAAGTATATGGAATAGGTGGTAAGTTATTAAATGCTGTAAAGAGTTTTTATGAGGATAGTGAGGCTCAGGTTAGGGTGTGTAGAAGAGAGGGACACTACTTCCCGGTAAAAGTAGGTCTTAGACAGGGATGTGTAATGTCACCATGGTTGTTTAATATATTTATAGATGGGGTTGTAAAGGAAGTAAATGCTAGGGTGTTCGGGAGAGGGGTGGGATTAAATTTTGGGGAATCAAATTCAAAATGGGAATTGACACAGCTACTTTTTGCTGATGATACTGTGCTTATGGGAGATTCTAAAGAAAAATTGCAAAGGTTAGTGGATGAGTTTGGGAATGTGTGTAAAGGTAGAAAGTTGAAAGTGAACATAGAAAAGAGTAAGGTGATGAGGGTGTCAAATGATTTAGATAAAGAAAAATTGGATATCAAGTTGGGGAGGAGGAGTATGGAAGAAGTGAATGTTTTCAGATACTTGGGAGTTGACGTGTCAGCGGATGGATTTATGAAGGATGAGGTTAATCATAGAATTGATGAGGGAAAAAAGGTGAGTGGTGCATTGAGGTATATGTGGAGTCAAAAAACGTTATCTATGGAGGCAAAGAAGGGAATGTATGAAAGTATAGTAGTACCAACACTCTTATATGGGTGTGAAGCTTGGGTGGTAAATGCAGCAGCGAGGAGACAGTTGGAGGCAGTGGAGATGTCCTGTTTAAGGGCAATGTGTGGTGTAAATATTATGCAGAAAATTCGGAGTGTGGAAATTAGGAGAAGGTGTGGAGTTAATAAAAGTATTAGTCAGAGGGCAGAAGAGGGGTTGTTGAGGTGGTTTGGTCATTTAGAGAGAATGGATCAAAGTAGAATGACATGGAAAGCATATAAATCTATAGGGGAAGGAAGGCGGGGTAGGGGTCGTCCTCGAAAGGGTTGGAGAGAGGGGGTAAAGGAGGTTTTGTGGGCAAGGGGCTTGGACTTCCAGCAAGCGTGCGTGAGCGTGTTAGATAGGAGTGAATGGAGACGAATGGTACTTGGGACCTGACGATCTGTTGGAGTGTGAGCAGGGTAATATTTAGTGAAGGGATTCAGGGAAACCGGTTATTTTCATATAGTCGGACTTGAGTCCTGGAAATGGGAAGTACAATGCCTGCACTTTAAAGGAGGGGTTTGGGATATTGGCAGTGTGGAGGGATATGTTGTGTATCTTTATGTGTATGCTTCTAGACTGTTGTATTCTGAGCACCTCTGCAAAAACAGTGATAATGTGCGAGTGTGGTGAAAGTGTTGAATGATGATGAAAGTATTTTCTTTTTGGGGATTTTCTTTCTTTTTTTTGGGTCACCCTGCCTCGGTGGGAGACGGCCGACTTGTTGAAAAAAAAAAAAAAAAAAAAAAAAAAAAAAAAAAAAAAAAAGAACAATTAAGATAAAATCAAAGAAAACTCAGATGAGTGTGTATAAATAAATGTGTACATGTATGTGTAGTGTGACCTAAGTGTAAGTAGAAGTAGCAAGACATGCCTGTAATCTTGCATATTTATGAGACAGACAAAAGACATCAGCAATCCTACCATCATGTAAAACAATCACAGGCTTCGTTTTACACTCACTTGGCAGGACGGTAGTACCTCCCTGGGTGGTTGCTGTCTACCAACCTATGTATATGTATATATGTATATATGTAATATATATATATATATATATATATATATATATATATATATATATATATATATATATATATATATATATATATATATATATATATATATATGTATATGTGGAGTCAAAAAACGTTATCTATGGAGGCAAAGAAGGGAATGTATGAAAGTATAGTAGTACCAACACTCTTATATGGGTGTGAAGCTTGGGTGGTAAATGCAGCAGCGAGGAGACGGTTGGAGGCAGCGGAGATGTCCTGTTTAAGGGCAATGTGTGGTGTAAATATTATGCAGAAAATTCGGAGTGTGGAAATTAGGAGAAGGTGTGGAGTTAATAAAAGTATTAGTCAGAGGGCAGAAGAGGGGTTGTTGAGGTGGTTTGGTCATTTAGAGAGAATGGATCACAGTAGAATGACATGGAAAGCATATAAATCTATAGGGGAAGGAAGGCGGGGTAGGGGTCGTCCTCGAAAGGGTTGGAGAGAGGGGGTAAAGGAGGTTTTGTGGGTAAGGGGCTTGGACTTCCAGCAAGCGTGCGTGAGCGTGTTAGATAGGAGTGAATGGAGACGAATGGTACTTGGGACCTGACGATCTGTTGGAGTGTGAGCAGGGTAATATTTAGTGAAGGGATTCAGGGAAACCGGTTATTTTCATATAGTCGGACTTGAGTCCTGGAAATGGGAAGTACAATGCCTGCACTTTAAAGGAGGGGTTTGGGATATTGGCAGTTTGGAGGGATATGTTGTGTATCTTTATATGTTTATGCTTCTAGACTGTTGTATTCTGAGCACCTCTGCAAAAACAGTGATAATGTGCGAGTGTGGTGAAAGTGTTGAATGATGATGAAAGTATTTTCTTTTTGGGGATTTTCTTTCTTTTTTGGGTCACCCTGCCTCGGTGGGAGACGGCCGACTTGTTGAAAAAAAAAAAAAAAAAAATATATATATATATATATATATATATAAAAAATAAATATTTATTAATCCGTAACACAGGTGTGTTTTAATAGGTGACTAAAATGCCAGGAGCAAAGGGCTAGTAACCCCTTCTCCTGTATATATTACCAAATGTAAAAGGAGAAACTTTTGTTTTTCCTTTTGGGCCACCCCGCCTCGGTGGGATATGGCCAGTGTGTTGAAAGAAAGAAAGATATATATATATATATATATATATATATATATATATATATATATATATATATATATATATATATATATATATATATATATATATATATATATATATACAAAGCAGAAGTGTTATAAGAAGAGCAGAGTATATGGAGAGTAAAAGAAAGGTAAAGAGAGTGGTGAGAGAGTGCAAAAGTAGAGCAGATGATAGAGTGGGAGAGGCACTGTCAAGAAATTTTAATGAAAATAAGAAAAAATTTTGGAGTGAGTTAAACAAGTTAAGAAAGCCTAGGGAAAATATGGATTTGTCAGTTAAAAACAGAGGAGGGGAGTTAGTAGATGGGGAGATGGAGGTATTGGGTAGATTGCGAGAATATTTTGAGGAACTTTTAAATGTTAAGGAAGAAACAGAGGCAGTAATTTCATGCACTGGTCAGGGAGGTATACCATCTTTTAGGAGTGAAGAAGAGCATAATGTAAGTGTGGGGGAGGTATGTGAGGCATTACGTAAAATGAAAGGGGGTAAAGCAGCTGGAACTGATGGGATCATGACAGAAATGTTAAAAGCAGGGGGGGATATAGTGTTGGAGTGGTTGGTACTTTTGTTTAATAAATGTATGAAAGAGGGGAAGGTACCTAGGGATTGGCAGAGAGCATGTATAGTCCCTTTATATAAAGGGAAAGGGGACAAAAGAGACTGTAAAAATTATAGAGGAATAAGCTTACTGAGTATACCAGGAAAAGTGTACGGTAGGGTTATAATTGAAAGAATTAGAGGTAAGACAGAATGTAGGATTGCGGATGAGCAAGGAGGTTTTAGAGTGGGTAGGGGATGTGTAGATCAGGTGTTTACATTGAAGCATATATGTGAACAGTATTTAGATAAAGATAGGGAAGTTTTTATTGCATTTATGGATTTAGAAAAGGCATATGATAGAGTGGATAGAGGAGCAATGTGGCAGATGTTGCAAGTATATGGAATAGGTGGTAAGTTATTAAATGCTGTAAAGAGTTTTTATGTGGATAGTGAGGCTCAGGTTAGGGTGTGTAGAAGAGAGGGAGACTACTTCCTGGTAAAAGTAGGTCTTAGACAGGGATGTGTAATGTCACCATGGTTGTTTAATATATTTATAGATGGGGTTGTTAAGGAAGTAAATGCTAGGGTGTTTGGGAGAGGGGTGGGATTAAATTATGGGGAATCAAATTCAAAATGGGAATTGACACAGTTACTTTTTGCTGATGATACTGTGCTTATGGGAGATTCTAAAGAAAAATTGCAAAGGTTAGTGGATGAGTTTGGGAATGTGTGTAAAGGTAGAAAGTTGAAAGTGAACATAGAAAAGAGTAAGGTGATGAGGGTGTCAAATGATTTAGATAAAGAAAAATTGGATATCAATTTGGGGAGGAGGAGTATGGAAGAAGTGAATGTTTTCAGATACTTGGGAGTTGACGTGTCGGCGGATGGATTTATGAAGGATGAGGTTAATCATAGAATTGATGAGGGAAAAAAGGTGAGTGGTGCGTTGAGGTATATGTGGAGTCAAAAAACGTTATCTATGGAGGCAAAGAAGGGAATGTATGAAAGTATAGTAGTACCAACACTCTTATATGGGTGTGAAGCTTGGGTGGTAAATGCAGCAGCGAGGAGACGGTTGGAGGCAGTGGAGATGTCCTGTTTAAGGGCAATGTGTGGTGTAAATATTATGCAGAAAATTCGGAGTGTGGAAATTAGGAGAAGGTGTGGAGTTAATAAAAGTATTAGTCACAGGGCAGAAGAGGGGTTGTTAAGGTGGTTTGGTCATTTAGAGAGAATGGATCAAAGAAGAATGACATGGAAAGCATATAAATCTATAGGGGAAGGAAGGCGGGGTAGGGGTCGTCCTCGAAAGGGTTGGAGAGAGGGGGTAAAGGAGGTTTTGTGGGTAAGGGGCTTGGACTTCCAGCAAGCGTGCGTGAGCGTGTTAGATAGGAGTGAATGGAGACGAATGGTACTTGGGACCTGACGATCTATTGGAGTGTGAGCAGGGTAATATTTAGTGAAGGGATTCAGGGAAACCGGTTATTTTCATATAGTCGGACTTGAGTCCTGGAAATGGGAAGTACAATGCCTGCACTTTAAAGGAGGGGTTTGGGATATTGGCAGTTTGGAGGGATATGTTGTGTATCTTTATATGTGTATGCTTCTAGACTGTTGTATTCTGAGCACCTCTGCAAAAACAGTGATAATGTGCGAGTGTGGTGAAAGTGTTGAATGATGATGAAAGTATTTTCTTTTTGGGGATTTTCTTTCTTTTTTGGGTCACCCTGCCTCGGTGGGAGACGGCCGACTTGTTGAAAAAAAAAAAATATATATATATATATATATATATACACGTATAATGTATGTATGCATGGGAACCTCGACTTGTGAGTTTAACCCTTAAATGGTCCAAACGTATACATGTATATACATTCATGCGCGTAG
Source organism: Cherax quadricarinatus (assembly GCF_038502225.1). Taxonomy (NCBI): domain Eukaryota; kingdom Metazoa; phylum Arthropoda; class Malacostraca; order Decapoda; family Parastacidae; genus Cherax; species Cherax quadricarinatus. Next base: position 19,361,741 of record NC_091328.1, read on the forward strand.
CGCCCCAAACACATATACGTTTTATTTGTCATTCATTCAACATTGCCACAATAAGCCTGAGTCACCTAGACATGAGAGAATGGGTGTGCGCACTCACTGTGTTCCATATTAAAATAACTGGGGATGCCTGGGTACCATATGCTCTTTTTTTCTTTTTAAAAGAAAAGATTTTTTTTTTCCTCAAAAAATTTGGGGCGCTACGCTAGTGAATATATATATACGTTTGGACCGTTTAAGGGTTAATCCATTGTGTGACCTTGCTCATATCCTGATTTGCTCAAATGCTGAGTCAATTTTCCTCATTTAAATTAATTGAAATGCCATTAATCCGTTCCAACAGAATTCCTTCTCTTGGAGGCAGGACAAAAATACTTCAGGTGGCCCGGTGGTCTGGTGGCTAAAGCTCCCGCTTCACACACGGAGGGCCCGGGTTCGATTCCCGGCGGGTGGAAATTCTGACACATTTCCTTACACCTATTGTCCTGTTCACCTAGCAGCAAATAGGTACCTGGGTGTTAGTCGACTGGTGTGGGTCGCATCCTGGGGGACAAGATTAAGGACCCCAATGGAAATAAGTTAGACAGTCCTCGATGACGCACTGACTTTCTTGGGTTATCCTGGGTGGCTAACCCTCCGGGGTTAAAAATCCGAACGAAATCTTATCTTATCTTAATATGAAGCTAATATCAACTCTATGGCTTATTTATCTATTACAATTCATCTAATATGACATAATAAACAATATAAATAACAGAAGTCTGATATATAGTCTAAAATGAATAAAATATGTCATTATGTGACAACCATTCCCTACCTCAGCTTCATGAATAAGTGTTCAGTCCCAATTCTCTCCTACAAGCTGTGTTTGTGAATTGTGTTCTGACCTTTTAATTACCATATCTTGTATCTGCCAAGCAATCACGACACCCAGTAGGCATACCAGTGTTGCTGACTTACTGAATGACTGACTGACTGGACTGACTGACTGACTGACTGACTTACTGACTTGGCTGACTTAACTGACTTGACTGATTTGACTGACTTGACTTGATTGACATAACTGACTGACTTGACTTACTGAATGACTTAAAGTTAGACTTTTTCACTGAAGAGGACCCTGAAATGGTGTCTAGAGCAGCTGATGCCTTACTGCCAGTTGTATAATGTACTTTAGGGTAAAATAGAACAGAAATCCATTACAGAATTTATGCACACTCCAGTACAACCATCGACTTCAGTACCAGTGCCTCTACCATCCACCTCAGCCCAGTAGGACCACAACATAACTCTCCACTCTCTTCACAATCATCCACAAACACCAGCACCCACAATTTAAGGTAAGATATACATGTACAGTGGACCCCCGGTTAACGATATTTTTTCACTCCAGAAGTATGTTCAGGTGCCAGTACTGACCGAATTTGTTCCCATAAGAAATATTGTGAAGTAGATTAGTCCATTTCAGACCCCCAAACATACACGTACAAACGCACTTACATAAATACACTTACATAATTGGTCGCATTCGGAGGTAATCATTATGCGGGGGTCCACTGTACTATTATTTCTGTTGCAATTATAGTCTTAAGCAGTAAAAACAGCATAATACATCACGACAATGAACTACAATTATATATTCACTTTTATTTTTGTAAGATCTGGAAGTTTAAATAAAAAGTTGTTTGAGGTGGAAGCTCACATACTGAATTTTTGCTAGTATCAAGAAACAAAAAATCGACTGAGCAATTGCTCGTATCCTGAAAAACTCATATGGTGGGGAACTCATAAGCTGAGACTCCACTGCATATATATATACATACACATACATACACATTTTTTTTTCAACATGCCAGCTGTCTCCCACCAAGGCAGGGTGACCCCCCCCCCCCCAAAAAAAAAAAAAAGTTTCACCATCATTCACACACAATCACTGTTTTTCTAGAGGCATCTAGATACAACAATTCAGATGTCATGCCAAACTGCCAATATCCCAAACCCCTTTAAAGTGCAGGCATTGTACTTTTCACCTCCAGGACTCAAGTCCAGCTAACCGCTTTCCCTGAATCCCTTCACAAAATGTCACCCTACTCACAAAATATTACCCTACTCACACTCCACAATTAGTGGGAACATAAGCTAGGTATATTTCCTTGTCATATTCCATCATACAGAATAGGATTCATACAAACTGTTAAAATCTGTCAGCTTGAGCTGGGAAACTTCAGTAGGGCAATGAGAATACTGTCAAGTATTCTGTTATAGTTCATCATCTATGAGAGAATTACATAAAACATTAACTGGAAGGTAATTTAAAACATATGTTAAATGACAGAAAAGCAGCACAGAAGAAACATGGGGCTTGTGTAAAGAAATATATTGGGAAGACTGCATGACCCATTCTTATGTAAGGTTTAAATTTGCTTATTACAACAATTTTTTTTTTTAACTCAGTAGCTGTCTCCTGCCAAGGCAGGGTGACCCAAAAAGAAAGAAAATTCCCAAAAAGAAAATACTTTCATCATCATTCAACACTTTCACCTCACTCATACATAATCACTGTTCTTGCAGAGATGCCCAGAACACAACAGTTTAGAAGCATATACATATAAAGATATACAACATATCCCTCCAAACTGCCAATATCCCAAACCCCTCCTTTAAAGTGCAGGCATTGTGCTTCCCATTTCCAGTACGTACTCAAGTCCGGCTATATAAAAATAACTGGTTTCCCAGAATCCCTTCACTAAATATTACCCTGCTCACACTCACACACTTACTATCATTAAATCTTGTCAGAAGTGCACTGACAACACAATTCAATTACCACTCTAAATGGAACATCCTCACCTGTCTTTCAGCATGCAGACACTACCCTTCTCACCTCCAGGACTTAAGTCTGGCTAACCAGTTGCTCTGAATGCTTTCATAAACATTACCTTGCTCACACTCCAACGGCATGGCCATTAACAAGCACCTGCCTCCATTCATTCCTGTCTTACATGACCACACAAACCTGCCAGAGGCTCAATCCCCAACAACCATTCCTAAGACAACCCCTAACCCTCCTACCTTCCACCCCCAATTTGTACACCCTCTTAGTCATCCTATCCATCTCTATCCTTTGTACATCCCCAAACCACCTCATCAATCCCTCTTCAGCCCTCTGAATTATAATCATAAGCCTTGATGACTCCATACTATCTTGAAATTTCTACACTCTGAATTTTCTGCATGATATTCACACCACACATCCCCACTGCCTCCAGCCTCCTGTACACTGCAGTATTCAAAACCCATGCCTTACACCCATATGACAGTGTTGGTATCACTATAATGTGGTACCTTCTCATTTTGGCCTCCAGAAAAAAAAAACACTGCTTTCCTTGTCTTTTTTTTATGGTTCACTTCATCTTTCATAGACCCATCTGCTGAAAATGTCCACTCCCACATATTAAAATATGTACATCAACCTCCTCCATACTCCCTCCCTTCAATTTGATACTGGATTTACCTTTGCCTTAAATTTTTGTTACCCACATCACTTTGCTCTGTTTTACGTTCACTTTTTATTTCCTTCCTTTACAAACCCTCTCAAATTTGTCCAATAAACTTTGAAACTTATCTTCAAAATCCCCTAGCAAAGAACAACCTTGATAATTCCCACTTTGTATCAGATCCAACATTTTTCACTCACGCCATAACATTCACTATCCACATAAAAACTCTTTTAATAATCTACTTCTTATTCCATATATCTGCAACATCTGCCACATGGCTCCCTTACCACCCAAACATATGCTTTTACTAAATCCATAATTGAAACTAACAGATTGTTACCCTTCCTTAAGTACTGCTCATTTATATACTACTTTAATGTAAACATGTGGACTACACATCCCCTACCCTTTTAAATCTTTCCTGCTCCTTTGCACTCCTACTTTTTGTCTTACCCCTAACCCTTTCAATAATAATTATTCCACAAACTTTAGGTGGTATACTCAATAGGCTTCTCCCCATAAAATTCTTCATTCTTTTTTGTCTCTTTCCCTTATGCAAGAGAACTATGCATACTACAGAATTTGAATGGTATGGAATACTGTTATATACCTGTACATGGCCTAGAAAAAATAATTATATAATACTCTTAAGTACACACAACAGAAGCATTTAATTCATTTCAAAGAAATTAATTAAATTTAACAAAATATAACTCAATTATTTAAAAATCCTGAGCAGAAACCAAAGATGTTGCAGGTTTTTGAAATCCCAAGGGGAACTGACTCATTTAATCAATTACCATAATCAACATACGTGACATTATGATCCACCTAGAAACATACCAGAGAACAACTAAGCAGATTGTGACATTTTTCCCAAAAATTCACCTGAACTCATAGTATGTGTGTGCTCAGGAAATGGCAAATGAAATCCATATAGTTGGGCTTCAGCATGTTTCTGAATATGACATAATATCTCTTATGTAGCATGTAGTAATTCATCTATGTAGCTCCACGTTAAGATTCTCAAAAGTTGATGATGTCAGAATCAAGGGCATTAAAATACTGTACTCTTGTAAATTTCAGCTATTTCTAAGTACCTCATTCTGATATTATTTTCCAAAAATGAAAAATGATCCTAGAAATCCTAATAATAACAAGGAAAGGTCCAGTACAAACCAGTATTTTCGAAGTGAGTCATCTGGATAGGGAAACTTGAGGAGCAGCTCCAAGACTGCAGTATGACCATTGATGATGCAGGCATGCAGTGGCAGCCACCGCTCTACTGTGGACACACTCGCAAGGGCTGGGAATTTCTGTAAGAGTACAGATGCAGCTGAACTACATAATTTTCAGTGATGAATTTACTTAAAGAGTACGAGTTTTTCCCCCAAATTCCTAAAATTATACTGTAGAGTTTTAAGGTCATCTTGAATAAAAAATAAATACTTTAGGTCTGAGCAATAATTTAAGTGTTTTACACTTATTTTGGTCACTCATTTTTGCACACAATATATGTATGCATCATCAGCAAGCATAACTACAACAAAGCTTCATAATATGAGCAAGTTGATGAATAAGACACTTGCACACCTGGTTATAGTTATTTGAGAGATGTTTTGCCCACCAGGGGCTTTATCAATGTAATAAAAAGACTGAGAAATGAGTGTTATAAATAGGAACAATTATGATGGTGGAGCAATGAAATGGTAAAAGTAGTAGTGGACACTTAAGCATGGGTGGATACTGCTAGTAGAAAAGTAAAATGCTGGTTGTAGAAGCAATATTCAAGATGACATGCGATGCCAGTAGTAGTAGTAGTGGTCAATCTTGTAGTCCTGAAATTCTAATGGTTATGAAGACTGTGTGCTATAAGCAGAAAGTCATGGAGCTTTGGTCGCGAATACTAGAAGAGAGAATCTCAGTGACCACATTGTGGTCATAGTGGGAACCATGTTAACCTTCCTAGTTAGATGAATCTCATATAGTCTGCATGGTCCAGTGGAAAATACACTGGCATGCTCATTTTAGGACTAGCTTTCAAAGGGTTTGAGCCCTCGATGCAGTGAGTTTGCTCAACAAAATGCCACTCCATTACCACTTTGGTTCCTCTTTAAGTCTCCTTTCTCCTGCCTTTATACTGGATTTATAAAGGAAACATGTTTACATAATTTTTTATTCTTCTATCACCTCATGTACCTGCTGAGTACATAGTACAATCATGATAGAGACAAGCAATGATCCTTATGAGACCCAGTTGACATTTTCCCAGAAGGACATTTTTCTTATTGTTCATGTTTTCCTTTCAAGTGATTTGTGGAATGATGATGTAAAGAGAGTAGTAAGGGAGAAAAAGTTAGCATATGAGAAGTTTTTACAAAGTAGAAGTGATGCAAGGAGGGAAGAGTATATGGAGAAAAAGAGAGAGGTTAAGAGATTGGCGAAGCATTGTAAAAAGAGAGCAAATGAGAGAGTGGGTGAGATGTTATCAACAAATTTTATTGAAAATAAGAAAAAGTTTTGGAGTGAGATTAACAAGTTAAGGAAGCCTAGAGAACAAATGGATTTGTCAGTTAAAAATAGGAGAGGAGAGTTATTAAATGGAGAGTTAGAGGTATTGGGAAGATGGAGGGAATATTTTGAGGAATTGTTAAATGTTGATGAAGATAGGGAAGCTGTGATTTCGTGTATAGGGCAAGGAGGAATAACATCTTGTAGGAGTGAGGAAGAGCCAGTTGTGAGTGTGGGGGAAGTTCGTGAGGCAGTAGGTAAAATGAAAGGGGGCAAGGCAGCCGGGATTGATGGGATAAAGATAGAAATGTTAAAAGCAGGTGGGGATATAGTTTTGGAGTGGTTGCTGCAATTATTTAATAAATGTATGGAAGAGGGTAAGGTACCTAGGGATTGGCAGAGAGCATGCATAGTTCCTTTGTATAAAGGCAAAGGGGACAAAAGAGAGTGCAAAAATTATAGGGGAATAAGTCTGTTGAGTATACCTTGTAAAGTGTATGGTAGAGTTATTATTGAAAGAATTAAGAGTAAGACTGAGAATAGAATAGCAGATGAACAAGGAGGCTTTAGGAAAGGTAGGGGATGTGTGGACCAGGTGTTTACAGTGAAACATATAAGTGAACAGTATTTAGACAAGGCTAAAGAGGTCTTTGTGGCATTTATGGATTTGGAAAAGGCACATGACAGGGTGGATAGGGAGGCAATGTGGCAGATGTTGCAGGTGCATGGTGTAGGAGGTAGGTTACTGAAAGCAGTGAAGAGTTTTTACAAGGATAGTGAGGCTCAAGTTAGAGTATGTAGGAAAGAGGGAAATTATTTCCCAGTAAAAGTAGGCCTTAGACAAGGATGTGTGATGTCACCGTGGTTGTTTAATATATTTATAGATGGGGTTGTAAGAGAAGTAAATGCGAGGGTCTTGGCAAGAGGCGTGGAGTTAAAAGATAAAGAATCACACAAAGTGTGATGACACTGTGCTCTTGGGAGATTCTGAAGAGAAGCTGCAGAGATTGGTGGATGAATTTGGTAGGGTGTGCAAAAGAAGAAAATTAAAAGTGAATACAGGAAAGAGTAAGGTAATGGGGATAACAAAAAGATTAGGTGATGAAAGATTGGATATCAGATTGGAGGGAGAGAGTATGGAGGAGGTGAACGTATTCAGATATTTGGGAGTGGACGTGTCAGCAGATGGGTCTATGAAAGATGAGGTGAATCATAGAATTGATGAGGGGAAAAGGGTGACCGGTGCACTTAGGAGTCTGTGGAGACAAAGAACTTTGTCCTTGGAGGCAAAGAGGGGAATGTATGAGAGTATAGTTTTACCAACGCTCTTATATGGGTGTGAAGCATGGGTGATGAATGTTGCAGCGAGGTGAAGGCTGGAGGCAGTGGAGATGTCATGTCTGAGGGCAATGTGTGGTGTGAATATAATGCAGAGAATTCGTAGTTTGGAAGTTAAGAGGAGGTGCGGGATTGCCAAAACTGTTGTCCAGAGGGCTGAGGAAGGGTTGTTGAGGTGGTTCGAACATGTAGAGAGAATGGAGCGAAACAGAGTGACTTCAAGAGTGTATCAGTCTGTAGTGGAAGGAAGGCGGGGTAGGGGTCGGCCTAGGAAAGGTTGGAAGGAGGAGGGTAAAGGCGGTTTTTGAGGGCTAGGGGCTTGGACATCCAGCAGGCTTGTGTGGGCGTGTTTGATAGGAGTGAATGGAGACAAATGGTTTTTAATATTTGATGTGCTGTTGGAGTGTGAGCAAAGTAACATTTATGAAGGGGTTCAGGGAAACCGGCAGGCCGGACTTGAGTCCTGGAGATGGGAAGTACAGTGCCTGCACTCTGAAGGAGGGATGTTAATGTTGCAGTTTAAAAGCTGTAGTGTAAAGCACCCTTCTGGCAAGACAGTGATGGAGTGAATGATGGTGAAAGTTTTTCTTTTTCGGGCCACCCTGCCTTGGTGGGAATTGGCCAGTGTGATAAAAAAAAAGAAAAAAAAAAAAAAAAAGTTTGCCTTTTTTTCTCGTGTGTTTTGAAAGTAAAATACTGAGTAAAAATTCTTAGAAAAGTAATGACATTAGATAGGGAAAACCAAGACTCAGGCACACATTATTCTATTTTACACTGCTTCTTCTAGGAAGTTCCCAGCACCAAGCATCTGACTTTTGATGAATTTTAAGGATAGCATTAATACTAAGTTGGGGCCCTACTGTATATTTATTTCTGACTTGTTTGAATTTTTAGAAAGTCTCTAGTTTAACAGGTTCTCCAGCAGCTGCATAACCGTTCTTTTTTGTTTTGCCTTTTATTCCTAATGGAATACTTTTATACCTTCAATGAATTTCTAGTTTTCCTACTCCCTGAGTCTTGCCCTGGGCCAAACTTGTCTGGTACTTGCCTGGTCAACCAGGCTCTTACTGCTGTCAACTCACTGACTCTCATATCCATCACAGCCTGGTTGATCTGGCACTTGGTGGAGGTATTCACCCATTTCCTCTTGTCCCAGCAGTGTTCCTGATGTCATTTGGTAAGATGTTAAATAGTCTGGGACCATGGATAATGATTCAATGTTCCCTTATTGTGTGCATGAAGCCCCTATTTTTCACGTAGTCTACTGTACATTTTTCTCCCATTTCTCTCATTCTAGTTTGTTGTGACTGAGCACATTTGGGACTAGGTCCTCAGGCACTTTTCATGTACAATATATATTATCATGTACAATATCTCTCTTCTCCACTCCAGTGAATAAATATTCAGGATTTTGAGGTGTTTCTGGTAATTTAAATGCTTTATTGGCTCTATGTGAGCCATAAATCTCTATCTGCTCCAGCTCTGATATCTCTCATGCCCTGAACAGAGCCATCAACACTTAACAATACTCTGAATGAGAGAGAACAAATTATTTGAGTAGTGTCACCACTGGTACTATGCCCCTTGTATTGAAAGTTTTACTATCCACCCTGTCATCTTCCTGGCTACTGTGACATTTGCCTTCAATGACAGAAAGGGCATCTGACATAATTGCTTTCAAGTCTTTCAAGTGTTCCTTTTCTTCTATTTGATGATCCACTTGGGGTTCATATGCAGTGACCCTTTTGAGTTCTTCATTCTTACCATACGTAAGCAGCAGGAACTTATAACCACTGAACAGCATGTTGCTCTCCGAGGCAATTTTCATGCTCATTTTGGTATCCTCTGCATATGATACAAAACTGTGCAGGTGTTTTTGGTGTCCTTTAGCTTGGTTGGTAGGGTACTCAGCTCACACATTTATGTCTGTGATTTGATTCCCAGTATGGGTGGAAACGTTGGGAAATGTTTCCTTAAAACACCTGATGTCCCTGTTCACCTAGCATGCTAATGACTTTCTTTTGTGCTTAACAATATTTTATTACATGTAAACTACATTTTGTAAACTGCAAAAAGAAATAAAGTTTGCTTACTTGGGTGTTAGCTGACTGGTGTGGGTCGCATCTTGGGGACAAAATTAACCTATGTTGCCTGAAATGCTCTGCATAATCAGGGGCTTTCTGTATAGTGTGTCACTGATGTCAGCTAGGTCTGTATAAGCTGTATCATGTACTTGTAGAAATAAAGATTATTATTATTACAGTGGAACCCTGAGTTCTGTCCTTAATCCGTTCCAGGAGCTAGGACTAAAGTCAAAATGTCCTCAAGTCAAAGCAATATTCCCCATAAGAAATAATGTAAATCCAATTAATCCATTCCTGCTGTCAGGAGGCACGACAAAACGGTAATTCAATATGACACTATTATCAACTCTACGAATAATTTATCTATCACAATTCATCTAATATGACATAATACACAATATAAATAACATAAAAACCTGATATACACTCTAGAATGAATAAAATATGAATGTCATTATGTATGTGGTGGCGGGGGAGGACAGTGGCTCCTCCTTCAGACATGCTGGTATAAGAGAAAACGGAGTTTGACAGGCAAACTGCATTAGATCACTTCTTTCGTAAGAAAACCATAATGTACAAATGAACTGGTGTACGTATACCATTTACATACCTTGCAGAAGATAGGCAGAGCAGCTTATGCTGTCAGGAGTTTATTTTATTTTGTCCTTTTTCTATCTCTTTATCGCTTAATTGCTACACTCTTAATGCTACACTTTGTCACTGAACTTAACTGCTTTAAACTCCACAACTTGTTCAGGAATACATTAAAATCAATGAGTGTGTGTTATTAGTCTTGAAGATACATTAATATTATATTATATAATATAAAGGATGTGTGATGTCACCGTGGTTGTTTAATATATTTATAGATGGGGTTGTAAGAGAAGTAAATGCGAGGGTCTTGGCAAGAGGCGTGGAGTTAAAAGATAAAGAATCACACAAAGTGAGAGTTGTCACAGTTGCTCTTTGCTGATGACACTGTGCTCTTGGGAGATTCTGAAGAGAAGCTGCAGAGATTGGTAGATGAATTTGGTAGGGTGTGCAAAAGAAGAAAATTAAAAGTGAATACAGGAAAGAGTAAGGTAATGAGGATAACAAAAAGATTAGGTGATGAAAGATTGGATATCAGATTGGAGGGAGAGAGTATGGAGGAGGTGAATGTATTCAGATACGTATTTGGGAGTGGACGTGTCAGCGGATGGATCTATGAAAGATGAGGTGAATCATAGGATTGATGAGGGGAAAAGGGTGACCGGTGCACTTAGGAGTCTGTGGAGACAAAGAACTTTGTCCTTGGAGGCAAAGAGGGGAATGTATGAGAGTATAGTTTTACCAACGCTCTTATATGGGTGTGAAGCATGGGTGATGAATGTTGCAGCGAGGAGAAGGCTGGAGGCAGTGGAGATGTCATGTCTGAGGGCAATGTGTGGTGTGAATATAATGCAGAGAATTCGTAGTTTGGAAGTTAAGAGGAGGTGCGGGATTGCCAAAACTGTTGTCCAGAGGGCTGAGGAAGGGTTGTTGAGGTGGTTCGAACATGTAGAGAGAATGGAGCGAAACAGAGTGACTTCAAGAGTGTATCAGTCTGTAGCGGAAGGAAGGTGGGGTAGGGGTCGGCCTAGGAAAGGTTGGAGGGAGGGGGTAAAGGGGGTTTTGTGTGCGAGGGCCTTGGATTTCCAGCGGGCATGCGTGAGTGTGTTTGATAGGAGTGAATGGAGACAAATGGTTTTTAATACTTGACGTGCTATTGGAGTGTGAGCAAAGTAACATTTATGAAGGGATTCAGGAAAACCGGCAGGCCAGACTTGAGTCCTGGAGATGGGAAGTACAGTGCCTGCACTCTGAAGGAGAGGTGTTAATGTTGTAGTTTAAAAATTGGAGTGTAAAACACCCTTCTGGCAAGACAGTGATGTAGTGAATGATGGTGAAAGTTTTTCTTTTTCGGGACACCCTGCCTTGGTGGGAATCGGCCAGTGTGTTAAATAAATAAAAAAAAACATGTTACATAACATACAAACATATAAATTAACATAAATATGAGATGTTTTTCCAGTCGGCTTGACGGAGTGAACAAACTATTAGTGTCCAGACTAACAACAACAACTGGTTTGTTTACAAAACTCAGCAAACCTTCTACACTCTCATATACAGTGGACCCCCGCATAATGATATTAATCCGTTTCTGAGAGCTCATTGTTATGCAAAATTATCGTTATGCGAATGAATTTTCCCCATAAGAAATAATGGAAATCAAATTAATCTGTGCAAGACACCCCAAAGTATGAAAAAAAAAATTTTACCACGTGAAATATTAATTTTAATACACACAAACTGAAAAAGACATGCACAGTTACATGACACTTACCTTTATTGAAGATCTGGTGATGATTGATGGGATGGGAGGAGGAGAGAGTCTTAGTGTTTAGAAGGGGAATTCCCTTCCATTAAGACTTGAGGTGCCAAGTCCTTTTCCGGGGTTACTTCCCTTCTTCTTTTAATGCCACTAGGACCAGCTTCAGAGTCACTGGACTTCTGACACACAGCATATCTGTCCATAGAGGCCTGTACCTCCTGTTCCTTTATGACTTTCCTAAAGTGGTTCACAACATTGTCAGTGTAATAGTCACCAGCACGGCTTACAATAGCTGTGTTGGGGTGATTGTCATCAAAAAAGGTTTGCACTTCAAGCCACATTGCACACATTTCCTTAATCTTTGAAGTAGGCAACTTCTTCAATTTCTCTCTCCCCTCCTCCGAACCAGTTTCCTCAGGTCTGGCCTCATGCTGATGAAGATGATCTAGCAGCTCATCAGTGGTTAGTTCTTCATTGTCCTCCTCCACCAACTCTTCCACATCATCCCCACTAACCTCCAACCCCAAGGACTTTCCCAATGCCACAATGGATTCCTCAACTGGCATAGGATTCCCAGGGTTAGCCTCAAACCTTTCAAAATCCCTTTGGTCTACACATTCTGGCCACAGTTTCTTCCAAGCAGAGTTCAAGGTCACTCCCTCCCAAGCCTTACCTATAAGGCTTACACAATTGAGGATATTAAAGTGATCCCTCCAAAACTCTTTTAGAGTCAATTGAGTTTCTGAGGTCACTACAAAGCACCTTTCAAACAGAGCTTTTGTGTACAGTTTTTTGAAGTTTGCAATAACCTGCTGGTCCATGGGCTGCAGGAGAGGAGTGGTATTAGGAGGCAAAAACTTCACCTTAACCCTTTGACTGTCGCGGCCATATATATACGTCTTACGAGGTACCGTGTTTGACGTATATATACTCATAAATTCTAGCGGCTTCAAATCAAGCAGGAGAAAGCTGGTAGGCCCACCTGTGAGAGAATGGGTCTGTGTGGTCAGTGTGCACCATATAAAAAAAATCCTGGACCACGCAGTGCATAATGAGAAAAAAAAAGCTCCGACCGTTTTTTTTTAATTAAAATGCCGACTTTGTGGTCTATTTTCGTATAGTATTTATGGTTGTATTCTCGTTTTCTTGGTCTCATTTGATAGAATGGAAAACATATTATAGAAATAGAGGTGATTTTGATTGATTTTACTATAAAAAGAACCTAGAAATGGAGCTCAAAGTAGGGGAAATGTTTGATATTTGCCAATGTTCAAAAGTAAACAAATGATGTCATTGTCCAATAAATGTCCAACTAGCCATTCTAATATGCAGTCATAAATGGGTTGATGTTATTTATACAATTATTACAGTATTGCAGTAGTCTGCATAACAGTAAATCTTGTATTTTTTGTTTGAATAAAATTTCAAAATAGAAAGCAAGAGTAATATCAGAGGGGCCTGGAGACATGACTGATGAACAAAGAAAATGTTATTTTAGAGCCAGGAATGTCTGCATTGTTCATTCTGGACCTTATTTTGAAATTGTCATATTTTTTAGTTTTCGTGAAATTGGCCAAATTGCAAATTTCTGACCACATTATTAGGTAGTTGAAATCGGTAAATGGGCAGTTTCTTGTACTCAATCGATAGAAAAAATGGAGTTCTAAAGAAATAGCTATGAGTTTGGGCGACTGGAATAATGGAATTAGCCGAAAATAGGGCTCAAAGTGGGCGAAATCGCCGATTTGTAAACAGCGCCGAGGTCGCTAACTTCGCGAGAGCATAATTCCGTCAGTTTTCCATCAAATTTCGTTTTTTTGGTGTCATTACAATCGGGAAAAGATTCTCTATCATTTCACAAGAAAAAATAATTTTTTTTTTTTTAAATTTTGCGACACCAGGAGACACCTCAGGATTGGGGGTTGTGACAGTCAAAGGGTTAATGAAGCTCATGTCCCCACAATGTCGCTCTGCCACGTCTGTAGGATGACCAGGGGCATTGTCTAACACCAGGAGGCACTTAAGGTCTAATTTCTTTTCAGTTAGGTAATTTTTCACATTGGGGGCAAATGCTTGGTGTAACCAGTCATAGAAAAAGTCCCTAGTGACCCATGCCTTACTGTTTGCCCTTCACAGCACACACAAATTAGCCTTGAGGATATTCTTTTGCCTGAACGCTCCTGGAGTTTCAGAGTGATACACTAATAAAGGCTTCACTTTGCAATCACCACTAGCATTGGCACACATCAGAAGAGTAAGCCTGTCTTTCATAGGCTTATGTCCTGGGAGTGCCTTTTCCTCCTGAGTAATGTATGTCCTGCTTGGCATTTTCTTCCAAAACAGGCCTGTTTCATCACAATTAAACACTTGTTCAGGTTTCAGTCCTTCACTGTCTATGTACTCCTTGAATTCCTGCACATATTTTTCAGCTGCTTTGTGGTCCGAACTGGCAGCCTCACCATGTCTTATCACACTATGTATGCCACTACGCTTCTTAGATCTCTCAAACCAACCTTTGCTGGCCTTAAATTCACTCACATCATCACTAGTTGCAGGAATTTTTTTAATTAAATCCTCATGCAACTTCCTAGCCTTTTCACTTATGATCACTTGAGAGATGCTATCTCCTGCTATCTGTTTTTCATTTATCCACACCAATAAGAGTCTCTCAACATCTTCTATCACTTGCGATCTCTGTTTCGAAAACACAGTTGAACCTTTGGCAAGAACAGCTTCCTTGATTGCCGTTTTCTTGGACACAATAGTGGCGATGGTTGACTGGGGTTTACTATACAACCTGGCCAGCTCGGAGACACGCACTCCACTTTCATACTTAGCAATGATCTCTTTCTTCATCTCTATAGTAATTCTCACCCTTATTCCTGTAGGGTTGGCACTAGAAGCTTTCTTGGGGCTCATGGTCACTTATTTTGCAGATAAAATCACCAAAAACACTGTAATAATACAAAATGTTCCGATTGTATGCTTGGATGTCACCACGGAGGCTGGCTGGTAAACAATACCACCGGCGGAACATGTGAGGCTGGCTCAGGCCGCACATCAGATGTGTCTCGGACGAATAGCATTGAGCGGGTTTTTTAGCGGTATGCGAGGCAAAATCTTAGCGATAAAATGTATCGGTATGCGGATTTAACGTTATGTGATGCCAACGGTATGCGGGGGTCCACTGTACTCATCTTGTTTACTCACCTCTCACTCTACATTAAGACTATAAATATTTTAAGGGAAGTAATGAGTGTAATGTATATACATTTCATTGCTCTAGGGCACTTTAAAAGCCTAGTACAGTATATAATGTGTGAGTGGGTTAGCCAGATAGGGGTTACATACCTACCACACTGATACGTACCTACCTTACTATTCACCTTGCACCCTATATTAAGATCATTAAGACTACAAATATCTTAAGGTAAGTAATGAGTGTACTGTATATGCATTTTATCGCTCTAGGGCACTTTAAATGCCTAGTATATAATGTAATGTTCACTCAAGGAGAAACAAAGCCACACTGACTCACAATGGCTGTGCAGGGAAGTGCGCAGGCGCAGGCAGGCTGACAGGTCTGGTACGCGGGACGAAACATGGTGCACAGTGCGAAACTCGGGACAAAATTTAGCCGAAAAACGGATCTAAATTCGAAGCATATGATACTCAGGGCGGATGAAACTTGGGGTTCCACTGTATTATTATTACAGCCTCTCCTCAATGATGGGGTTCTGTTCCTAAGAGTAGGTAGGTTGGTCAATAAGCGAGAAGCATACTGTACTAGCAGCGGATTTGTGTCAACCATCTTAAGATATATGTATTTTAATGTCATGTCTGTAACATTTGTAACATTTTTAGTACATTTTTTAAATGTTTATACAGTAGTGTACTGTATACTGTAATAAACAGAGCAGAGGAAATCAGCTCTAATATACAGTGGAACCCCGGTTTTCGTCCGGTCTGGTTATCGTACAATTCAGTTTACTATCACTTTTTTCAGTGAAATTTTCCCCGTTTTCATACATTAACTTGGAAATCATCCGTACCAGACACATCCCTCTGCCCGCGGGATGCAGCCACTCATACGTTCGTGACTCAGTCTGCCTTTGTTACTCGTTCGGTGAGCATTACTCCGCGCATTCATCCGAAACAAGACCTTTATCTGGAACAGCAACAGACTTTAGCTGAGGAGATTGCTTCAGAGGAGGAGGAAGAGAGAGGAGAGAATGAGCCTTCTCAGCAATTAACCCTTTCAGGGTCCACGCCATAGATCTACGGCTTTACGTTCAGGGTCCAAACCGTAGATCTACGCCATGAGCTCAGCTCACTCTGATAAGCTGTGAGCAGTAAATTTGGGCCTAGATACGAGAGAATACATCTATGTGGTATGTGTGCACCACATAAAACAAATCCAGCAGCACACAGTGCATGAGAGAAAAAAACTGAGACCGTAATTTTCGATTAATTCAGCGATTTTGCAGTATTTTTTCGTATGTTTTTTATAGCTGTATTTGCAATTTTTTGGTCTCGTTTGATAAAATGGAAGATATACTACAGAAATAGAGATGATTTCAATTGGTTTTAATACTGGAAATGGCTTGAAACTGAGCTCAAAGTAGCAGGAATGTTAAATTTTTGCCGATGTACAAGAGTAAACAAATGACCTCACAAGTCTAATACATGACAGCCAGTGGGTCTAATATACATTTACAAATGTGGTTATATTATTTATACAATTATTACAGTATTGCATAACAGTAAATCTTCTATTTTTTGGTTTGAATAAAAATTCATTATGTGAATAAAAAATAAAAATGGAATTCATTTGTAAAGCCTGAAAACATAACTAATGAACAGAGGAAATGTTAGTTTAGTGCCAGGAATGCCTGCATTGTTTATTCTGGACCCTATTTTGAAATTGGAATATTTTGAACTTTGCATTAAATTGGCCAAATTACTAATTTCCGGTCACTTTATTTTGTTGTTGAAACAGTTGACTTGGCGATTTCTTGTGCTCAATCGATAGAATAGAAGTAATACTAGTGAAATAGCTAAGAATTTGGTTGACTGGAATACTGTAATTGGCCTAAAATGGGAGTGAAAGTTGGCAAAATCGCCGATGCGTAAATACCGCTGACACATCAATATTCGTGAAAGCATAATTTCATCAATTTTCCATCAAATTTCATACTTTTTGTTTTATTACCTTCAGAAAAAGATTCTCTACCATTTCATACGAAAAAATAACAATTATTTTTTGAAAATTCTTGGACCCTGGTGCACACTTTGAAATTTGGCCTCTGGACCCTGAAAGGGTTAAGGACATTTGTGCAAAGTGGAGTGAGGTGCAAAGTTTTGTAGAGAAATATCACCCTAACAAAGCTGTTGCAAGCCATGTCAGCAACATGTTCAATGACAATGCCGTGCCCCATTTTAGGCAAATCTTGAAGAGATGCCAGAAACAGGCCTCTCTGGACAGATTTTTTGCGAGACAGGGGTCCAGTGACTCAAGCAGGTCCTAGTGCCAGTAAAAGACACAGAAGGGAAGTAACCCCTGATAGGGCTTTGATACCTGAATTCCTTATGGAGGGGGATTCCCCTTCCAAACAATAACCTCTCCTCCTTCTCTCCTTGCCGTCTTCCATACACCAACTAGAGTCTTCAATAAAGGTAAAAGTGATGTTATATGTTCATTTATCCATTTCATTAGTCATTTATATTTATTTCTCATTGTTTTCTGTATGTAAAACTATAGTTATTCTCTATAAAATGTGTTTTTTGTTAATATTTTTGGGTGTCTGGAACGGATTAATTGGATTTACATTATTTCTTACCAGAAATATTACTTCAGTTTTCGTACAAATTGGTTTTCGGCCGACCTTCTGGAATGGATTAAAGACAAAAACTGGGGTTCCATTGTACATTACTTAGGTTTGCACACTGGCTGGAGAGCTGGTCGTAAGTCCGGGTGGTCAGTAAATGAGTACGTCGCTAAGTGAGGAGAGGATATTATTTATGTTATTAAGATAAACAGTAAAGGCACCAGGACTGTATCTTTGGGTACTGAGCTTTTTACCTCACTAATGCTGGATTTTTCTTTATTTACTACTACTACTCTGTGTTCTGTCAGAAAGTTTATATCCATTTGTCTACTTTCCCTGTTATATGCATTGCTCTCATTTTGTGTGCAATCACCCCATGATTATATCTGTCGAATGCCTTTGCAAAATCTGCATTTGACTCTGTTTACTGCGTAGTAACCCACTGAACTTGAGAGGCAAGGAAATATTCTTAAAATTAATTCATTAATGTAGCCTGTTGTTAAACTCACATAAGCCACCTAACCTGGGCCAGGCAGGGTGCTCCTCTGCCTTTACGAATGACCCCAAATTTGAAAACCAACCAGAGAATTTCGTTAAAAATGTGTTCACTAGATTTATCACACATAAATTTCTCTCCCTTTTCATGTCATTATTAACAAGGCTCAAGCAGTATTTAAAGTGAGATGACCTCTGAAACAAATTGAAAAGTTAAAAAGCTGAATTTTTCCAAAAAATATAGGTAATAAGCTCATAGTTTTCTGTTGCAAATTAGTCATTGCAATTTTTATTTTTAAGAAGGATATTTTTCTTAGACTCAACATACAATTCCTGAATAAAAAAAAAAAATATTAAAATGTGCTCGCTGGATTTCCTACACCCTAATCATTTTGCTTTTTATATTCTTTCTTATTAACATTCAGAGAGATATGGTATCTAAAACACAAAATAAGCCTATATCTGATGAAAAAATCCATTATACAGTCATCATCTCTATCATAATAATCCATACTACAGCAGGAGTCAATTATGTGGGTAAGAAAATACTTATGAGAGATTTAGGGCAAAATATTTACACTCCTGAGTTTTTTTTTTTTTTTTTTTTTTTTTTACTCTTAAGAGTTCAAAAATGATGCTGCTTCAGCCATGTGTTCTGGAATCCTGCAATGATGACAGAAATATGACTATATGGTCTTACATCTTTCTTATAATCTAGTCTATTCCATGTTGGTTCCTCCCAAGCCATATTTTGCAAAATGTTATTTCTAATAAAACCCAATCCTGTGTTTGTTTGTTTGTTTGTTCTCTCTCTCTCTCTCTCATAATGTGCTGATCAATAAAAACTCACCATTCCATTAAGGAATGCCATTCATGCTAAGGGATTCACAACAGGTATCCTCTTTTCTCAATATTCACACCTAATGTACCGAGTACCTTTTTTTTTTTTTTTAATAAAAATTTTTATTACTGTACTGTATATTATTATTGTGTATTGTACTTTAAAAAATGCTTATGAAAGCTAATAAGTCTTTGTACACTAAAGAGTACTGAGTGTTACAAAACATTTACTTTCGCTTATCATTAAAATCATGATAAAGTCAAATTCTAAAATTTCAACAGAAGAGCAAAAATGTTATAGTCCATTAAACAAAATTTGTAATGTAAACTCTTTCCAACAGTAATCTTTGCTGTACAACTATCATCACTTGGGGTAATTTTTTCTATATTATAGAAAGGATGAAAGTCAAACTTTCTGTTTAACTGTGGCAGAAAGTTTCAATGAAGATTTTTTTTAAGAATTAACCTTTCTGTTAGTGAAAAACTGCCTTAAAATCAAATATAAAAAGATTAAAATTTTAAGTTCAAAATTCTAAATACACCTACCATCCGACTTATGACCTTGTGTTGTACACATTGTTTATCCTAAACCTTACAGTATAAAATACAGTACTAACAACATAAAAAGTAAAGTAAAACATGAAATACCAAAATAAAACAATAAAATAAAGTCATTACAAAAATGTTTTGTTGATATTCAGTAGTAAAGTTCGACTTACGACCATTTCGACTTATGACCAGTTTCTCGGAACCGAACTCGGTCATAAGTCGGATGGTAGGTGTACATACAGTTAGCTTAAACTGTGCACATAACTTGCTATAAAAATTTCCTTCTCCATCCTCTAACCTTTAGCAGCATTTCAGCTATATCCCTGCGGCCATAGTAGCAGGCAATATAGAGCGGCGAGTACTTCGTGACAGGGTGAATCCTACCGTCTGCCCCATGATCCAGTAGCAGTCTCACCATCTCACGTTGACCCTCCTCACAGGCCCTGGTCATGGAAACAAACAAATATTTCTTTGCTCATTGTAATAAGAGTATACAATACCAAAGAGATGGGAAATTAGACACCTGCAACACCTGGATATATTTACCTCAAGACATTTTGCTGACCAATGGCCTTACCAAATCAATATAGGGATGTGTGAAGACAGTAGCTGAGGTAATTAGTCCCTCAGCTGGAAAGTTCTATAGGAATTGGTCCCAAATCTGCACACACAAATTATTGCCTATAAAAGGAAGTGGTTTTGCAGACAGTACCAAATACCTTTAATAAAAAGCAGAGGTGCATTGAATAAGCTATGGGAAAAGTAAACAAGTGTAGAGAAATCAAGACTGCAATAACCTCCCATCAGGTAAAACACGGATTACCAACAGACCCCTGACAAGTTCCTCAAGTCAGTTTGTGATCAGCCAGGCTGTGGTGCATACATTGGACTTTGTGTGGCTAGCACTAACAATCACAATGATCAGGCCATCCACTGGGAGGCCTGATCTTGAACTGGGCTGTGGGGGCAGATTTGAAGATTACTCTCCAGTTAGACTTCAGGTAGCCTTGTAGAACTATACACAGAAGACAGTGAAAGGATGAGGCTATCAGTCCCTCAGCTTTGAAGCTTCTGTTCAGTCTTGATGAATCCAAAGTAAAGGCAGGAAGATGGACTCATACTAAAGTCAGATGAGATACAGCAGTTGAAGTCAATGTCATCCACTAGTGGGTCCCACCCACCCACCTGAGACATGACTTCAACTGCTGCAATTCATCTGACTCTAGTATACAAGTCCATCCTCCTGCCTACTTCAGATTCATCAAGACTAAGGTACCAAACACTTGCTTCCAGGCTGAGGGACTGAGTGCCTCATCTTTCACTGTCTTCTATGTATAGTTCCACAAGGCTGAGAGGACTGACTACCTCATCTTCTACTGTCTTTGCACATCATCTCTATACTGAATTAATAGAGCCTTGGTTAATAAAATGTCTTCAAATAGTTATACCCAGGCTTTGTATGTATGTCTAGTTCCTCATTTATTTTTTGCTCACATATGGTTCTAATGAATGCCTATCATAGATATATACTGCATGAACTGAAAATGACAATTGTGTATGTCTGTGCAATGCCTTTGCTGTAACATTTACTCATTTTATGCTTTGACATCAGTTAATACCTTGCTACATGTTCTTTACAGCTAACAGCACTTTCAACAATTGTCACATGAAAAAATAACTGAACTTACTAAGAGAGTGGCTTTAAGAACATACAAATAAATTGCTAAGAAGAGACGAACTATGAAGAACATACTGTACTGTACTAGGGAGCAATTAACTATGGCTAGCAAATACTACTTGACATTAAAAAATATTCATGTAACGGGAAGGACTCAAATTCACGGCAAAACAAATCCAAAAATTAGCAAGCCAGTGCTCTGATCACTCAGCCACACAGTGATACTTGAGCTAGAGCTCATCATTACCATGTCCATGAAAGAATCATCCATAAAAACTTGCATTTGTGGTCACAGAGGTCCCATGCTAACCTCTCTAGTGTATAGAAATGTACCTAACTTGATAAATCTTAAGCTTGTATGGTCTGGTAGTCAGTATACTAACCTGCAAGTTTTAGTATTAGTTTGCCATGGGGTGTGAGTCATACTCGTTCACTTATTTGTGTCAATTGTGTTTTTAAGATTTTTGCAAGATATTAGGAATGGTTTAACTACACACAAGCAATTTATTAATTAGGGATTAACTACAAAAAACAAATACCATCATAACAAAAGAGTAATTTTGGCTGAAGAACATACTATGGAGAGATCAACTATAAAAGAATATGTACAGTGGAACCCCAAATATCGGCCGTAATCCATTCCAGAAGGTCAGCCTAAATTTGAAAAGGCCTAAATTCGAAGAGAAGAAGAAAAACTTTATAAAATTGGGATGCTTAAATGTGCGTGGATGTAGTGCGGATGACAAGAAACAGATGATTGCTGATGTTATGAATGAAAAGAAGTTGGATGTCCTGGCTCTAAGCGAAACAAAGCTGAAGGGGGTAGGAGAATTTCAGTGGGGGGAAATAAATGGGATTAAATCTGGAGTATCTGAGAGAGTTAGAGCAAAGGAAGGGGTAGCAGTAATGTTAAATGATCAGTTATGGAAGGAGAAAAGAGAATATGAATGTGTAAATTCAAGAATTATGTGGATTAAAGTAAAGGTTGGATGCGAGAAGTGGGTCATAATAAGCGTGTATGCACCTGGAGAAGAGAGGAATGCAGAGGAGAGAGAGAGAGATTTTGGGAGATGTTAAGTGAATGTATAGGAGCCTTTGAACCAAGTGAGAGAGTAATTGTGGTAGGGGACCTGAATGCTAAAGTAGGAGAAACTTTTAGAGAGGGTGTGGTAGGTAAGTTTGGGGTGCCAGGTGTAAATGATAATGGGAGCCCTTTGATTGAACTTTGTATAGAAAGGGGTTTAGTTATAGGTAATACATATTTTAAGAAAAAGAGGATAAATAAGTATACACGATATGATGTAGGGCGAAATGACAGTAGTTTGTTGGATTATGTATTGGTAGATAAAAGACTGTTGAGTAGACTTCAGGATGTACATGTTTATAGAGGGGCCACAGATATATCAGATCACTTTCTAGTTGTAGCTACACTGAGAGTAAAAGGTAGATGGGATACAAGGAGAATAGAAGCATCAGGGAAGAGAGAGGTGAAGGTTTATAAACTAAAAGAGGAGGCAGTTAGGGTAAGATATAATAAACAGCTATTGGAGGAGAGATGGGCTAATGAGAGCATAGGCAATGGGGTCGAAGAGGTATGGGGTAGGTTTAAAAATGTAGTGTTAGAGTGTTCAGCAGAAGTTTGTGGTTACAGGAAAGTGGGTGCAGGAGGGAAGAGGAGTGATTTGTGGAATGATGATGTAAAGAGAGTAGTAAGGGAGAAAAAGTTAGCATATGAGAAGTTTTTACAAAGTAGAAGTGATGCAAGGAGGGAAGAGTATATGGAGAAAAAGAGAGAGGTTAAGAGAGTGGTGAAGCAATGTAAAAAGAGAGCAAATGAGAGAGTGGGTGAGATGTTATCAACAAATTTTGTTGAAAATAAGAAAAAGTTTTGGAGTGAGATTAACAAGTTAAGAAAGCCTAGAGAACAAATGGATTTGTCAGTTAAAAATAGGAGAGAAGAGTTATTAAATGGAGAGTTAGAGGTATTGGGAAGATGGAGGGAATATTTTGAGGAATTGTTAAATGTTGATGAAGATAGGGAAGCTGTGATTTCGTGTATAGGGCAAGGAGGAATAACATCTTGTAGGAGTGAGGAAGAGCCAGTTGTGAGTGTGGGGGAAGTTCGTGAGGCAGTAGGTAAAATGAAAGGGGATAAGGCAGCCGGGATTGATGGGATAAAGATAGAAATGTTAAAAGCAGGTGGGGATATAGTTTTGGAGTGGTTGGTGCAATTATTTAATAAATGTATGGAAGAGGGTAAGGTACCTAGGGATTGGCAGAGAGCATGCATAGTTCCTTTGTATAAAGGCAAAGGGGATAAAAGAGAGTGCAAAAATTATAGGGGGATAAGTCTGTTGAGTGTACCTGGTAAAGTGTATGGTAGAGTTATAATTGAAAGAATTAAGAGTAAGACGGAGAATAGGATAGCAGATGAACAAGGAGGCTTTAGGAAAGGTAGGGGGTGTGTGGACCAGGTGTTTACAGTGAAACATATAAGTGAACAGTATTTAGATAAGGCTAAAGAGGTCTTTGTGGCATTTATGGATTTGGAAAAGGCGTATGACAGGGTGGATAGGGGGGCAATGTGGCAGATGTTGCAAGTGTATGGTGTAGGAGGTAGGTTACTGAAAGCAGTGAAGAGTTTTTACGAGGATAGTGAGGCTCAAGTTAGAGTATGTAGGAAAGAGGGAAATTTTTTCCCAGTAAAAGTAGGCCTTAGACAAGGATGTGTGATGTCACCGTGGTTGTTTAATATATTTATAGATGGGGTTGTAAGAGAAGTAAATGCGAGGGTCTTGGCAAGAGGCGTGGAGTTAAAAGATAAAGAATCACACACAAAGTGGGAGTTGTCACAGCTGCTCTTTGCTGATGACACTGTGCTCTTGGGAGATTCTGAAGAGAAGTTGCAGAGATTGGTGGATGAATTTGGTAGGGTGTGCAAAAGAAGAAAATTAAAGGTGAATACAGGAAAGAGTAAGGTTATGAGGATAACAAAAAGATTAGGTGATGAAAGATTGGATATCAGATTGGAGGGAGAGAGTATGGAGGAGGTGAATGTATTCAGATATTTGGGAGTGGACGTGTCAGCGGATGGGTCTATGAAAGATGAGGTGAATCATAGAATTGATGAGGGAAAAAGAGTGAGTGGTGCACTTAGGAGTCTGTGGAGACAAAGAACTTTGTCCTTGGAGGCAAAGAGGGGAATGTATGAGAGTATAGTTTTACCAACGCTCTTATATGGGTGTGAAGCGTGGGTGATGAATGTTGCAGCGAGGAGAAGGCTGGAGGCAGTGGAGATGTCATGTCTGAGGGCAATGTGTGGTGTGAATATAATGCAGAGAATTCGTAGTTTGGAAGTTAGGAGGAGGTGCGGGATTACCAAAACTGTTGTCCAGAGGGCTGAGGAAGGGTTGTTGAGGTGGTTCGGACATGTAGAGAGAATGGAGCGAAACAGAATGACTTCAAGAGTGTATCAGTCTGTAGTGGAAGGAAGGCGGGGTAGGGGTCGGCCTAGGAAGGGTTGGAGGGAGGGGGTAAAGGAGGTTTTGTGTGCGAGGGGCTTGGACTTCCAGCAGGCATGCGTGAGCGTGTTTGATAGGAGTGAATGGAGACAAATGGTTTTTAATACTTGACGTGCTGTTGGAGTGTGAGCAAAGTAACATTTATGAAGGGATTCAGGGAAACCGGCAGGCCGGACTTGAGTCCTGGAGATGGGAAGTACAGTGCCTGCACTCTGAAGGAGGGGTGTTAATGTTGCAGTTTAAAAACTGTAGTGTAAAGCACCCTTCTGGCAAGACAGTGATGGAGCGAATGATGGTGAAAGTTTTTCTTTTTCGGGCCACCCTGCCTTGGTGGGAATCGGCCAGTGTGATAATAATAATAAAAAAAATAATAAATTCGAAGCAATATTTCCCATAAGAATTAATGTAAATACAATTAATCCGTTCCAGACAGCCAAAAATATTAACAAAAAATACATTTTTTAAAAGATTAATTATAGTTTTACATACACAAAACAATGAGAACTAAATAAAATAAATAAACATTTAAATCACTATTACATATCGTTATTGAAGACTTGTTGGCTTATGGAAGACAGGGAGGAGGAGAGAGGGAGGAGAGATTATTGTTTAAAAGGGGAATT
This sequence comes from Cherax quadricarinatus, assembly GCF_038502225.1. NCBI lineage: Eukaryota > Metazoa > Arthropoda > Malacostraca > Decapoda > Parastacidae > Cherax > Cherax quadricarinatus. Next base: position 19,387,058 of record NC_091328.1, read on the forward strand.
CCCCTCCACAAGGACTTCAGGTATCAAAGCCTTCTCTGGGGTTACTTCCCTCCCTGTCTGTTACACTCCCTGCATGCCTGCTACACTCCCTGCCTGCCTGCTACACTCCCTGCCTGCCTGCTACACTCTCTGCCTACCTGCTACACTCCCTGCCTACCTGCTACACTCCCTGCCTTCCTTCCACACTCCCTGTTTCCCTGCTACACTCCTTGCATGCCTGCTACACTCCTTGCATGCCTGCTACACTCCTTGCATGCCTGCTACACTCCCTGCCTCTCTCCACATCTTCCATTGTCATCTCTTTTTCATTAAAATGTTTACCCCTTTCACAACATCAGCTTCTTTGATTTGTTCTTTCTTTGCCAGGATAGAAGTGATTGTTGATTTGTTTTTGCCACACATCCTGGCAAGCTGGAGCACACACACACCCCACACGTTTGATGGAAAACCCGACATTCTATACGATTCGTACGAGACGTGTCCACGTGTGGCCTGAACTGCCCCTTGTGTGCCAGTGTTTACAAGCCAGCCAGTGTGTGCGCATCTAAGGATACATTCCATATTATCCATATTATCACTGTGTTTGGTGCTTGTTTCTGGAAAAATAAGTCACCATGGGCCCCAAGAAAGCTTCTAGTGCCAAGCCTTCGAGAAAAAAGGAGCTAATGACTATTGAAATGAAGAAAGATAACTGCAAAGTATGAAAGTGGAGTGCGTGTGTCGGAGCTGGCCAGGTTGTATAGCAAACCCCAATCAACCGTCTCTACTATAGTGAGCAGGAAAATGGCAATCAAGGAAGCTGTTGTTGCAAAAGGTGCAACTTCGTTTTCGAAACAGAGATCGCTAGTGTTAGATGTTGAGAGACTGTTATTGGTGTGGATAAATGAAAAACAGATAGCAGGAGATAGCATCTCTCAAGCGATCATTTGTGAAAAGGCTAGGCAGTTGCATGATGATTTGGTAAAGAAATTGCCTGCAACTAGTGGTGATGTGAGTGAATTTAAGGCCAGCAAAGGTTGGCTTGAAAGATTTAAGAATTACAGTGGCATACACAGTGTGGTAAGGCATGGCGAGGCTGCCAGTTCGGACCATAAAGTGGCTGAAAAATATGTGCATGAATTTAAGGAGTACATAGAGGCTGAAGGATTGAAACCTGAACAAGTGTTTAATTGTGACGAAACAGGCCTGTTTTGGAAGAAATTGCCAAGCAGGACCTACATTACTCAGGAGGAAAAGGCACTCCCAGGACATAAGCCTATGAAAGACAGGCTTACTCTTCTGATGTGTGCCAATGCTAGTGGCGATTGCAAAGTGAAGGCTTTATTGGTGTATCACTCAGAAACTCCCAGAGCGTTCAGTCAAAAGAATATCCTCAAGGCTAATTTGTGTGTGCTGAGGAGGGCAAACATTAAGGCATGGGGCACTAAGGACTTTCTATGACTGGTTACACCATGCATTTGCCCCCAATGTGAAAAATTAACTAATTGAAAAGAAACTAGACCTTAAGTGCCTCCTGGTATTAGACAATGACCCTGGTCATCCTACAGACTTGGCAGAGCGACTTTCTGGGGACATGAGCTTCATTAATGTCAAGTTTTTGCCTCCTAATACCACTCCTCTCCTGCAGCCCATAGACCAGCAGGTCATTTCCAACTTCAAGAACCTGTACACAAAATCTGTTTCAAAAGTGCTTTGAAGTGACCACAGAAACTCAATTGACTCTAAAAGAGTTTTGGAAGGATCACTTTAATATCCCCAATTGTATAAACCTTATAGGTAAGGCTTGGGAGGAAGTGACTAAAGAGGACCTTGAACTCTGCTTGGAAAAAAGTGTGGCCAGAATGTGTAGACAAAAGGGATTATGAAGGGTTTGAGGCTAACCCTGAGAATCCTATGCCAGTTGAGGAATCCCATTGTCACATTGGGGAAGTCCTTGGGGATGGAAGTTAGTGGGGAGGATGTGGAAGAGTTGGTGGAGGAGGACAATGACAAACTAACCACTGATTAGCTGCTAGATCATCTTCAACAGCAAGAGGCCAGACCAGAGGAAACTGCTTCAGAGAAGGGGATAGAGAAATTGAAGTTGCCTACTTTAAAGATTAAGGAAATGTGTGCAAAGTGGCTTGAAGTGCAAACCTTTTTTGATGAAAATCACCCTGACACAGCTATTGCAAGCCGTGCTGGTGACTATTACAATGACAATGTTGTGAACCACTTCAGTAAAGTCATAAAGGAACGAGAGGTACAGGCCTCAATGGGCAGGTATGTTGTACGACAGATGTCCAGTGACTCTCAAGCTGGTCTTAGTGGCATTAAAAGAAGGGAAATAACCCCAGAAAAGGACTTGCTACCTCAAGTCCTAATGGAAGGAGATTCCCCTTCAAAACAATAGGTTCAACACTCTTCCCTCCTCCCATCCCATCAATCATCACCAGATCTTCATTAAACGTAAGTGTCAATTATTCTATTGTTATTAATCTATTGTTATTGTAATTATTCTATTGCATTAAACTTAATATTTCATGTGGTAGTTTTTTTTTTCCATACTTTTGGGTGCCTTGCATGGATTAATTTGATTTCCATTATTTCATATGGGGAAAATTAATTCGACTTTCGAAATTTTCGACATTCGATGAGCTCTCATAAACGGATTAATATTCAATGTCGGGGGTCCACTGTAAGGAGTTCTAAAGAAATAGCTATGAGTTTGGTTGATTGGAGTAACAGAATTGGCCGAAAATAGGGCTCAAAGTGGGTAAAATCGCCGATGCATAAACATCGCCGAGACTGCTAACTTTGTGAGAACGTAATTCCATAAGTTTTCCATCAAATTTCATACTTTTGGTGTTATTACCATTGGGAAAAGATTCTCTATCATTTCATAAGAAAAAAATTTTTTTTTTTTTTCTTCAAAAATTTTGCGACACAGGATTTGGGGTTGCGACAGTCAAAGGGTTAAAACTTACAATTTAATTTTAAAAAAGTAAGGACAAACATCTAGTCACTCGAAGCTGAAAAAAATATAATATAAAAAAATATATATTAGAAATTTTTTTTTTAGAATGGCAAAAAGTCTTACTTAAAAAGTAGAGTGTTGGAGCCATTTGGTGCAGAGTTGATGATGATCTGGGCCTCTGCACCGAGGTCCCGCAAGATAGCCTTGGCCCGCGACACATCTCCTCGACTGCATGACTCCCGAAGGGCTGAGTGCAGTTCTTGGCGGGCCAGTTCACGTGCATCTGAAATATATAAAAACACAGTCATAAAATGGAAATAATGTAGATACAGTATTACATAAATATACTTTATTAACATTCTTTCCCTCTCACACCCCTTGTATGCTCGGAGTTCATAATGGAACCACTGGTAACTAAAATACATGTAACAATTATGCATTTATTGCTACAAAAAATATAAGTGCTTAACACAAATAACAGAAATGCATGTTAACAAAAAAATATTTCAACAACCTTTCAAGACCATTACATACCAATCAAACAAAATATATAATATGTTAGGTAAAAGCACACAAGTGCAACTAATGTGACATTTTATTGTGGCAATGCTTCGTTCTCCAGGAGCTTTATCAAGCCAATAAAGCTCTTGGAGAGTGAAACACTGCCAAAATAAAATTTCAGGTAAGTTGCACCTGTGTCCTCTTACCTAACACATTGTCGGTGATTCTACCAACATTAACACAAAACATAATTTCTTGCAGAATTTATTCCTGAGAGACAAGGTTAATTAAGCTGATACTACTGGAAAATAAAATTAAAACTCACATAAGCATAATGAGTCAAAGAAGCTAAGAGAGACATCTACAATAAGTACAAAGTTCCATTTACCGACTCTTAATGACCATCAAAGCATAAAAATATACATTACTACTAAATTTAGTAGCTTCAACTTGCTGCTGTATACTACAATAATACTGTTATATTAATGTACACAATGTACAGTAAACAACAATTATAAATGTACTTTCATTATAATTATATACCATATTATCAGGTGGAAGTGGTAAACTCGTATGGTTCATATTGCACCTGAAGTATGTATAAGTAGCAGGTGAAGGATGAGGAGGTGAAGTAGCAGGTGAAATAGCAGGTGAAGGAGGAGGAGGAGGTGAAGTAGCAGGTGAAGGAGGAGGAGGAGGAGGTGAAGTAGCAGGTGAAGGAGGACGAGGAGGAGGTGAAGTAGCAGGTGAAGGAGGACGAGGAGGAGGTGAAGTAGCAGGTGAAGGAGGACGAGGTGAAATATCAGGTGAAGGAGAAGGAGGTGAAATAGCAGGTGAAGGAGAAGGAGGTGAAGGAGGAGATGGTGTAGTAGTAGGTGAAGGAGAAGGGGGTGAAGTAGTAGGTGAAGGAGAAGGGGGTGAAGTAGTAGGTGAAGGAGAAGGGGGTGAAGTAGTAGGTGAAGGAGAAGGGGGTGAAGTAGTAGATGAAGGAGAAGGGGGTGAAGTAGTAGGTGAAGGAGAAGGGCGTGAAGTAGTAGGTGAAGTAGTAGATGAAGGAGGAGGAGGTGAAGTAGTAGGTGAAGGAGGAGGAGGTGAAGTAGTAGATGAAGGAGGAGGTGAAGGAGGAGGAGGTGAAGTAGTAGGTGAAGGAGGAGGAGGTGAAGTAGTAGGTGAAGGAGGAGGAGGTGAAGTAGTAGGTGAAGGAGGAGGAGGTGAGGTAGTAGGTGAAGGAGGAGGAGGTGAAGTAGTAGGTTAAGGAGGAGGAGGTGAAGTAGTAGGTGAAGGAAGAGGAGGTGTAGTAGAAGGTGAAGGAGGAGGAGGTGAAGTAGTAGGTGAAGGAGGAGGTGAAGTAGTAGGTGAAGGAGGAGGTGAAGTAGTAGGTGAAGGAGGAGGTGAAGTAGTAGGTGAAGGAGGAGGTGAAGGAGGAGGTGAAGTAGTAGGTGAAGGAAGAAGTGAAGTAGTAGGTGAAGGAGGAGGAGGTGAAGTAGTAGGTGAAGGAGGAGGAGGTGAAGTAGTAGGTGAAGGAGGAGGAGGTGTAGTAGAAGGTGAAGCAGGGGAAGGTAAAGTAGCAGAGAATGAGGTTGGAGGTGGAGAAGTACATATAGGATGAAGTGAAGTAGGAGGAAGTGAAGTAGGCCGAGAAGTAGAAGAATTAGGAAGAGGGCAAGGTAGGAGATGGTGAAGTATAAGATGAAGCAGAAGATGAAGTAGCAGATAAAGATGGAGGCGAGGTTGATGAAGTAGCAGATAAAGTTGGAGATGAAGTAGAAGGTAAAGTAGAAGATGAAGTAGATGAAGTAGAAGGTAAAGTAGATGAAGTAGAAGGTGAAGGAGAGGGTGAAACAGGTGAAGATAAAGGAGATGAAATAGGAAAGATGAACAATAAAATGAAGTAAAAGATGAAACAGGAGATGAAGAAAGAGGTGAAAATGATATAGTAGTATATTTAGGAGGGAAGCGATAAGCCCATGGGAGTCATACAGTTCCTGGGTAATAGGAAGCAATCAGGTATGAGGAGAGCAGATCCCATTCCTTCAGTCAAGATCCTTTCAGCAGCTTCAAGGAGCCACCCTTGGGGAGGATGAAGTAGAAGGTGGAGGTAAGAATAAGAAATTTATCTTGACATGATACATAGTTGTACAAAGGAATATAATAGTTGGATGTACATGCCAAAAGCCCCTTTGTATGCAGAGCATTTCTGGCAAACTTAATATTAACTTAAGATTAGTAAGGCAATAACAGATAATTATATGGATATTTCATGAGTTACAGTGAGTACAAGAGATTTAAGTTGTTCTAGGTAACACTAACAGGCTTTAATAAGTTTAGTAGAGAAGTTCAGTAGTGAATAATTACAGTTTTAAAATTAGTTTATAAAAATTACATTACAAACAATGGTACGATTTTAATTAATTTACAATACGGAAATATTACAATGGAACAATTTAAAACAATTTACAATATGAAATTATCACAATTTAGTATTTATTTAACCCTTTGAGGGTTTCGGACGTACTAGTACGGTTTACAACCCAGGGTTTTTGACGTACTAGTACGCCTAAATTCTAGCGCCCTCAAATCTAGTGGGAGAAAGCTGGTAGGCCTTCATATGAAAGAATGGGTCTATGTGGTCAGTGTGCACAGTCTAAAAAAAATCCTGCAGCACACAGTGCATAATGAGAAAAAAAAACTTTGACCGTTTTTTTGGAATAAAACAGCGACTTTGCACTCTATTTTCGTATGGTATTTATTGTTGTATTCTAGTTTTCTTGGTCTCATTTTATAGAATGGAAGACATATTACAGAAATTGAGATGATTTTGACTGGTTTTACAAAGAAAAGTACCTTGAAATTGAGCTTAAAGTAGCAGAAATGTTCGATTTTTACCAAATTTCAAAAGTAAACAAATCATGCCAAGCGTCCAATACACATCAACTGGTGAGTCTAATATTCTTTCACAAGTGCGCCAATAATATTTATATAATTTTTTACACTAATGCAGTAGTCTGCATAACAGTAAATCTTATATTTTTTGTGAGAATAAAAATTCAATGTGGAAAGCAAAAGAATATAAGAGGGGCCTTGAGACGTGACTAATGACCAGAGGAAATGTCATTTTAGTGCCAGGAATGTCTTTCTTGTTTATTCTGGACCCTATTCGGAAATTGGTATCTTTTGAAATTTGTATGAAATTGGCAAAATTGCTAAATTTTGACCACTGTACTGGATAGTTGAATTTCATAAATGGGTGGTTTCTTGCACCCATTCGATAGAAAAAATGGAGTTCTAGCGAAATATTCATGTTTTTTGTCGACTAGTACGGTGGAATTGGCGGAAAATGGGGCTCAAAGTGGGCAAAAGCACCGATGCGTAAACATCGCCGAGACCGCTAACTTTGCGAGAGCATAATTCCGTAAGTTTTCCATCAAATTTCAAACTTTTGGTGTCCTTATGATCGGGAAAAGATTCTCTATCTTTTCATAAGAGAAAATTATTATTTTTTTTTTTAAATTTGGCCGACCCTGAGAACGAGTTTCGGAGAGGGCCTGTCGACCCTCAAAGGGTTAAGACAAACAATGGTACAAATTTAATTAATTTACAGTACGGAAATATTACAATGGAACAATTTAAAACAATTTACAATATGAAATTATCATAATTTAGAATTATTTAAGACAATGAAAAATAAGCATCCTAATTTTGAAGTAATGAGTATATGGTCGAGCAACCCTTAGCACAATATACAGTAATAAAGTTGAATTAAGTTTAAGCTGAGCAATCTTAACTTATTTAGAAGTTTTTTGTATAGCTTTTGAGTAACTGGTAGGTAATGTGCATGGTTTGTTTGGTTAATTTTGGGTGATGAGGTGATTTTTAAGTAGTGTTTTAAATTGATTTGCAGGCAGGGGTCCTTTAGTGTGTTCTAGCAATGAATTCCAGATCTTAGGGCCCTTTACATCCATAGCAGTTTTGCATAGGGAGAGATGGACATGAGGGATATCGAAGAGTGATTTGTGCCTCGTATTATGGCAGGAGGAGTTTGAGAGGAGGGTTTATACTGTATTTGAGTGTAGTGTCCTGCCTATGTAATAGGCACAATAATAAGTGTGGACGTTTTTATATTAAGCATGTTAAGACTCTTGAAAAGCGGTAGAGTATGCTGTCTAGTGCAAGAGTTAGTAATCAATTGCACTACAGCTTTTTGTTGGGTTATTAAAGATTTGAGGTGATTTGCTGTGGTTGAGCCCCATGCACAAATACTGTAAGTGAGGAAGGGTAAATGAGAGAGTGGTACAGAGCAAGAAGAGCTGATTGGGGTACATAGTACCATATCTTTGAAAGGATGCCTTCTGTTTTGGAGACTTTCCTGGATATTTGCTGTATGTGTGTCTGGGATTTGAGACCAGAGTCAAGGTGGAGACCTAGAAATTTGCCCTCTGAGTCTAGAAATGGGTAAGCCATTTATAATTATGTTTAGCTGTACATTTGAAGCTCTGTTTCCAAATAGTAGCATGAAGTAGGTTTTGTCTATATTGAGAGTAAGTTTGTTGGTAGTCATCCAAGTAGATATTTTTAGTAATTCAGCATTTACAGTGTCTGTTAGTATGGTTGGGTTTGGTGGAGGTGAAGGTGATGGTGATGAATACAACGGCAGTACCAGAGGCAGTGACGAGTGATAACGGGGACGGTGGCAGTGACAATGGAGGGGGTGGCAGTAACATTAGGGGGCAGTGATAACAGGAGATGGCGGCAGTAACATCATGGGGCAGTGGCAGTAACAAAGGGGGGCGGTAGCAGTAACAACGGGTGGGGGTGGTGGCAGTAACAATGGGGGGGGAGTAACAACGGGAGGGCGGTGGCAGTGACAACGGCCAGGGACGTCGCTAGGGTTGGTGTCACCTGGGGCGGCATCTTTGGTGTCACACCCATGAAATCCAAAGTCGGGGGGATGGTGGAGTAAACTGCAGTTACGTCACTACTGTATGACCAGTAACTTATGTTTAACAATGAGAAGGTTTAAGGACCATAAACTGAACAGGAGAATACTTCTCAATTATATTAATAAAATAAATAATAGTAGTAATATTGAGGAAACAAACTCAAATACCACTTTGAGTACAGCCAACAGATCCTACATTTATTAATCTTCAGCAGTGAAAAAAAAAAACTTGAAAAATAAAGAAAAACATTGCAATATCAGAGAAACACTAGGAACGACTTGACCTTGAGTACAGGTAACACCTCAGTGAATCTGATCTTACATTTGACCTTGAGTACAGGTAACATCTCAGTGAATCTGATCTTACATATCCTTGCCTTCAATCCTGCAAAATCATCACATCAAAATCAATGATTTTCCCTATAGTATAGGCCTATTTGTACTCTGTAATCATATAATAAGTTATATAGAAACAAAAGATTTTTCTCTTATGTTGCTGCAGCACTGTTGTGGGCATTAGTGCCACCTTCTTTAGAGGCTTTATGGTGTTACCCCCTTGATGGTGCCACCAGAGGCAGCCCCCCCCCCTTACGATGCCACTCACAACAGGGGAGGGGGCGGTGGCAATGACAACGGTGGAGGGGGCGGTGGCAGTGACAACAGTGGAGGGGGCGGTGACAGTGACAACGGGGAGGGGGCAGTGGCAGTGACACCGGTGGAGGGGGCGGTGGCAGTGACAACGGGGGAGGGGGAGGTGGCAGTGACAATGGGGGAGGGTGCGGTGGCAGTGACGAGGGGGCGGTGGCAGTGACGAGAGGGCGGTGGCAGCATCTCGTGTATCGTGGCAGTGACGAGGGGGCAGTGGCAGTGACGAGGGGGCGGTGGCAGCGACAACGAGGCGACGGCAGTTCTACAGGTTCACTTTTACACGAGGATTGACATTTTGAGGACAATTAAGCACTGAGGTCGGAATAAAAAAAAACAGATTAATACAATGAACAACTTTTTTATGTTTGGTTGTGAATAAAGTAAATAAGGTCACTATGAATTAATTTTTACCATATTTTTTTTTTACTTTATCTGAAGACTGCCTGAAATGTTCTGCATAACTAGGAACTTTCAAATATCACATTTTCCGTACCATGATAGAGCTACCATGAAAAGAAGAAACATTCACTGTTATTCATTCAGTAGCTGTCTTATTCCCGCACACAGGAGAATGTAACTTAGGACGATGTTTCGGTCTGACTTAGACCATCAACTAGTCACATATGCGCGAAGGAAAGTCGGACTGAAATGTCGTCGTTTCATTCTATGTGCAGGTTATTTGTGTATTGTTCCGAACACTATTTTTTTTTAATAGCTGTCTTGTCAGTATATCTGCGAATATCAATTCAAACTATCCTTGGAGCTGTAACATCCTGACCCCTGTTTCAGAGTGCAAGAGCTCTGTGGAAAATATATAGTATATTTTCCGAAAATAGTGTATTTGTGTGTAAATTAATAAAATATATTGTATTTAATAAAAATTATATTATAAAAAATGGGAAGCTTGGCGCCTGCGCGGACGAGCAGGAGTGAGTCGCCATGTTTTTTGAATGAGCCAAGAAAACGTAAGTGAAAATAAGAAGAATTTTCGTCGCTCTAGAGGTTACATTGGGCTTACACCTCTCAAATAGGAGCCGAAATTGTTGGAATTGCAGTCCTGCATAACGAGAGAATCAAGCAACTGGACAGGACTCCGTAATTAGATGAAAACAGGATATTACCCCCAGCTAAGTCATGTCTATATTTATGTTTATAATTCTGGCCAGTATTATCATAAATGTAGACAGAGGGGTTTTTGAGTATGATACACAGTAATCTCCAGACAAATTGGTGAGTGTTATGATTATAAATTCTCCTTCTGTTATATAAATGTGTATATGTAGTCATTTATTAATTTTAATATACAGTCCACAAAAATTATAATAATTTTACCAGAATTCCTGGTGTGTATGTACATTTCATTTGCAATTAATATAAGTCTAGAGCAACTTGTGGAGAGATAGATGGTAGGTATCGAAGGGGGACATTTTTGTGACCTAGGTGTCCTAAAAATTCCTACTTGTCTCTGTAACTTTGATAAATAATCTTTGTTACCATTTACTTGTATGTATGTAATGAGATTCATCCAGGTAAATGTAATTTTCCACAAATTTAGTTGCCCGTTGGTCCTTCTTGAACCGGAGGTAATTAGTGAAGTCATTAATTAGTGAATTAATTACTTAATAATTATATGTGAAATGACAGGAGGTGGTGGATGTTAGGTCCACAAATTTACTTAATGTGTAGTGGATTATAATTATAATATTAATTTTGCTCAGCCAAGTCTGGCAAAGATTTATATTAGTGTATTTGTATAACATTAATTTTGCTAAGCCAAGTCTGGCAAGGATAAGCCAAGTCTGGCTAAGGTTTATATTAATGTGTATTTAAAATTTATATTATAATTCTTACATGTGTAATTACTAAGCTTAAGTGTAGCTAGGATTTATTCAAAGGTAAGTTGTAATATTTACCTTTATGAAGTGCATAAATTAGTACATAATCAGTGTTATTAATTAAGTTGAATTTAATACATTGCATCATGGCTGAAAATGAGGAAATTAATGTAGAAGACAAACATATGGAATACAGAGCAAAAAAAGCATCACTGCAGGCTAGAAAAGGGCATGTAACAAAAGCATACATCAAGTGTTTGGAATTAATGAATCAAGAAACTGTGAATACTGATGATTTAAAATTGTATTTAGATGCTTTAGGGAATAGATATGATTCATACAAATTATATTACAACAAATATGAAAGAGATTTGTTAGTAAACTGTGTAGATGAGACTGAAGTAGATCTTATGATTAATCAGTATTATGAATTAGAAGAAAAGATTCTTTCTTGTAAAAGTCAGGCCTTGAATAAATTAAAATGTGTAAACCAGACAGTTAATCAATCTGCCCCAACAAATAAGATGTCTTTGCCAAAACTCCCAGAATTATGTTTACCTGTATTTAGTCCTGGAGAAAATTGGGAGGAGTTTTGGTCAATTTTTAAAGCAGCTGTGCATGATAGGAGTGACCTAGCCTATGTAACTAAATTATTTTACCTCAAAGGACAGGTAAGAGGAGATGCTCATATACTCATACAAGCCTTTCCCAATGTAGATGATTCTTACAAAGAAGCAGTTGACTTGTTGAAGGTCACTTATGGTAATATAGAACAAAGTAGGTTGGATCTAGTGAATAGCATTGTTAATTTAAAATCTCCAGATCACACTTACAAAGGTTTACAACAGTTTTGAGTTAAACTGGAGAGCACTCTCAAAACTTTAAGTAATAAATATAATCTGAAGGAATCAGACTGGTTATTGAGTGCCATTGTACAGAATAAATTAAGCTTTAAAACACTTGAATGCCTCTCGAACAAATATCACAAAGGTTATTTTGGTCTGGAGGAAATAAGACTAGGTCTACAAGAATTGTTCAGTTGCAGACCAGCCAACCAACTCATTTTAAAGATGCAACACATAATAACTCTGAGGTATCTGTCAAGTTTCACAAAGGGAAAAATTATCCCAATGTTAATAACCAAAATTCATTTCCTAAAATGAGTTGCACAGGTGCATATCAAGTAGCAGGAATCAGAAATAACGATTCTCCACAAGGTAAGAAGAATAAGTACCCTCCTAAGAGTAGCCCAGTTAATAAGAAACCAGTCAAAGAAACGAGAGATTGTCTCTTCTGCAAGGGTACTCATTTTTCTAAGAATTGCAATGCATACAATTCATGGAATGATAAAGTTGAAAGATTGGAGGAACTTGGCAGATGTATCAGATGTCTAGGTAATCACAATGTAAAGGATTGTCATGCCAAATTAAACAACTGTTATCAATGTCACAAAGGAAGACACCATACAGTCATGTGTAAGGGTCTATATGATAATGTTGATAATAATGATAATGTTGACAATCCAGACACAACCGTGGCTAATGTAAAAATTGCTGCTAATGTTAATAATGATGGTTTTGCTGAAGTAGCCTTACCTGTGTTACAGGTAAAAATTGATGATAAAAGTCATAAATCAAAAAATGTAACTGCATTATTAGACCAGGGATCCCAGCGTACTTTCATAAAACGTAAATGTATTGATGGTATGAAAGTACAGATGGGAGATCCTACAACTCTAAAATTATCTGGCTTTCTCTCAGATAAAAGGGCTCAATTGTATGACACTGTTTATATAACTGTCAGGTTGGGCAATGAGAAAAAACGTGTTAATGCAGTAATTGTAGATAGACTTCCAGAGAAAATATCTACAACAGGGCTTAGTAAAGCTACAGAAAGACTTTCACATAATGTAAATTTAGCACCTTCTGGTGTAAATGATGATTCTGTAGGCCCAATAAATATTTTGATAGGTAGTGACTATTATGCCTCCTTTGTAAAGGGTATGGTAAAGAAATGTGGTGTCACCCTTTTGAAGACTGCAGGAGGCCATGTAATGTATGGTAGGACTCCTCATAATAATTCATGACTAGAGGAAACTACAAATACCATAACTGTGTGTCTTACTCATGAAATCGTACCCCAGTATAATTCTTCCATAGAGGATGGTGTTGAGCCAGTGCATAAATTGTGGGAATTAGACAGCATTGGAATAAATGTAAATGAAGAAAGTCCAGACAATTCTTTTACTCAGGAACAATACCTGAGAGATGTAAAATTTGAATCTGGACAATACTGGATGCGACTTCCGTGGAGACTGAACCATCTAGAATTGCCCACTAATTACAGAATGGCATATGGACAATTAAAGGCTCAGCTCCGCAAAGTGTGTGTGCGTGTGTGTGTGTGTGTGTGTGTGTGTGTGTGTGTGTGTGTGTGTGTGTGTGTGTGTGTGTGTGTGTGTGTGTGTGTGTGTGTGTGTGTGTGCACGCGCGTGCGCGTGTATGTGTGTGCGTGTATGTGTGTGAGCGTGTATGTGTGCGCGCGTGTGTGTGTGTGCGTGTATGTGTGTGTGTGTGTGTGTGTGTGTGTGTGTGTTGGTGTGTGTGTGTGTGTGTGTGTGTGTGTGTGTGTGTGTGTGTGTGTGTGTGTGTGTGTGTGTGTGTGTGTGTGTGTGTGTGTGTGTGTGTGTGCTCACCTAGTTCTCACCTAGCTGAGGTTGCAGGGGTCGAGTCCAAGCTCCTGGCCCCGCCTCTTCACTGGTCGCTACTAGGTCACTCTCCCTGAACCATGAGCTTTATCATACCTCTGCTTAAAGCTATGTATGGATCCTGACTCCACTACATCGCTTCCCAAACTATTCCACTTCCTGACTACTCTGTGGCTGAAGAAATACTTCCTAACATCCCTTTGATTCATCTGTGTCTTCAACTTCCAACTGTGTCCCCTTGTTACTGTGTCCAGTCTCTCGAACATCCTGTCTTTGTCCATCTTGTCAATTCCTCTCAGTATTTTGTAAGTCATTATCATGTCCCCCCTACCTCTCCTGTCCTCCAGTGTCGTCCGGTTGATTTCCCTTAACCTCTCCTCATAGGACATACCTCTTAGCTCTGGGACTAGTCTTGTTGCAAACCTTTGCACTTTCTCTAGTTTCTTGACGTGCTTGACCAGGTGTGGGTTCCAGACTGGTGCTGCATACTCCAGTATGGGCCTAACGTACACAGTGTACAGTGTCTTGAACGATTCCTTATTAAGGTATCGGAACGCTATTCTCAGGTTTGCCAAGCGCCCGTATGCTGCAGCGGTTATTTGGTTGATATGTGCCTCCGGTGATGTGCTCGGTGTTATGGTTACCCCAAGGTCTTTCTCCCTGAGTGAGGTCTGTAGTCTTTGTCCACCTAGCCTATACTCTGTCTGCGGTCTTCTTTGCCCCTCCCCAATCTTCATGACTTTGCATTTGGCTGGATTGAATTCGAGAAGCCAGTTACTGGACCACATGTCCAGCCTCTCCAGGTCTCTTTGCAGTCCTGCCTCATCCTCGTCCGATTTAATTCTTCTCATCAACTTCACGTCATCTGCGAACAGGGACACTTCAGAGTCTATTCCTTCCATCATGTCGTTCACATATATCAAAAATAGCACTGGTCCTAGAACTGACCCCTGTGGGACCCCGCTCGTAACAGGCGCCCACTGTGATACCTCTTCACGTACCATGACTCGTTGCTGCCTCCCTGTCAGGTATTCCCTTATCCATTGCAGTGCCCTTCCTTTTACGTGTGCCTGATCCTCCAGCTTCTGCACTAATCTCTTGTGGGGAACTGTGTCAAAGGCCTTCCTGCAGTCTAGGAAAACGCAATCTACCCACCCCTCTCTCTCGTGTCTTACTTCTGTTACCTTGTCATAAAACTCCAGGAGGTTTGTGATACAAGATTTGCCTTCCATGAACCCATGCTGGTTTTCATTTATAATCTTGTTCCTTTCCAGGTGTTCGACCACTCTCCTCCTGATAATCTTCTCCATGACTTTGCACACAATACATGTCAGAGACACAGGTCTGTAGTTTAGTGCCTCGTTTCTGTTTCCTTTCTTAAATATGGGGACTACATTAGCTGTCTTCCATTTCTCAGGTAGTTGCCCAGTTTCAAGGGATGTGTTGAAGATTGTGGTTAGAGGCACACACAGCATCTCTGCTCCTTCTCTAAGGACCCATGGGGAGATGTTGTCCGGTCCCATCGCCTTTGAGGTGTCAAGGTCACTTAAGAGCTTCTTCACCTCCTCCTCAGTTGTTCGTATGTCATCCAACACTTGTTGGTATATTCCCTCTTGATGTTCCCTTCTGTGCTGTCTTCCCACAGCCCTTCCTGTCTCTACTGTAAAAACTTCCTTAAATCTCCTGTTCAGCTCCTCACATACCTCCTGATCATTTCTTGTGAGTTCTCCACCTTCTGTCCTTAATCTGATCACCTGGTCTTTGACTGTTGTCTTCCTCCTGATGTGGCTATACAACAGTTTCGGGTCAGTCTTGATTCTCGATGCTATGCCATTTTCATACTGTCGCTGGGCCTCCCTCCTTACCTGTGCATACTCATTCCTGGCTCTGCGACTGATCTCCCTATTTTCGTGTGTTCTCTGCCTTCTGTACTTTTTCCATTCTCTATTGCACTTCGTTTTTGCCTCCTTACACCGTCGGGTAAACCAGGGGCTCGTTCTGGTCTTCCTGTTGTTACTGTTGCCCTTGGGAATGAACCTTTCCACTGCCTCCTTGCATTTTGTTGCTACATATTCCATCATTTCATTTACTGGCTTTCCTGCCAGTTCTCTGTCCCACTGGACCTTCCGCAGGAAGTTCTTCAACCCTATGTAGTCCCCTCTTTTATAGTCAGGCTTTTCCCATTCTACTCCTGTTATTCTCTCCACTTGCAGCTCTACTATGTATTCAAAGCACAGAACCACGTGGTCGCTAGCTCCTAGGGGACTCTCATACTTGATGTCCTCAATGTCTGAGCTGCCCAGGGTGAACACAAGGGCCAATCTTGCTGGTTCATCCTCCCCTCTCACTCTGGTAGTGTCCTTAACATGTTGGTGCATGAGGTTTTCCAGCACCACGTCCAACATCCTGGCTCTCCATGTTTCGGGACCACCATGTGGCTCCAGGTTTTCCCAGTCAATCTCCCTGTGGTTGAAATCCCCCATAACCAGCAACTTCGCTCTGCTGGACTGAGCTCTTCTTGCCACCTCAGCAAGTGTGTCCACCATTGATCTGTTGCTCTCTTCATATTCCTCTCTTGGCCTCCTGCAGTTCTGTGGCGGATTATACATCACTGCAATGACCACTTTGTGTTCCCCAGACTGAAGTGTACCTGCTATGTAGTCTCTTTCTCCTGTCTCATCTATTCCTTCCATTTTCTCGAATTTCCATCTGTTTTTTACGAGCAGAGCAACCCCACCTCCCCCCCTGCCCCTTCTATCTTTCCTCATGATCTGGTATCCTGGTGGGAAGATTGCATCTGTTATTGTCTCCATGAGTTTTGTTTCTGTAACTGCTATGATGTCTGGGGACTTCTCATTGATTCTTTCTTGCCATTCCTCATGTTTATTCGTTAATCCATCTGCATTTGTGTACCAAACCTTCAACTTCTGTTCTAATACTAACTGTGGTGCGGGGGGTGGAAACAGAGGGATCGGTGTGTGATGGTTGGTTTGGATTGTTCAGTTGCCTTGGGGGTGTCGTGGCTGGAGTCCTTCTGCAGGTGTTTCTGGGGGGTGCGCTTGTCCTTCCATTTGATCCTGGGTTATTCTGCTCTCCTTTTTCATTTCCTCCCATTTCTCCTTTCGTTTTTGAACTCTCTCTTTGTCTTCCTTTCGTCCTGTGTTCTGTCTCGGTCGAGGTACACACTCCGGAACTCCTGCTTGCCTCTCAGCCGTGCTTTCTCCTGCAGGATCATGGTTCGGGTTGATTCTGCCTTGAAAATTACTTTGAGAGGCCGATTCCTTTTCTTTGTGAACCACCCAATTCTCCGAAAATTTGCCACCTATGTATGTGTGTGTGTGTGTGTATGTGTGTATATGTGTGTGTGTGTGTATGTATGTGTGTGTGTGTGTATGTGTGTGTGTGTGTGTGTGTGTGTGTGTGTGTGTGTGTGTGTGTGTGTGTATTTGTGTGTGTGTGTGTGTGTGTATTTGTGTGTGTGTGTGTGTGTATTTGTGTGTGTGTGTGTGTGTGTACTTGTGTGTGTGTGTGTGTGTGTGTGTGTGTGTGTGTGTGTGTGTGTGTACTCACCTAATTGTACTCACCTAATTGTGGTTGCAGGGGTCGAGACTCAGCTCCTGGCCCCGCCTCTTCACTGATCGCTACTGGATCCTCTCTCTCTCTCTGCTTCCTGAGCTTTGTCATACCTCTTCTTAAAACTATGTATGGTTCCTGCCTCCACTACTTCACTTGCTAGGCTATTCCACTTGCTGACAACTCTATGACTGAAGAAATACTTCCTAACGTCCCTGTGACTCGTCTGAGTCTTCAGCTTCCAGTTGTGACCCCTTGTCCCTGTGTCCCCTCTCTGGAACATCCTATCTCTGTCCACCTTGTCTATTCCCCGCAGTATCTTGTATGTCGTTATCATGTCTCCCCTGACCCTTCTGTCCTCCAGTGTCGTCAGTCCGATTTCCCTTAACCTTTCCTCGTACGACATTCCCTTGAGCTCTGGGACTAGCCTTGTTGCAAACCTTTGTACTTTCTCTAACTTCTTGACGTGCTTGACCAGGTGTGGGTTCCAGACTGGTGCTGCATACTCCAGTATGGGCCTAACATACACAGTGTACAGTGTCTTGAACGATTCCTTATTAAGGTATCGGAACGCTATTCTCAGGTTTGCCAGGCGCCCGTATGCTGCAGCGGTTATTTGGTTGATGTGTGCCTCCGGTATCCGCACAGTGTAATTGTACTGATGTTAATATAAAAATAAGTGTGCAACCAGTCAGCCTTCTTCCTTATCACTTATCTATGACCAACATCTAAACACAGGACTGATAGCTGGGCTAGAAAATATGCAGAAATAATTTACTGTCACAGAGTCAATAAAACATATAAAATGATGGAGGGTATCATCCACAGCTCACACACAGAGGGTCCAGGATCAATTCCCGGCACGGGTGGGAACATTAGGCATGTTTCCTTACACCTGCTGTCCCTGTACACCTAGCAGTGACTAGGTACCTGGGTGTTAGTCGACTGTTGTGGGAAAGGTCGGATTAAGGCATGAGCTGCATGGGCTCCAGTCCGCCGGGTCACCAACCGGAAAAGACCCGGGCCAGGACAAGACCGGCGAACCTACTACAGTACAGGGCTCCAGCCCAGGGTTCTCCACAAGCAAGAGGGCCTCCAGAGATTAAGTGAAAAGTGTTCACAGTTACTGCTGTAAGTTTATAATTATAGTATGTTATAACATCTCGTACATGATGAACTGTTGATTGCTGTGGTTACTTTTTACCTTTTGAAAATATCACTGGGGTCCCTCTCACAGTACCTGTGGTCTAAGAGCATACAAAATCTTAATACGGCTATGGTTATGGGTCACATTCTGGGGGACAAGATTAATCTAAGTTGGCCGAAATGCTCTGCATAATCAGGGGCTTTCTATATAGTATGTAAATGATATCAGCTAGGTCTGCAATAGATTTTTCATGTATATGCAATGATTATTGTTTAGGCTACTCTCTGAAACGATGGAGGTATATCATGGATAGTATTTCAAAGGTATCTAATTTGCAAATTACCATAACTCACTGAGGTGAAAACTACGAAAGCTAGTGAAAAATAAATCCAGTGAAAAACAAGTGTCATACGCATAATTAAACAATTAAGTAAAAAACTAAAACTGGCCTCCGAATGAATCAGTTACATAATCTACATTATGTCAAGTAAAACAGCGACACTTGCCTGCACCTTGGAAAATTACCTCATTCCAAACTACTTTCCCTCACTAACCCCCCCCCCCTCCCACAAAAAAAAATCACACCCGAAGCTTCGTCTTGAAGCCAAGTACGATGCCTTAAATTGTACGGATGCTTTAGTTACACCATGATGACACTCTTCAGGTCGCTTGTTCAATCTAGGCTGGAATATTGCTGCACACTAACAGCACCTTTCAAGGCAGGTGAAATTTCTGACCTAGAAAATGTACAAAGAACCTTCACGGCACATATAAGTGCGATAAAATATCTAAATTACTGGGAACGTTTAAAGTTCTTTGACCTGTACTCCCTGGAACGCAGGCGAGAGAGATACATGATTATATATACTTGGAAAATCCTAGAGGGATTAGTACCAAATTTGCACAGGAAAATCACTATGAAAGCAAAAGACTCGGCAGACAATGTAACATCCCCCCACTGAAAAGCAGGGGCGCCACTAACACGATAAAAGACAACACAAGTGTCAGTGGTCCAAGACTATTCAACTGCCTCCCAGCATACATAAGGGGGATTACCAATAGACTCCTGGATGTATGGTAGAACTGATGAACTGCCAAAAGCCTTCAAGGAGAGAATGCAATCATGGAGTATCAATTAATAGTTTAACAACAATAATACGAAAAGAACTTCAACTGAATTTCATTGACCTGAGACTGACGACTCTCATTCCATTCATTATATAGCACGAGGAACCACATGTCTTTGATACATGCAACAAACTCAACAGACTCTTGGATGTCACTAGTGCCCAGCTCAGGCTGAGTTACAAGTATCTCTGGAAGATGGCATCAGCATCACCAGCTGATGTAGATATAACTAAATGTAAACTTTCCCAAATGAACCATGATCATACCCAGAGGCGTCGCTAAAGTTGGTGTCACCCGGGGCGGAATCTTTGGTGTCACCCGGGGCGGAATCATTGGTGTCACCCGGGGCGGAATCTTTGGTGTCACCCGGGGCGGAATCTTTGGTGTCACCCGGGGCGGAATCTTTGGTGTCACCCCCATGAAATCCAAGGGCGGGGGGATAAGGGTAGTAAACTCCAGTTACATCACTGCTACATGACCAGTGACTAATGTTTAGCAAAGAGAACGTTTAAAGGCCATAAACCGAACTTTATTAATGATAAAATAAATAATCGTAGTAATATTGAGGAAATATAAACTCAAACACCACTTTGAGAACAGCCAATAGATCCTACATTTATTCATCTTCAACAATGAAAAAAAAAAACTTGAAAAAATAAAGAAAAACACTAGTTCCAATTTGACCTTGAGTACAGGTAACATCTCAAAGAATCTGATATTTCATTTCCTTGCCTCAGTCCTGCAAAATCATCTATCACCATCAAAATCAACGATTTTCCCTATATAGGCCTATTTGTACTATGTAATCCTATAATCGGCTATATAGAAACGAAGAATTTTTCTCTTAGGTTGCTGCAGCATGGTTTTGGTCATTAGTGTCACCTTCTTTAGAGGCTCTATGGTGTCACCCCTTAAATGGTGTCACCCGGGGCGCCCCCCTCCCCTGCACCCCCCTCCCCTTACGACGCCTCTGATCATACCTTGCATCATTACTGGGTGGTAAGGGATTAAAATTAACGAATTCAGAGACAACTCGCTCACAGCTGGTCAAGAAATGTCAAAGCAAGTACTTGATCCATAATGATACATTACCAACCATTCTGGAAAAATAATTTAACTGTTTAAATTCAATCATTCTCTGCTAAAATATAAGATAATATAAATTTAAAAAATCCAAAACTACATATAAGCTCCACTAATATTTTTGTGACCGAATTCATGTCTGCATCAATAACTCATTACGACTGTAACGTATATAAATATGCAAATAGTTTATTATCACTGTAACTTGCGTAGCTATCAAAACTTTGGGGTCCAGTCCCTAGACCCATTATGTACATACTTTCTTAATCTTTTGACTACTGACTACAGGGTGGGTATGGGAGGCATAACAAAAATATTAAAGTAACTAGATAAAGCTGTTAACATCTTAGGTCAACTTTTTGCCAGCAGATATAATAAACATTAGGAAAATTTTTAGGTGTCCTGTGTAGGAAATAGGACAAAAAATCTTGCAGAATATATCATATCAACCAGATTGTGGCGTGGGTAAGCCTACAACTGCAGACAACAGCAGCCAAACCAATCAGGCGGTCGGTCATCAGTTAAATCTGATCTCGGGTCAAGATGTGAGAGTAGAACAACTCTGGAAATTGTAATGACACAGCTGAACAGATTTCAAATCTCACGCCATTCAGTAAGAACTCTGAATTGATCACAGTTAACACAAAATACATAAAGATATTGACTGTGTACAGATATATCCTGGAGGCCAGCATTCATCTTAAACGTCCATGCACAGTCTTACTAATAAAAGGGAGTAATCATATAAATGTATTACAAAGCTTAAAAATATTTAAGACGCCAAGTAGAATGAGGCTCTCGTAGTCCCACTCTTGAAGTACATCCTCTGACATGAAACACTGGGTCGCCCTACAACACGTGGAGCATGCACAAGTGTAAAGTGTAATGGGTGTTGTGTCACTCACACCCAGGCACCCTTAACGAGGGATTGGCACTGCAGAACTGGCACCGGGGCCCACGGGACATCACCACCAGCAGCGTCCTTGCCTAAGTGAGGGGTCACTCATGTTATCACTTATCTATCGTCTTTATCTGCGTCTTATCATTGTTATGCCGTATTTATCTCATTCACGTGTCTACTATATTAGACACTTACTTGCCCTGATTAAAAAGATTAAATTTAATCCCACGGTCTTCACAAATCTGACATTAGTTGTACCGGCCTTGATGCAAGCAACGTGAGTGTACTTCCTGGGCTCTGGCTTGTGTGCAGTTACTCTAAGATAACTTAACTCAGAGTTCTGTAATAAAGAAAATGATATTCATTTGTTCTGACAAAGAAAATTTTTATCCCTAATGACCTCTGATATTTCACTTGCGGTCGGTAAAAGCTATACAGGTGTAATTTTGTATAACATATCTGACTTAAAGCTGTGCTGGCGAGTGACGAATGTCACAGAGGTGAACTAACATAACTCATTTAATTTGCAAAATATAGGTACAAAGAACATGAAAGTACGAATTTCGAAATACATTTTCTAGCCGATTTAATGGTGTGAACAGGAGAAATGTAATTTCAGTGAGTAAGAAATGTACGGGCCTGATATACCAATTATTATTAATAATGGTAAGAAATTAATATTTTTTCAATGATTATATTGTCTTCAAGGAAATTTTCTTTCAACCTTGCTTAATATATAACAGACTAGATATCTACACGTCAGTTTGGCACATACATCACTTTTATGTTAATTCCCTCGCAATCCAATATTAAATTTTGTTGACGCTTATTCAACTGTAAATGCACATCTATATCCTCTTATCACGCTTAAACATGAGTATCTTTTCCCTTATAAACTTCATTTTTCACAAATAACCCGCATATAGGAGAGGAAATTTATGAAACAATTTCCGTCCTTCCTGGACTATCGTCAAATCATAAGTTCACAACTCAGTTATGACTTGACTATGATCCAGGACAGATCAAAATGTCGTCGTCAGAAGCTTCCTCTCCTAAATGTTAAATTATTTGTAGATGAATGGTTCACAGAACCGACACGTTGATAAGTTAGACACATGTGCAAATCTTGGGTATCTTTATTGAGGAAACGTTTCGCCACACAGTGGCTTCATCGGTCCAAACAAAGGAGAATCTTGAAGAACAGGAGGAGAATGAGGTAATCAGTCCCTCAACCTTGAGTCGATGTGGTCAGTCCATCAATCTTGAATAGAATACGGCATAAGTGCGGAGGAGCTTATATACTGTAGGCAGGAGAGGTGCAGCAGTCGTAGGTGGTGTCACATTTGTTCAATGTGGAAGTAGGTCGTGCCCAAGGGTTAGGCAAGCGAAGAATTCCCAAGTATTAAGATCCCAAGAAGTTGCAGTGTCTGACAGGATTGTAGATGAATGGTGTGGCGAAACGTTTCCTCAATAAAGATACCCAAGAGTTGCACATGTGTCTAACTTATCAACGTGTCGGTTCTGTGAACCATTCATCTACAATCCTGTCAGACACTGCAACTTCTTGGGATCTTAATACAGGGAATTCTTCGCTTGCCTAACCCTTGGGCACGACCTACTTCCACATTGAACAAATGTGATATCACCTACGACTGCTGCACCACTTCTGCCTACAGTATATAAGCTACTTCTCCGCACACATGCCGTATTCTATTCAAGATTGATGGACTGACCACATCGACTCAAGGTTGAGGGACTGATTACCTCATTCTCCTCCTGTTCAAGATTCTCCTTTGTATGGATTGATGAAGCCACTGTGTGGCGAAACGTTTCCTCAATAAAGATACCCAAGATTTGCACGTGTCTAACTTATCAACTAAGAACTGTTCTAGCCACGATGTTGTGATATTATTCAATCAGCATTATATTGTTTAATTATAACCGCACTTTCTTCATCTTCCCTCATTTTAGAAGATATTTGAAGAAGCTATAACCTCCTCCATTCTATAACTTTGAATTGCGAGTATTTATAGTTGTGCACATGTATACCTGGAGAGTTCAGGGGGGTCAACGCCCCCGTGGCCCGGTCTGTGACCAGGAATCATGGTGGATCAGGGCCTGATCAACCAGGCTGTTACTTCTGGCCGCACGCAATCCAATGTACGAACCACAGCCCGGTTGGTCAGGTACTGATTTTAGGCGTCTGCCCAGTGCCTGCTTGAAGGCAGCCAGGGGTTTATTGGTAATCCCCCTTATGTATGCTGGGAGGCAGTTGAACAGTCTTGGGCCCCTGACACTTATTATGTTGTCTCTTAATGTGCTAGTGGCACCCCTGCTTTTCATTGGGGGGATGTTGCATCGTCTGCCGAGTCTTTTGCTTTCGTAGGGAGTGATTTTCGTGTGTAAGTTTGGTACTAATCCCTCTTAAGATTTTCCAAGCTCGTGCCAAGTAACTAGGTTGTGTCAAGTAACTAGGTTGTGCCAAGTAACTAGCTTGTGCCAATTAACTAGCTTGTGCCAATTAACTAGCTTGTGTCTAGTAACTAGATTGTGTCAATAACGAAGTTGTATGAACTAGGCTGTGTGAAGCAAGTACTCACACACAAGTGCAAACAACGAGTGTTGTTATTCAGTCGTATAGTTCAATGTACCATCTTGTGTGGAGAAGAATCTCTGGAAGTGTAACAAGTCACATCTTGGGTAAAATAACGGTGACCCGTGGCCTGGTGGCAAAAGCTCTCGCTTCACACGGTGAGGAGTCCGGGTTCGATTTCCGGCGAGGGTTGAAACACTGGGCGTCTTTCATTACATCGGTTGTCTATGTTCACCTATCAGTATAAAATAGGTACCTGGGTGTTAGTATACTGATGTGAGTCGCATCCCGGGACAAAACTGGCCTAGTGTCAGCTAGGACTATACCTTGTACATCTACTTGTAGAAATAAATATTATGACTAGCACCAAGCAACCTACTGCAAGTATTCATGATGAGTAGAAAGTACCTTATACATTACAGTCTATGTACTGACGATACCTTGTTACTAATAATGGTACATCAATACGAGCTACATCAACTGCAGTCTACTCAACATGTTCGCCAATAACAAAATCTCGTTTTTTTTTTTTTTTGAGCGTTGAAGGAATACTCACTTTTGAGACCATATTTTTATGCCTCAACTATTGAAAGTTTAGAGATGGAAGAATAATTATTTTAAATTTAATATACGCATTCTTTAAAATATAATCGAAGTACAATAGAAAAATCAAAGAATATTAGATTAACAAATGAATCTCCATAAGGTAATTTGTCTAATTACCATCGCCACATACACCGTACTAAGCTTATATATTTTTTTATTGGCACCTGAATACTTTCAAGCGCGTCCTGGAGTTTTATCGAATAACATTTTTGCCCCAAATATGATTTATGATTTAACAGATCTGGGGTTTCTGTATATTTGTAATTTATTTTATCCTCCACGTAGCGAAACAGAGACAACTAACAGTAACACCCATGTGTTTAGTGCTAAGTGAAGGAAGCTTCATCATACACTTCGCTCTGCCTGGGAATCGAACTCAGGGCATTTGGGTTCTGAGACGAACTCTCCATTGAGCTACGGGGTCTACGGTGATGGAGATGATACTTTGTTACTAGATGGTGGAATACTGTAGATCCATTTAAATTCAATGAATGCATTATTCAAACAAGGCGGGGGCGTTGATACCCGGAATACCCTCCAGGTAGGCCACTGGAGTTTAAATATTGAGTGCGCGGACAGTGTACCCCGCCCATGGATGTGTGTACTCACCTAATTGAGGTTGCAGGAGTCGCTTCCTAGCTCCTGCCTCCGCCTCTTCACTGGTCGCTACTAGGTCACTCTCCCTGAACCGTGTACTCGCCTATTTGTGGTTGCAGGGGTCGAGTCATAGCTCCTGGCCCCGCCTCTTCGCTGATTACTACTAGGTCCTCTCTCTCCCTGCCCTATGAGCTTTATCATACCTCGCCTTAAAACTATGTATGGTTCCCGCCTCCACTACGTCACTTTCTAGGCTATTCCACGGCCTGACCACTCTATGACTGAAGAAATACTTCCTAACATCCCTCTGATTCATCTGAGTCTTCAACTTCCAATTGTGACCCCTTGTTTCTGTGTCCCTTCTCTGTAACATCCCGTCTTTGTCCATCTTGTCTATTCCGCGCAGTATTTTATATGTCGTTATCATGTCTCCCCTGACCCTCCTGTCCTCCAGTGTCGTCAGGCCGATTTCCCTCAACCTTTCTTCGTAGGACAATCCCCGTAGCTCTTGGACTAGTCTTGTTGCAAACCTTCGCACTTTCTCTAATTTCTTGACGTGCTTGACTAGGTGTGGATTCCAAACTGGTGCTGCATACTCCAGTATGGGCCTGACGTAAATGGTATACAGAGTCTTGAACGAATCCTTACTGAGGTATCGGAACGTTATCCGTAGGTTTGCCAGGCGCCCGTATGCTGCAGCAGTTATCTGACTGATGTGCGCCTCAGGAGATATGCTCGGTGTTATACTCACCCCCAGATCTTTTTCCTTGAGTGAGGTTTGCAGTCTTTGGCCATCTAAACTATATTCTGTCTGCGGTCTTCTCTGCCCTTCCCCAATCTTCATGACTTTGCATTTGGCAGGGTTAAACTCAAGGAGCCAGTTGCTGGACCAGGCTTGTAGCCTGTCCAGGTCTCTTTGTAGTCCTGCCTGATCCTCATCCGATTTGATTCTTCTCATTAACTTCACATCATCTGCAAACAAGGACACTTCTGAGTCTATCCCTTCCGTTATGTCGTTCACTTATACCAAGAACAGCACAGGTCCTAGGACTGACCCCTGTGGAACCCCGCTTGTCACAGGCGCCCACTCTGACACCTCGTCACGTACCATGACTCTTTGTTGCCTCCCTGTCAGGTATTCTCTGATCCATTGCAGTGCCTTTCCTGTTATGTGTGCCTGATCCTCTAGCTTTTGCAGTAACCTCTTGTGAGGAACTCTGTCGAAAGCCTTCTTGCAGTCCAAAAAAAATGCAGTCGATCCACCCCTCTCTCTCTTGTCTTACTTCTGTCACCTTGTCATAAAACTCTAGTAGGTTTGTGACACAGGATTTTCCTTCCCTGAAACCGTGCTGGTTGTCAATTATACACTTGTTTCTTTCCAGGTGCTCCATCACTCTCCTGATGATCTTCTCCATGACTTTGCATACTATACACGTTGGTGATACAGGTCTGTAGTTTAGTGCCTCATGTCTGTCTCCCTTTTTAAAAATTGGGACTACATTTGCCATCTTCCATACCTCAGGGAGTTGCCCAGTTTCAAATGATGTGTTGAAGATCTTTGTTAATGGCACACACAGTATCTCTGCTCCCTCTTTAAGGACCCACGGAGAGATGTCTGGTCCCACCGCCTTTGAGGTGTCAAGTTCGCATAGCAGCTTCTTCACCTCCTCCTTGGTTATATGTACCTCATCCAGCACTTGCTGGTGTAACCCCCTGTTCTGATTTCCTGGAGTCCTACTGGTTTCCAGTGTAAATACTTCTTTAAATCTCGTGTTGAGCTCCTGACATACCTCTCGGTCGTTTCTTGTGAACTCCCCATCACCCTTCCTCAGTCTGATTACCTGGTCCTTGACTGTATGTATGTATGTATGTATGTACTCACCTAGTTGTACTCACCTAGTTGAGGTTGCGGGGGTCGATTCAGAGCTCCTGGCCCCGCCTCTTCACTGGTCGCTACTAGGTCACTCTCCCTGAACCGTCAGCTTTATCATACCTCTGCTTAAAGCTATGTATGGATCCTGCCTCCACTACATCGCTTCTCAAACTATTCCACTTCCTGACTACTCTGTAGCTGAAGAAATATTTCCTAAGATCCCTGTGATTCATCTGTGTCTTCAGCTTCCAACTGTGCCCCTTGTTGCTGTGTCCCATCTCTGGAACATCCTGTCTTTGTCCACCTTGTCAATTCCTGTCAGTATTTTGTACGTCGTTATCATGTCCCCCCTATCTCTCCTGTCCTCCAGTGTCGTCAGGTTGATTTCCCTTAACCTCTCCTCGTAGGACATACCTTTTAGCTCTGGGACTAGTCTTGCTGCAAACCTTTGCACTTTCTCTAGTTTCTTTACGTGTGACAGTTGTGATGAATGGTTTGAAAAACCGACAAGTTGAAGATTGAGACACTTATGTAGCATATGGGAATCTTTTTTTCAGGAAACGTTTCGCCACACAGTGGCTTCATCAGTCCAATACAAAGAGGAAGGCACTGCAGACACTGCAGCATCATGGGATCTTGTTACAAAGAATTCTTCAACACTTGTTCAACCTTTGGACGAAGACCTACTTCGACTAGTGGATGTTACCACTATGACCCCGCCTCTGCCTGCTTCACCTCACCTCACTACAGTATATAAGCCACGTCTACGGCCCTATGCTGTACATTCTACAAGATTGATGGACTGAACACATCGACTCCAGGCTGAGGGACTGATTACCTCATACTCCTCCTCTCCTTACGCCTTCCTCTTTGTATTGGACTGATGAAGCCACTGTGTGGCGAAACGTTTCCTGAATAAAGATTCCCATATGCTGCATAAGTGTCTCAATCTTCAACTTGTCGGTTTTTCAAACCATTCATCACACACACAGTTTCTTTACGTGCTTGGCTAGGTGTGGGTTCCAAACTGGTGCCGCATACTCCAATATGGGCTTAACGTACACGGTGTACAGGGTCCTGAACGATTCCTTATTAAGGTGTCGGAATGCTGTTCTGAGATTTGCTAGGCGCCCATATGCTGCAGCCATTATTTGGTTGATGTGCGCTTCAGATGTGCCTGGTGTTATACTCACCCCAAGATCTTTTTCCTTGAGTGAGGTTTGCAGTCTCTGGCTCCCTAGATTGTACTCCGTCTGCGGTCTTCTTTGCCCTTCCCCAATCTTCATGACTTTGCACTTGGTGGGATTGAACTCCAGGAGCCAATTGCTGGACCAGGTCTGCAGCCTGTCCAGATCCATTTGTAGTTCTGCCTGGTCTTCGATCGAGTGATTTCTTCTCAAAACCTTCTGTGTGTGTGTACTCACCTATTTGTGGTTGCAGGGGTCGAGTCTTAGCTCCTGGCCCCGCCTCTTCACCGGTTGCTACTGGGTCCTCTCTCTCTCCCCGCTCCATGTGTGCGTGTGTGTGTACTCACCTATTTGTGGTTGCAGGGGTCGAGTCTTAGCTCCTGGCCCCGCCTCTTCACCAGTTGCTACTGGGCCCTCTCTCTCCCCGCTCCATGAGCTTTATCAAACCTCGTCTTAAAACTGTGTATGGTTCCTGCCTCCACTACGTCATTTTATAGGCTATTCCACTGCCTTACAACTCTATGACTGAAGAAATACTTCCTAATATCTCTCCGACTCATTTGTGTCTTCAACTTCCAATTGTGGCCTCTTGTTTCTGTGTCCCCTCCCTGGAACATCCTGTCTTTGTCCACCTTGTCTATTCCACGCAGTATTTTATATGTCGTTATCATGTCTCCCCTGACCCTCCTGTCCTCCAGTGTCGTTAGGCCGATTTCCCTTAATCTTTCTTCATAGGACATTCCCCTTAGCTCTGGAACTAACCTTGTCGCAAACCTTTGTACTTTCTCTAGTTTCTTGACGTGCTTTATCAAGTGCGGGTTCCAAACAGGTGCTGCATACTCCAGTATGGGCCTGACATACACGGTGTACAGTGTCTTGAATGATTCCTTACTAAGGTATCGGAATGCTGTTCTCAGGTTTGCCAGGCGCCCATATGCTGCAGCAGTTATCTGACTGATGTGTGCTTCCGGAGACATGCTCGGTGTTATACTCACCCCAAGATCTTTCTCCTTGAGTGAGGTTTGCAGTCTTTGGCCACCTAGCCTATACTCTGTCTGTGGTCTTCTGTGCCCTTCCCCTATCTTCATGACTTTGCATTTGGCAGGATTAAATTCGAGAAGCCATTTGCTGGACCAGGTGTCCAGACTGTCCAGGTCTCTTTGAAGTCCTGCCTGGTCCTCATCAGATTTAATTCTCCTCATTAACTTCACATCATCTGCAAACAGGGACACTTCTGAGTCTAACCGTGTGTGTGTGTGTGTGTGTGTGTGTGTGTGTGTGTGTGTGTGTGTGTGTGTGTGTGTGTGTGTGTGTGTGTGTGTGTGTGTGTGTGTGTGTGTGTGTGTGTGTGTGTGCGTGCGCGCGCGCGTGCGTGCGCGCGCGCGTGCGTGCGTGCGCAGTGAGGGGCTCTGACGTCAAATGCATTCTTCAAAGTAAGAATAATATATATTTAAGATAATCGAATGAATATATATGCAATAAGGAAGGTTACAGGAAATCGGTTTTGAGTTCAGTTATAGCGGGTGGAATGCGTGAGCTGGGTGGTGGATGTGCGTGTGTAGTGGGGGCTCTGACGTTAAATACATCGTTCAAAATAACAACAGTATATATAAAATAATCGAATAAATTTAAATGTGACCAGAAAGCTTATTGGAGGTCGATGATGGGTTTAAATATGGCGGGTGGTGTGCGCGGGGTGGGTGGTGGTGGATGTGCGTGCAGGAGCGGCGGCGCTGATGCCAGACGCTGCTCACACCACAACAAACCCTCAGCCGCGACGCTCACTCCATCACCACTCTTATTGATTCACCTCGAGTTAGGTTATACAGGCGTTGAGGATCCATGGCAAAACATCATCCTGATCTCATCTTCTGCAGGAAGCAGCCTGGAGTGGCTATTGGGCGTCTGTGTGAGAAATGTGACGGTAAATGTGTGATCTGTGACTCTTACGTGAGACCGTGCACACTGGTGAGAATATGTGACGAGTGCAACTATGGCTCCTACCAGGGTCGCTGTGTCATCTGTGGAGGACCAGGTACGTGCTCACACTATACTCCAAATATCGTTTGTGATACTCTTACTCTACTTCCTTCATATAATTGCTCTGTGTACCCTCCTAGTGGTCCTAGGATGTGTACTCTCTACCTTACAGATAAATGAATATAAACTCTGGGGCTTAGTGCTGTTACTATTTTCATTATTATTATTATTATTATTATTACTATTACTGATTGATATGTATAAGTAAGCTAAAGGCATCACAGTACACATCTTTCTAGCAACCACTACTGTTCAACACTATCCAGTTTGGAATACCAGTGATATTACCAATATTAGTCAGATCATTCTGGAAAAGTCTGTACCTTCTCGTATATAAAACTGTTAGTAAACTCTAACCTATGCCTAAATTTTGTTGTGAAGCTCATGGCAATATTTCAGTAATTCGCTGACCGTAACCTGTCAGTGATTTCACTAGATATGCCAATTAATACACATAAACTCTAGCGTTATACTTTATAACAAAGGAGTTTGTACAATTAGGTGATACTGCTTATCTGTCTCATGATTAACTGTCATAGGATCAAGCCTCTGCCAGTTAAGCATGAGACAGATAAGCAGTATATATGAATGTGTGTCAGCACAGATTTGAACTGTGCTGTGACACACACGTATGTGCAATGTGATCTGTGAATGTGATTACTTTTGAAATTTAATTGCAATTCAACAATTAGAATAAAATAAAATTACTTATGAATATTGATAATATTTTTAGTAAAATGCGGTGGTTATTTATCCAGTTTCATTTGTTAGATTTGGGTTGGATCTTGGACTGGAATACTCAGTTTTAAAAATCATCACAGGAGTTATCAGCTAGATGCAATTATAGCAGGGAATAGATAAATCTTTAGCTAAATAATTACACTAACTTAAAATTCTTTACAAGAAATTAAATTTTGGATAGGAGTATGCTACAAATTAAGATTTTTGAAAAGGAATATTATACTATTTAATTTCTCAACACTTATTTTGCCTGTATCTGCAGTATATTATAAAGTACTCTGACCACCATCATATACTCTTAAGATGTGTTTAGCATGTTCCATGAATAATAGTCTAATAATCCATAAATGAATCACTAAATTATAATTCTGATAAGGGTATATCCATTATATTCACTTTGTGATAATATGTTAAGAAATACATACATGTATTTTATTGCTGGAAGATGCTGCATTTATATTTTTTTATAGTAATCTGTGTATTAATTGGGTAATTTTTCTTTAAGGTGTGTCTGATGCTTACTACTGTAAAGAGTGCACAGTTCTGGAGAAAGATCGTGATGGTTGCCCAAAGATTGTCAACTTGGGATCATCGAAGACCGATTTGTTCTATGAAAGGAAGAAATATGGCTTCAAGAAGAGATGATTGAAAAAAATGACACTGCTTAGAGTAACTGATTGTGTGTATCATGCTTGGAGGGTAAATGAGATAAATTTTATACTGATAGTTAATAAAGACAAAATAATTGTTATATTCTAATTATTAAAAGTACTGATCATTCTTACTCTAAGTTTCATATTCCTTATTAAACTATTTTAAACACACTTGGAAAAAATATATTAATGCAGTAATTGCAATGCAATATTTAGGTTTCATAATTGTTTACAAGTATTATTTTTTTTTTTTACTAACACAGCCGTTTCCCACCAAGGCTGTGTGGCCCGAAAAAGAAAAACTTTCATCATTCACTTCATCACTGTCTTGCCAGAGGCATGCTTACACTAAAGTTATAAAATTGCAACATTAACACACCTCCTTCAGAGTGCCGGCACTGTACTTCCCATCTCCAGGAATCAAGTCCGGCCTGCCAGTTTCCCTGAATCCCTTCATAAACGTTACCTTGCTTACACTCCAACAGCACATCAAGTCCTAAAAACCATTTGTCTCCATTTTCTATCTAACATGCTCACACGCTTGCTGGAAGTCCAAGCCTTCGCACACAAAAACCTCCATTACCCCCTCCCTCCAACCTTTCCTAGGCCAACCCCTACCCCGCCTTCCCTCCACTGCAGATTCACACACTATCAAAGTCATTCTATTTTGTTCCATCCTCTACTTGTCCAAACCACCTCAATAACAAGTACACCTACCATCCGACTTACGACCAAGTTCGGTTCCGAGAAACCGGTCGTTAAGTCGAAATGGTCGTAAGTCGAACTTTACTACTGAATATTAACAAAACATTTTTGTAATGACTTTATTTTATTGTTTTATTTTGGTATTTCATGTTTTACTTTACTTTTTATGCTGTTAGTACTGTATTTTATACTGTAAGGTTTAGGATAAACACTGTGTACAACACAAATAGTTGTTTATTTCCCAGAAGTTTGGCATAAAAAATACGGTCGTAAGTCGATGGTAGGTGTATATCACCACCAAATATATTAACCCCTTGAGGGTCCACACCCCCAATCTGAAGTGTCCACAGGGTACAAGAATTTAAAAAAAAAAAAAATTATTTCTTATGAAATGTTAGAGAATTTTTTCTGAAGGTAATAAACCACAACGTATGAAATTTGATGGAAAACTGATGAAATTACACATTCGCAAATTTCACAGTGTCAGCGATATTTACTCATTGGCGATTTTGCCCACGGTGTCTTATTTTAGCCCAATTACATTGTTCTAGTAGACCAAATTCTTATCGACTGAACACAAGATATCACCCAATGAACTATTTCAACTACCCAATAGTGATCAGAAATTGGTAATTTGGCCAATTTCACACAAATTTCAAAAGAGGGTCCAATATAAACAATGTAGACATTCCTAGCACTAAAACAAAATTTTCTCTGTTCATTAGATATGTTCTCAGGCCTTTCATATTACACATGATTTCCATCAATTTTATTTACAAAAAAAATAAAATAGAAGATTTACTGTTATGCATCACTGTAATAATTGTATAAATAATGTCAATGCATTTGTAAATGCATACTATACTGACTAGTTGGACATGGACAAGTGACATGATTTGTTTACTCTAGAATATTGGAAAAAATCGAATATTTCCGGTACTCTGAGCTCAATTTCAAGCTACTTCCATTCCTGAAACCAATCAAAATCATCTCTATTTCAGCAAACAAGAATAAAATCATTAAAACCACCTGAAAATACACTGCAAATTCACTATTTTAAACCAAAAACCTGGTCAGTTTTTTCCCCATCATGCACTGCATGGGGTAGGACTTTTTTTTTTTATATGGTGCACACTGGCCACAGACCTATTCTCCTGTATCTAGGTATGTATGTATAATGTTCACCAAGACCGTAGTCCTGGCACGGGTCTCAATCTTGCGATGACCCATCTCTGGCTCCTGAGGGAGAAAGGTTTCTACAATGATGCGACATATGCTGCTCAAGCACTTCTGGTCAGTTCATGTGGTGCATCTCATAATCGACAACACCGTATGCACTCCTAACTATGGACACTAGCAAGGAGGAGGAGGAGATGTCGTTATCATGGGCAACAGCTTGTCTGGTTCGTTGACTCCATGGTACACTAGTGTGGCCGCAGTCGTCTCTGGGTCCTCTTCGGGAGGGGATATCAGTGCTAGTTGCCTGTGCAGTGAGTGTCTCAGTAACTTCGCACTCCAGAAGATAGTGTGTTAGGGGGCGCTGGACAACGTGCTGGCAGTACTGGCACATCTCCTCCTCAGGATTATCTACCATCATCTTGGCTGTGGGAAAGCCCAAATGAAGCCAATGGATGCGGTACACTGCGCTCTGGACCACCTTCTATCATATGGAGGGCGGTTCTCCCTGAGTCGCTGCTCGGTACCACTGTTGAGATGGGGTATCACCTAAGACCTCTTCCATAAGTTTCATTGCTCTGGTAGCCGTCAGTTTGGTCTGTTGTAGGCTGGTGGGGACAGTAATCCCAACATGTGGATACTCTGTGGCTGCCTTGGCTGCATCATCTACCGCCTTGTTTTCCCAGATGCCAGCATGGCTGGGGATCCAGTTCAATGTCGATCTGTTACCTTGAACCTCTAAGGCTGTCATTATGCTCAGGATTGATGTGATGAGGTGAACATTGTCCTGTATTATTATTATTATAATCAAGGGGAAGCGCTAAACCCGGAGGATTATACAGCGCCTGGGGGGGGGATGTGGAAGGCATTCAGGCTTAATTCGGGGAACTGGAGCACAGATCCAATTCCCTAAATCAAGAGCCCCTCACCAACATCAAGGAACCTTCCTTGAGGGGGGAAAACATTGTCCTGTAGTTGAGGATGGAAGGCATTGATTGCAGAGGTGGAGTCAACGTGTATGACAGGTTGGAGTCGATGTTGTAGGACATGTGACAATGCCTGATGAATCGCCACCAGCTCAGCTTGAAGGAGCGTGCAGTGGTCAGGGAGTCGCCAGCCTTGTGTGTGACCATTGTGGTATAGTCCAGCTGCTGCTCTCTTCCTGTCAGGGTCAACAGAACCATCTGTGAAATACACTGCACATGTGCATCCCTCTGCCAGTGCCATGCTTGTTTCAGCATGATTGCTGAGGGTGTCTTTACAGCAGAGACGCTTAGAGATAGGCAGTTGCATGACGCAAATATCGGCCGGATCTGGGCACCAAGGAGGTGGTGGATGATATCTAGCAACAGGAATGTCACAACTCTTCTCAAGGAGTAGTTGTATAGGCAGCAGCTTCCGCCCAGCAGCACAAAACAAACTGATCCAGTAGTAGTCCGTGAAGAGAGTTGGATCTTGTGTCATGGTTGTCAATATCCGTCTTCTTAGTGGGGTACCTTGCTGCTGATGCAGAATCGTGGCTACTTTGCAGGCGTTTATGTATCTTACTCTGTCAGCCAGGGAAGGAAGCCGGGCCTCAGATCCGAGACATGCTGTGTTGGCCCAGAGGGGGGCCCCAAGCATAGTTCTTATCGCCTGGTTTTGTACGACCTCCACCCTTTGCCTGCTCTGCGGGAAGAGATGAGCTAACGCTGGTGCACCATAGTCAATGAACGAGCATATAGCTTGTATACAGTACAAGCGAAGTACATCTTTGCTTGCCCCTGCACGGTGCCACGTCATGGCTCTCAATGCGTTGAGTCTGAGTAGAGCACGTGACCTGACATACTCGGCCTGTTTCTGAAGGTCAGCTTTTTATCAATGTAGATTCCCAAGTATAGGTAGGAGCCTGTCCACTCAAGTACTATATCCTGAATACGTAATCTATTCACAGGATCTGGTCCCTTGAACATCATTGCAAGAGATTTCTCGGCTGAGATCTTGAGGCCTAGTTCCTTGCAAGACTGCGTAATTAGGTCCAAAGCTCTCTGAGCCTGTCGCTCCAAATTGCCTTTCCCATTCACTATGAGTGCAAGATCATCAGCATAGCTGAGTAGCTGCGTACCACTATGAAAGGGATGGCTCACAAGTTTCTGCATAAGGACATTAAACAGGGTAGGACTGAGCACACCTCGTGGCGTGCCATTTTCCAGGGTTTTAAAGGAAGAGTAGTGTCCCTGAAAGCTGACACAGGCCTGCCTGTCCCTAAGGTAGGACTCTATCCAGGCCAGGAGGTGTCCTTTGATCCCCTTCTGAGCTAGTATTGCTAGGATTGCTGTGGGACTGGCTAGCTCAAATGCCTTCTCCAGGTCGAGGTAGATGACGATACTAGGTTTTTTGTTACAATCAGCAATCTGGCTTAGTAGGGTGGTTATGCACTCTGCTGTACCCACTCCTTTGGTGAAGCCAAATATGTGATGATGAGGGGGTCCAAGTTTCCATAGGAGGTGGCTTAACACCATCCTCTCAGTAGTCTTGGCTAAACAGCTGGTCTGCGATATGGGTCTCATACTGCCTGGGTCCTTGGGCTTTGGAATTGGTACAATGGTAGCCTTCCAAGCTGCTGGGAGTGTCCCGGCCCTCCACGCCTTGTTTATGACGTCTAATATGGCTTCCCATCCACTCTGCCCAGCCTGTGCAATCATGTCGCGTCAGAGCGTGTTACGCAAGGCGTTGTCACCATGCATGTTATAAATGACTAATTCCTTTTAGAAACATCGTATAAGGATGATAATTATACCAGAGTGTAGCCAGAAAGTTCAGCTATTTTTTTGGCAACAATAACTCAATTTTTGTATTTTTTCGATTATTTTTTTTACTCCGCGCGGCGAAGTGTCCTGCCCCCCTTAGTCCCGCCTGTTGATCGCGTTGACCAGATGTACCCTGTTGACACCTCCT
This sequence comes from Cherax quadricarinatus, assembly GCF_038502225.1. Classification (NCBI taxonomy): domain Eukaryota; kingdom Metazoa; phylum Arthropoda; class Malacostraca; order Decapoda; family Parastacidae; genus Cherax; species Cherax quadricarinatus. The sequence continues at coordinate 19,423,584 of NC_091328.1, forward strand.
GTTCCTCTTGTTTCTGTTTCTTCATTGAGGTAGGGGTGCAGAAGGTTCCTGACCATGACGCCTGGTTGAGGCTTCGAGAGTTGGGAATTCCTGGGCATTGAGTTGGGTTAGCTGACGAGAGATCTGCGGTGTGGCAGGGTTCTCTGCACCCATCGTCTGCTGAGAGTGATGATCTGTCGTAGTCTGCTGCCGAGTTTTTGGCGTCTTCCAGACTCCTTGAATTCTGGTGAGCCTCTCGGGGCATCGAGTATTCTAGGCATGGTGTTTCTGCCTGCAGTTCAGGCATTGTGGAGTGGGTGGCAATGCATTTTTCAGCTTGGTGATGCATTCCTCGGTAGGGTAGTGCTGGCTGCAGACACCGCAGATTACTCTGTTCGGACAGAGTGCACCCAGGTGTCCGTAATGCTGACACTTGAAACAGTGAACTGGTTCTGCTGTGAAGGTCCTGACATCGTACTTGCCCCAAGAACCGAGGTCCAGCTGGGATGGCAGTGGTCCTACATGCTGTACGAGGACCTGTCGGGTTGGTGCGTTGCCTGCCGTCTTTGCCTTGAGACGTTGAGCTGACACCACACTGCTACTGCCTCAATGGGCATCATCAGTGGGTATCGCATCACTACACCCTTGGTGATCTTCTACCGAGAGTCCAGTTCCTCCAGGGTGAATGAGCGATCTGTCTCCATGACTCTCTTCAAGGTGGTGTACATTTCCTTGTTGAGAGGAGTCAATATTGGTTCTCCCCTCTAGTTGAACCACATCTTGAACTTCAGGTTGTGTCATGATTCCAGGTATGAAACAACGCCATAGTGGGTTCTGTGGTCCCCATAAGACTTCACCTTGAATTTGCCAGGTCAGTTGAGCTGTTTTGCCTGCTCATTGGACGGATGGCGCTTCTTCTTCTTGTCCACAGTGATCCATCCTTCTTGGTTCTTGGGGAGTGGGGCGTTTATTTCCTCTCGTTTCCATATTTGCTGGCTCCATGGTTGGAACTGTCAGATCTGCTACAATGTGAGTAGGATCTTCCTCTTCCTCTGATGACACGGAGTGGTCTCGCAACTTCTTCGCTAGAATTGCACCCCGCATTTCCAAATCCGAGTCCCTCGTGTTCATGGAGCATCGTCGCCTCTTCTTTTCGGCAGAAGCCATGTGCCTATCTAGTGATAAGGTAGTGTACTCAGCGAACTGCCTGTATCTAGGTCAAATTTTACCCCTTATAGCTTATCTATAGAGTGAGCTCAGCTCATGACAGTTCTATGGCAATGACCCAGAGCTCAAAACAGTAGAACTATGGCACTAACCCTCAAGGGGTTAAGTTATTCTAACAATCATGCACAAATAAACACACCAGTTATAACTTGAACTAAAGTATATTATTCATCTGCTAATTTTACTTTATGCCACATTATTGGTGAAGCAAAGGCAATGTGTCTGCATGGTCCAGTGACTCAAGCTGGTCCTAGTGCCAGTAAAAGACAAAGAAGGGAAGTAACCCCAGATAGGGCTTTGATACCTGAAGTCCTCATGGAAGGGGATTTCCCTTCCAAACAATAACCTCTCATCCGTCTCCGCTCCTTGCCGTCTTCCATACTACAATAAGTCTCTTCAGTAAAGGTAAAAGTGATTTAAATGTTCATTTATCCATTAAAATTAGTCATTTATATTTATTTCTCATTGTTTTGTGTATGTAAAACTATAGTTATTGTCTATAAAATGTATTTTTTGTTAATATTTTTGGGTGTCTGGAATGGATTAATTGTATTTACATTATTTCTTATGGGAAATATTACGGTTTTTATCTATTTCGGATTTTGACCAACCTTCCAGAAGGGATCACAGATGAAAACTGGGGTTCCACTGTATTATACATGTAATATACAGTAAATGATACATTTTGGTGTGTTTTTCTAATTTTCAAAGCTTGATAACTAATTTTCCCTATTCATTATGTACTGTAGTATAAATTTATTACTCTGTACTCACCTATTTATGGCTGCAGGGCTTGAGTCACAGCTCCTGGCCATACCTCTTCGCTGGTCGCTACTAGGTCCCCTCTCTCCCTACTTCAAGAGTTTCATTGTATCTCTTCTTAAAGCTATGTATAGATCCTGTCTCCACTACATTACTCTCCAGATTGTTTCACTTCCTCACAACTCTATGACTGAAGAAATATTCTGCAACATCCCAGTAACTCATCTGAGTTTTCAACTTTCAGTTGTGACCCCTTGTTGCTGTGACCCATCTCTGAAACATCCTGTCAATTCATAATAATATAAGAAAGAAGGAACGCTGCAACAGGCCTACTCGCCTACACAAAGCAGGTCCAATTCTCCCACCAGCTTTAAGCCAATTCCTTGACCTAGTTAGATCAGTTATGTCACTTAAGGGAGGAGCATGGCAGCTGACCTAGTAGCACAAGCTAGTCAGGTCCAACTCGCACCCACCCACACCCACTCATGTATTTATCCATCCTATTTTTAAAACTACACAACGTCTTAGCTTCTAAGACAGTACTTGGGAGTTTGTTCCATTCATCCACAACTCTATTACTAAACCAGTGCTGTCCTATATCCTTCCTGAATCTGAATTTTTCCAATCTAAAACCATTGCTGCAAGTCCTGTCTATGTTAGATATTTTTAGCAAGCTATTTACATCCCCTTTATTAATTCCTGTTTTCCATTTATACACCTCAATCATAGCCCCCCCTAATTCTACGCCTTTCTAGAGAGTGCAGATTCAGGGCCCTCAGTCTATCCTTACAGGGAAGATTTCTGATACATGGGATCAACTTTGTCATCCTCCTTTGTACGTTTTCCAGTGTATTTATATCCATTCTGTAATATAGTGACTAAAATTGTGCAGCATAATCTGAGGCCTAACCAAAGATATATATAGTTGAACAACAACCTGAGGACTTCTATTATTTATGCTTCTTGATATAAAGACAAGGATTCTATTCACTTTATTTTGAACACTTATGCACTGTTATGGTTTCAGATTACTGCTAACCAGAACTCCTAAATCCTTTTTGCAATCCATAATATTAAGATCTACATTATTTACTTTATATGTGGCATGGTTATTTTCCTATCCTACATTTAGAACTTTGCATTTGTCTATATTAAACTGCATCTGCTACTTCTCTGACCACTGCATCAGTCTATTCAAATCATCCTGGAGTGCTCTAATATCCTCATTAGAATGACTTGGATGGCCTATTTTGGTGTCAACAGCAATTTTGCTTATGTCGCTATTTATTCCCTCATCTATGTCATTTATGTAGATTGTGAACAACAAGGGGCCCAACACTAACCCCTGTGGAACACTGCTTGTGACATGCCCCATTCTGATTTCTCCCCGTTTATGCAAACTCTTTGCTGCCTATTTGTCAACCATGCCTCTACCCAGGAAAAAATTTCTCCTCCTATTCCATGTGCCGTAAGTTTTCTCAACAGCCTCTGATGTGGAACTCTCTCAAAAGCCTTACTGAAGTCCACATACACAATATCATATTCATTACCATGATCTACCTCCTCAAATACCTTAGTGAAGAAAGTTAGTAAATTTGTAAGACAGGAACACCCATTTGTAAAACCATGCTGAGATTTATTAATCAATTTATGCCTTTCAAGATGGCTATGGATTGCTTCAGCAATTATTGATTCCACAAATTTACCAACTATGGAGGTAAGGCTTATTGGTCTATAGTTCGAAGCTAAGAACCTGTCACCTGCCTTGTTATAGGTAGTAGGTTGGTAGACAGCAACCACCCAGGGAAGTACTACCGTCCTGCCAGATGACTGTGAAACAGAAACCTGTAACTGTTTTGCATGATGGTAGGATTGCTGGTGGCTTTTTCTGTCTCATAAACACACTAGATAACAGGGATATCTTGCTACTCCTACTTACACTTTGGTCACACTTCACAGGCATGCACATGCATATACAGTGGACCCCCGGTTAACGATATTTTTTCACTCCAGAAGTATGTTCAGGTGCCAGTACTTACCGAATTTGTTCCCATAAGGAATATTGTGAAGTAGTTTAGTCCATTTCAGACCCCCAAACATACACGTACAAACGCACTTACATAAATACACTTACATAATTGGTCGCATTCGGAGGTAATCGTTATGCGGGGGTCCACTGTATATATATACATACATCTAGGTTTTTCTCCTTTTTCTACATAGCTCTTGTTCTTTATTTCTTCTATTGTCCATGCGGAAGTGGAAAAGAATCTTTCCTCCGTAAGCCATGCGTGTCGTATGAGGCGACTAAAATGCCGGGAGCAATGGGCTAGTAACCCCTTCTCCTGTAGACATTTACTAACAAAGAGAAGAAGAAAAACTTTATAAAACTGGGATGCTTGAATGTGCGTGGATGTAGTGCAGATGACAAGAAACAGATGATTGCTGATGTTATGAATGAAAAGAAGTTGGATGTCCTGGCCCTAAGCGAAACAAAGCTGAAGGGGGTAGGGGAGTTTCGGTGGGGGGAAATAAATGGGATTAAATCTGGAGTATCTGAGAGAGTTAGAGCAAAGGAAGGGGTAGCAGTAATGTTGAATGATCAGTTATGGAAGGAGAAGAGAGAATATGAATGTGTAAATGCAAGAATTATGTGGATTAAAGTAAAGGTTGGATGCGAGAAGTGGGTCATAATAAGTGTGTATGCACCTGGAGAAGAGAGGAATGCAGAGGAGAGAGAGAGAGAGATTTTGGGAGATGTTAAGTGAATGTATAGGAGCCTTTGAACCAAGTGAGAGAGTAATTGTGGTAGGGGACCTGAATGCTAAAGTAGGAGAAACTTAGAGAGGGTGTGGTAGGTAAGTTTGGGGTGCCAGGTGTAAATGATAATGGGAGCCCTTTGATTGAACTTTGTATAGAAAGGGGTTTAGTTATAGGTAATACATATTTTAAGAAAAAGAGGATAAGTATACAAGATATGATGTAGGGCGAAATGACAGTAGTTTGTTGGATTATGTATTGGTAGATAAAAGACTGTTGAGTAGACTTCAGGATGTACATGTTTATAGAGGGGCCACAGATATATCAGATCACTTTCTAGTTGTAGCTACACTGAGAGTAAAAGGTAGATGGGATACAAGGAGAATAGAAGCATCAGGGAAGAGAGAGGTGAAGGTTTATAAACTAAAAGAGGAGGCAGTTAGGGAAAGATATAAACAGCTATTGGAGGATAGATGGGCTAATGAGAGCATAGGCAATGGGGTCAAAGAGGTATGGGGTAGGTTTAAAAATGTATTGTTAGAGTGTTCAGCAGAAGTTTGTGGTTACAGGAAAGTGGGTGCGGGAGGGAAGAGGAGCGATTGGTGGAATGATGATGTAAAGAGAGTAGTAAGGGAGAAAAAGTTAGCATATGAGAAGTTTTTACAAAGTAGAAGTGATGCAAGGAGGGAAGAGTATATGGAGAAAAAGAGAGAGGTTAAGAGAGTGGTGAAGCAATGTAAAAAGAGAGCAAATGAGAGAGTGGGTGAGATGTTATCAACAAATTTTGTTGAAAATAAGAAAAAGTTTTGGAGTGAGATTAACAAGTTAAGGAAGCCTAGAGAACAAATGGATTTGTCAGTTAAAAATAGGAGAGGAGAGTTATTAAATGGAGAGTTAGAGGTATTGGGAAGACGGAGGGAATATTTTGAGGAATTGTTAAATGTTGATGAAGATAGGGAAGCTGTGATTTCGTGTATAGGGCAAGGAGGAATAACATCTTGTAGGAGTGAGGAAGAGCCAGTTGTGAGTGTGGGGGAAGTTCGTGAGGCAGTAGGTAAAATGAAAGGGGGTAAGGCAGCCGGGATTGATGGGATAAAGATAGAAATGTTAAAAGCAGGTGGGGATATAGTTTTGGAGTGGTTGGTGCAATTATTTAATAAATGTATGGAAGAGGGTAAGGTACCTAGGGATTGGCAGAGAGCATGCATAGTTCCTTTGTATAAAGGCAAAGGGGACAAAAGAGAGTGCAAAAATTATAGGGGGATAAGTCTGTTGAGTATACCTGGTAAAGTGTATGGTAGAGTTATTATTGAAAGAATTAAAAGTAAGACTGAGAATAGGATAGCAGATGAACAAGGAGGCTTTAGGAAAGGTAGGGGGTGTGTGGACCAGGTGTTTACAGTGAAACATATAAGTGAACAGTATTTAGATAAGGCTAAAGAGGTCTTTGTGGCATTTATGGATTTGGAAAAGGCGTATGACAGGGTGGATAGGGGGGCAATGTGGCAGATGTTGCAGATGTATGGTGTAGGAGGTAGGTTACTGAAAGCAGTGAAGAGTTTTTACGAGGATAGTGAGGCTCAAGTTAGAGTACATAGGAAAGAGGGAAATTATTTCCCAGTAAAAGTAGGCCTTAGACAAGGATGTGTGATGTCACCGTGGTTGTTTAATATATTTATAGATGGGGTTGTAAGAGAAGTAAATGCGAGGGTCTTGACAAGAGGCGTGGAGTTAAAAGATAAAGAATCACACAAAGTGGGAGTTGTCACAGTTGCTCTTTGCTGATGACACTGTGCTCTTGGGAGATTCTGAAGAGAAGTTGCAGAGATTGGTGGATGAATTTGGTAGGGTGTGCAAAAGAAGAAAATTAAAATTGAATACAGGAAAGAGTAAGGTTATGAGGATAACAAAAATATTAGGTGATGAAAGATTGGATATCAGATTGGAGGGAGAGAGTATGGAGGAGGTGAATGTATTCAGATATTTGGGAGTGGACGTGTCAGCGGATGGGTCTATGAAGGATGAGGTGAATCATAGAATTGATGAGGGGAAAAGGGTGAGTGGTGCACTTAGGAGTCTGTGGAGACAAAGAACTTTGTCCTTGGAGGCAAAGAGGGGAATGTATGAGAGTATAGTTTTACCAACACTCTTATATGGGTGTGAAGCATGGGTGATGAATGTTGCAGCGAGGAGAAGGCTGGAGGCAGTGGAGATGTCATGTCTGAGGGCAATGTGTGGTGTGAATATAATGCAGAGAATTCGTAGTTTGGAAGTTAGGAGGAGGTGCGGGATTACCAAAACTGTTGTCCAGAGGGCTGAGGAAGGGTTGTTGAGGTGGTTCGGACATGTAGAGAGAATGGAGCGAAACAGAATGACTTCAAGAGTGTATCAATCTGTAGTGGAAGGAAGGCGGGGTAGGGGTCGGCCTAGGAAAGGTTGGAGGGAGGGGGTAAAGGAGGTTTTGTGTGCGAGGGGCTTGGACTTCCAGCAGGCGTGCGTGAGCGTGTTTGATAGGAGTGAATGGAGACGAATGGTTTTTAATACTTGACGTGCTGTTGGAGTGTGAGCAGGGTAACATTTATGAAGGGGTTCAGGGAAACCGGCAGGCCGGACTTGAGTCCTGGAGATGGGAAGTACAGTGCCTGCACTCTGAAGGAGGGGTGTTAATGTTGCAGTTTAAAAACTGTAGTGTAAAGCACCCTTCTGGCAAGACAGTGATGGAGTGAATGATGGTGAAAGTTTTTCTTTTTCGGGCCACCCTGCCTTGGTGGGAATCGGCCAGTGTGATAATAATAATAAAATAATTTGCCATTTTCCACTTGTCTGGCACTATGCCAGTTTGTAGTGATATAATGAAAAGATTAGCCAAAGGTATGCTAAGTTCCTCTTTACATTCCTTTAAAACCCTTGCAAACAGTTCATTAGGGTCTGGGGATTTGTTAGCTTTTAATTTCTCTATTTGTCTGAGGAGCATGTCACTAGTTACCCTAATCATGCATAGTTTATCATCATCCTGTTCTACATAATTTATTATTTCTGGAATATTGCTAGTATCTTCCTGAGTAAAAACTGACAGGAAGTAAGTGTTGAAAATTTCACACATATCCTTATATCAGACCTGAGTTAGTCTTAGGTGGGTCTATCTTGTCCCTAATCTTACTTCTGTATACCTAAAAAAAAAACTCGGTTTAGTCTTCGAATCCCTTGCAACTTTAGCCTCATAATCCCTTTTTGCTTTTCTTATTCCTTTTTTTTTCTCTCTCTAATTGAATATATTGATTTAACTGCCTATCCCCTCTTTTGATATGCCTATACATGTATATGCCTCTCTTTGAACGAATGAGATGTTTTAATCTATTGTTCATCCATTTGGGATCATTTTTGTTAGATCTAATTTCCCTACTTGGAACAAAAGTTGTCTTGGCAGCTCTGAAAAACGTCACATTGGCAACCAACACCACCTACTTGCCCCATAGTCAGGTCATCCCAATTTAGCCCACCCAGGTAATTTCTCAGTCCCATGAAGTCGGCCAAGCAGAAGTCTGGGACAGAGACTTGACTGCAGTTATCTGGGTAATTCCATGAAATATTGAAACTAAGTGATTTGTGATTGCTGTCCCCAAGCTCATCATTAACCTCAAGATTATTAATTAGTAATTCTTTGTTGGCAAGAACCAAGTCAAGCAGGTTGTTTCCTCTAGTTGGTTCTGTCACAAACTGTTTTAAAAAGCAATCTTGAACCGTTACTAGACTCAAGATTTCCTGTCACATTGTTCCAATCAATTTGCCTAAAGTTAAAATCTCCCATTAACACAACATAATTCGTCTCAGTATTTTATATGTTGTTATCATGCCTTCCCTATTCCTCCTGTCCTCCAGTGCTGTTAGGTTGATTTCCCTTAACCTCTCCTCGTTTGTCTGAAGTTAAAATCTCCCATTAACATAACATAATTCCTCTCAGTATTTTATATATTGTTATAATGCCTTCCCTCTTCCTCCTGTCCTCCAGTGCTGTTAGGTTGATTTCCCTTAACCTCTCCTCGTAGAACATACCCCTTAGCTTCAGGACTGGTCTTGCGGCAAACCTTTGCACTTTCTCCAATTTCTTGATGTGCTTGATCAGGTGTGGGTTCCATAATGGTGCTGCATATTCCAATATGGGCTTGGCGTACGCAGTGTACAGAGTTTTGAATGATTCCTTACTCACGTTTGCCAGACACCCATGTGCTGCAGCAGTTATTTGGTCGATGTGTGCCTCAGGTGATGTGCTCAGTATTATACTCACCCCAAGATCCTTTTCCTTGGGTGAGGTTTGCAGTGTTTGGCCCCCTGTCTGTGGTCTTCTTTGACCTTCCCCAATCTTCATGACTTTGCACTTGGTGGGGTTAAACACCAAGAGCCAGTTGTTGGACTAGGCTTGCAGCCTGTCCAGATCCTTTTGTAGTCCTACCTGGTCCTCGTCCACTTGAATTCTCTGACTTAGCTTCATATTGTCTGCAAACAGGGACACCTCTGAATCTATCCCTTCCATCATGTCGTTCACATATGCCAGAAACAGCACCGGCCCTAGGCCTGACCCTTGTGGAACCCCGCTTGTTATAGGTGCCCTCTCTCACATCTTGTCATGTACAATCGCTCGTTTCTTTCATGTCAGGTATTCTTCGATCCATTGCAGTGCTTTTCCTGTTATTCCTGCCTGCTCCTCTAGCTTTTGCACTAATCTCTTGTGCAGAACTGTCAAAAGCCTTCTTACAGTCCAAGAAAATGCAATCCACCCAGCCTTCTCTCTCTCTCCTGCCTTGCTTCTGTCACTTTGTCTTAAAACTCCAGTAGGTTTGTGACACAGGATTTCCCCTCTGAAACCATGCTGGTTATCATGTATAAGCTCATTCCTTTCTAGATGTTCCACCAGCCTTTTTCTGATAAGCTTCTCCATGACTCTGCATATTATACATGTCAGTGACACCAGTCTGCAGTTAACTACCTGCCTATCCCCTTTCTTAAGGATTGGGACTACATTTGCTTTCTTCCACACCTTAGGTAGTTGCCGTTTTGATGTGTTGAAGACTTAGTGGTACACACAGTGCCTCTGCTTCCTCTTTCAGGATCCATGGAGACATGTCTGGTACCACTGTCTTTGAGGTATCTAGCTCACTTAGCAGTTTTTCATCTCCTCGGTTGTGTGTAGTGTGTCCAGCACTTGGTGTACCCTTCTATCCCAGTTTGCTAGAGTCCTTTCTGTCTCCACTAAAAGTACTTCCTTAAATCTGCATTGAGCTCTTCACATACTTCTTTGTCGTTTCTTGTGATCTCCCCTCCTTCCTTCCTCAACCTGATTATCTGGTCCTTGACTGTTCTTGTCCTCCTGATGTGGCTATACAACAGCTTTGCGTCAGATCTGGCTTTTGATGCTATGTAATTCTCATAATGCCGCTGGGCCTCCCTCCTTATCCATGTATAATCATTTCTGGCTCTTCGGCTAATCTCCTTGTTTTCCTGGGACCTTTGTCTTCTATATTTTTATATTCTCTAGTGCACCTAGGTTTGGCGCCTCTACACTTTTGGTGAACTAAGTGCTCGTTCTAGTCTTCCCACTGTTGCTGTTGTCCCTGGGTACAAACCTCTCCTCTGCCTTCTTGCATTTTGTGGTCACATATTCCATTCCATTTACTATTTTTTCCCACTAGTTCCTTTTCCCACTGTACCTCATGTAGGAAATTCCTCATGCCTGTGTAGTCTTCTCTTTTGTAGTATGGTTTCTCCCATTTTACATGTGCTGCCTCACTCCCCACTTTTAACTCTGCAGTGCATTCAAAGCTCAGAACCACGTGACCACTAGCTCCGAGGAGCCTTTCATATGTGATGTCCTCAATGTCTGAACTACTTAAGGTGAATATGAGTCCAGCCTTGCTGGTTCATCTTCTCCACTCACTCTGGTAGTGTCCTTAACATGTTGATGCATGGGGTTTTCCAGTACTACCTCCATCATCTTAGCTCTCCATGTTTCTGATCTCCCATGTGGTTCCAGGTTCTCTCAGTCAATCTCCTCGTGATTAAAATTACCCACAACTAGCAACTCTGCCCTACTCATATGGGCCTTATGGCCACCTCAGCTAGTGTGTCCACCATTGCTCTCATCATATGTTTGTCTTGGTTTCCTGCTATTCTGTGGTGGGTTGCACATCACTGCAATCACCACCTTGGGACCCCTAGTCTGAAGTATTCTTACTATGCAGTCCCCTGCTTTCCTTCTGTCCATTCCTTCAATCTCCTCGAATCTCCACTGGTCTCTGATAAACAGTGCAACTCCTCCTTCCCCTCAGTTCCCTCTATCTTTCCTCAAGATCTGATATCCAGATGGAAAGATTACATCTGTTATCATCCCTGTAAGCTTTGTTTCCGTGAGTGTTATGTCTGGGGAGGCCTCCATGATTCTTTCATGCCAATTCTCACATCTATTTGTTTCGTCTGTGTTGGTGTAACATGCCTTCAGCTTCTTTTCCAATACTCACTCACTGTGTGTACGTGTGTGTACTTATCTATTTGTGGTTGCAGGGGTCGATTCACAGCTCTTGGTCCCACCTCTCTGGTCACTACTAGGTCCACTTTCTCCTTGCTCCATGAGCTTTATTATCTCTTCTTAAAGCTATGTATGAATCCTGCCTCAACTACATCTCTCTCCAGATTGTTCCACTTCCTGACAACTCTATGACTGAAGAAATACTTCCTACCACCCCTGTGACTCATCTGAGTCTTCAACTCTAGCTGTGATCCCTTGTTGTGTCCCATCTCTGAAACATCCTGTCTCTATCCACCTTGTCAATTCCTCTCAGTATTTTATCATATCCCCCCTATCCCTCCTGTCCTCCAGTGTTGTCAGGTCGATTTCCTTTAAACCTCTCCTCATAGGACACACCCCTTAGCTCCAGGACTTGTCTCGTTACAAACCTTCGCATTTTCTCTATTTTTTTTTTTTTTTTTGGCGTGACTGACCATGTGTGGGTTCCATACTGGTGATGTATGCTCCAATATGGGCCTGACATACACCGTGTCTTGAGTTTTGAACGATTCCTGACTAAGGTGTCAAAACACTATTCTTAGGTTTGCCAGACGCCCATATGCTGCAGCAGTTATTTGGCTAATTTGCACCTCAAATGTGCTCGGTATTATACTCACCCCAAGATCCTTGTCCTTGGGTGAAGTTTGCAGTTTTTGGCCCCCTAGCCTGTACTCTGTCGGCGGTCTTTTTTGGCCTTTCCGAATCTTCATGACTTTGCACTTGGTGGGGCTAAACTACAGGAGCCAGTTGCTAGACCAGGCTTGCAGCCTGTCCAGATCTCTTTGTAGTCCTACCTGATCCTCATCCGACTTAATTCTTCGCATTAGCTTCACATCGTCTGCAAACAGGGACATCTCCGAATCTATTCCTTCCGTCATGTCATTCACATATACCAGAAATAGCACTGGCCCTAGGGCTGACCCCTGTGGAACCCCACTTGTCACGGGTGCCCACTCTGACACCTCGTCAAGTACCATGACTTGTAGCCTTCCCGTCAGGTATTCTCTGATCCACTGCAGTGCATTTCTCGTGTGGCGTGCGTATGTGCATGTGTGTGTTTCTAATAACACTGCAATAAGATTTGCTACTGAACCAGTACCTACAGAATGTACACGTTACAGTAATAGTGGCACCAAGCTTTGGAAAATGAAAGTAAAAGTACGGAGTTTTGGATCTACTACTGAGTAAATACATTCATTATTACAAATAAGAAAGTGTAAGAGTAAATACCGAGAAACTGGAAAAATAGACACTACATACGTGCTGTACATACAAATGAATAAGTTCAAGGGTAAAATAACAGAAGTTAACAGAAACTTACCTTGTTGGAGAACTGGATACTCAAAGAAATAGGAGAAAGCATCAGAGGCTTTCTCGACTGAGGCTTTTTCCATTGTGATGACTTTCCTAGACCTTTCATCGACACTGTGCCTCCTGATGACCGGCACTGTGTCGCTTGAGGTCCTGAACAAAGTCAGGCTGGAGACCGAGCCTCTCCTGGTTGGTGGAACGTCAAGGCATAATTTTCTTTTCAGCCTTGGAGTTTCTACAGTACTGGACTTCTTGATATTCTGACCCAAAAGATATAAATCGTTAAATGTTCCAGAAAACGTATTTCTCCTATTATCAAAACTGGATGTGAAATCTGACACACTGGCTCTCCGTTGCTGCAGCCGGAGCTTCAAGGACTCACTCCGGCTCGGTGGCTGGCTATCATTTTTTAGATTCCACGACAAGCGCCACATGTTGAAACGTTCAGTAAAGCTACTTCTCCTAGCTGTCGCAATGCTTTTATCATCATATGATACAGAACAACCACTCCTATTATCTTTGAGGGTTTCATCCTGTCCCTCTTCATTCACTTGTTCTGAGTCTTCATCTATCATGTTGGCATCTATTACCTCTATCCTTCCTGTTTTGCTTAAACGTATTCGTGAGGATTCTTGAATATCAACAGAGCCACGTCTACTGTGTATCTTTGGTTCATCCATACGACTAAAACTTGGCAAGGCAGACACACTATTATTAGTGTGTGTGTCTGTTACTGCATCGCCAGCCCATGATTCACTAACAGACTCCTTGTTTGTTGACACATCTACCTCATCTTGTGATAGTGTGGTCAAGTCTTTTGTACTTTTAAACCTGTCACAGACTTGTTGTATTGTGTCTATATCACTATTACTATCTGTTTTTTTTCCTAAGGAGTGTACCTCGCCCACAGTCTCCTCAACGTAAGAAAGCAGTGTTTTTGGTGCATCTCCGCCATTCTCCAAATTAGTATTCACATCAGAGGGTAGTGTAGCCACAAACCCTTTTATAATTCCACCAAATATTGCTGCCCCTCTTTCCAAACCTATATCTTTTACATTCACTGGCACTTCATTTGGCGACTCGGCTATGCAGTGTCTGATGCTGCTTGCCACTGTCTTACTACATATATTTACTATATTATCAAATGAAAACCTTCCAGGGTTGCTTTTCCAATTATGATCCAGACTCAACGTCATAGCCAATGTGTTATCCAAAGATTCTTGGAATTTTTCATTATTTAGTTTTTGGCCCTGCATGATCTCAGGTTCAACGTTACACGTTTTACCTAACCCTGGCTGACTTTTAGTTTCACTGTCGAATTTACAATCTTCTGAAGTGTGTTGCCAAGGTCCTTCATCTCCAATGATTTTACTACTAGTTACCTTACTTTTAATCTCAGATTCTGCAGAGCTAAGAGGGCCTAACATCCATTCCTTATAATTTAATGTATTGTTTATGTCAGTATCCTGGGAGGCAGACCCTCGGGCTGGGTACCTGACAGATCGATTTCCACGGTGGGGATTGGTTACAGTGTGCTCAGAGGTGTATAGTGGCTTCTTTTCGCTCCTTGTTAACTCTTGTTCCATGATAATTGAACTTCTGTCATACATATCTTTGCTGATGCTACTGACAATCTTTGAATTATTTTCTGTTGATTGTGAGTTTGTTGTAGAAAAGCATGCTGGAGATAGTCCACTGTCTCTAACTTTAGCATTTAAAGTCTGCAAGACATCTCCGATTCCATCTTTCAAACTATTGTCAACTAGTGATTGTTTGTGTCTCTGCTCAGAGGTATTACTCATATTACCATTATAATCGTGGAGTTGTACCTCAAAGTCTCTCTTATTTTTTGCCTTGCAAACACTGTTCTTTTTCTTCATTTCATTCTCTCTCTTCATTTTTTCAACGTTTTCAGTTAAAACTGCGTTCTTGTGAGTTCCAACGAAAACTTCCATTTCAGTTGTCCTATCTGCCACGAACTGCCAGCATTTACCACTAATGTCATACTGCTTGTAGCTAATGGCCACCACATTATCATGCCCTCCAATATCATCCTCACTGTCCTCGCTACTCTCCCCTGTCCGAGTCGTGTAATGCTTACTAACTGAAATATGCTTTGCTCTTTCTGAAATTGCATCTTTAATTTGAACTGGAGAAGTCCTGTGTCCTGAATTACACACATTAAGTGAGCTAATATTTAAAGAGGCTTTCCTGGATATTTCTTGAGCTTTGCTGTGTTTTGTCCCAGCACTTCTCAAGACGTCAGTGAGCTGGTCTGTACCGTTTGAACCGTCTGTGCCAGAGGTACAACGATAAGGCCTGCGGCTCTGACTAGATATGCTGCAAGTGGGCACTGGAATCTTAGTTTTTGTACTGGTATTGTGTGTGTTTGTGCTATTCCTGGGGCTATGACTAGGACTAGTATTGATCACGCGGTATAATGTAGGAATAATGGTATCGCTTACATTTTCCTTTTTCCTTAATCTCTTGGTTTTGGAACCAGAGTTACCTCCATTGCCACTCCTGATAACTCCCTCAGTTTGGACATTTACCTTTCTTCTGACACAACATTTTCTAACAAACTGCTGAGTGTTTTTACTTTCTGGTTGTCTTTCACTGTCGTTTGAACATAATCCAGAAAATTTTCTGCTGAATGTAGGTGTAGGTAGCGGGCTATCAGTTTCTACAAAGTTTGCCATGCTTATTACATTGTCATTATGCCAATTCACTGCGAAATTTAAAAAAAAAAAAACTTTCTAGATAAACATTTGACTGAGAAAATTAAAAACAATTAAAAGGTAAGACTATTTTTTAGCAAAAGACCTGTACCCCACCAACCATCTTAAATAAAAACTTATTCTCAACGAATTTGAATAACTAAGTGCTTATTCCTCTATCATCCGCTGCTCTAGAAAACTAATGTTGATGTATATACATTTGATATACCTTTGAAGAGTTTCGAGAGTTTAACTCTCAGAGCCTGGCCATGGGTCAGGCTTGTCAGTTGTTTGCCTGATCAACCAGGCTGTTGCTGCTGGAGGCCCGCTGCCCCACATATCCATCACAGCCTGGTTGATCTGGCACCTGGTGAAGATATTTGTCCAGTTTCCTCTTGAAGGCTTCTACACTTGTTCCAGACGTGTTTCTGATATCTTCTGGTAAAATGTTGAATAGTCTGAGACCCCGGAACCTATAAATTTTCAAGTCATATGAAAATAATTTGATTTAAGCGACCTAGAATTCCTTAACACACTAACGCTTCACAAGAACCCTCTGTAATACACCAACACACAAATTATACCAATATAGTTCCACCCTTATCACAGCTCTGTATTACTTGACTAAATATCGGAACAGTAGTGTGTGTGTGGAAGCTATGAGATACAATATAAACTCATATGTAGTGCTAAGATGATCATCTTCACTAAGTCACTTGTTCTCTCCCTAGGCTGGAATACTGCTGCTCTACACTAGCGGCCTCTTCGAAGGCAGCCGAGACTGCAGAGCTAAAGAATGGACAGAGAAGTTTTATATGTTTAAATTCAGTCAAGCATTTTAAATTACTGGAAACGCTTGTAGTCCACTGACCTGTACTCCTTGGAACACAGCCGAGAAATATGCATCATAATTTACACATGGAAAAGAATAGAGGGATCTGTCCCAAATCTGCACACATTAATCACTCCCCACGAAAACACAAGACTCGGCAGACTGTGCAACATACCCCCAATGAACGCAGTGTCTGGGGCCCAAGACTGTTCAACAGCCTCGCCTCATACATACAAGAAATTGCCAATAGACCCCTGGCTGTGCTCCAGAGGGTACTGGACAGATACCAAAAGTCAGTACCTTACCAGCCGGGCTATGGTTCGTACATTGGATTGCGTGCGACTAGTAGTAAAAGCCTGGTTGATCAAGCCCTGATCCCTTAGACCTGGTCTAGGGCCGGGCCGCAGGGGCGTTAAATCCCGGAACCTCTAGAGAGGACACACTGCAGTATCACCCGTCGTCCTGATCTCTTTCCCACGTAACAAATTTCAGTTTTGCTGCAGAGAAACCCTTGAAGCTCCCGTAGCTAATAAACTCTTACTGGAAATGATCGACATCCTCATTGTCTTAATGAAGTCTATCAATTCAGGCTGACAGATTTTAACACTAATTATGTACCGGGCCCATTCTGCATGACTGAGCATGACAGGGAAACATACCAAGCTTTTGTTTCCACTGTGTAACTATCATATCAAATAGGTTAGTAGTACATTACTAATGTATTCCATTATGCTACATAAAAAATTTAGAGACTCGTACCCACCACACACTTCTCACCATCTCCCTCAACTGGTATCTCACTAGTTTACACTGCCTGTACCTTCGTCATTACATAAAAACACCTCCTTAGAGTCACTAACACCTCTACTCGCATTCATACTTCAAGTTAAATTTCAGCAAGATGATTCATGTTAATTATTATTATATATAGTAGTGCAGACGTTTCTCCCACACTGTTTGACATGAACACACTAGAAACATCAACCACGGCCACAGTGGAACATGAATTGTAATTTATCACTATCACAATTACATCATTTTTTTTTCATCATTGTTTACGGCGGGCATTTTTTATCACTGAAAATACCGTCGATTTGTTCACTGATATTTGCAGTGCGAGAATTTCTTCGTTTTCCATTCATTTTTTGTTTTATATTTGCTAAGATAAATTGTCTTTCACATACACACCACCTTAACAAAAAAAATATACACCAGACAACGGTAGATGGAGGTGGTAGAGTGAGGCACTAGACTAGATGGAAGACGAACAATTAATCATCACCAGGAGGGAGGGAAAGAGACACCCGCTTACTGCCGCACTGAAACAACTTTTGTGGTAGATATGAGCTGCTGCCCAGGATACTCCCTCACTCCCCACTCCACTCCCCCAGCTGGCCGCACACCAGCAGTACCACCACAACACATACCTCAGCCTCCAGCTCATCTTACATCTTATCTTCCAGCTCCTCTCTCCACTTGGACCACCTCACTTCCCTCTCCACATACCTCATGACCAACTCCAAAAAGGCAACAACACCTATCCTGACAACGAAGTAAAGGACAAATAGCAGGTATACCTTTACCTTTGGTGAATCCCGAGAGTTTTTCCTACTACCAGAGCCCGGCTCGTTTGGTGCTTGCCTGGTCAACAGGCTGTTAGTGCTGGTAGCCCGCTGACCCACATATCCATCACAGCCTGGCTGATCTGGTACTCGGTGAAAATACTTGTCCAATTTCCTCTCGAAGACTTCTACATTTCCTCCAGTAGCGTTTCTGGTAAGACACTGAGTAGTCTGGGGCTACGAATGTTGATATAATGTTCTCTTATTGTTCCCGCTGCACCCTAGTTTTCACTGGGTTTATTTTGCACTTCCTCCCATATCTCTCACTCCAGTATGTTATGGCAGTGTCAACATTTGGGACCAGGCCCTCAAGTACTTCTTGATTCAAGGCAGGTGAAATTGCAGAACTAGAGAATGTACAAAGAGCCTTTACTGCACGTATAAGTTCCATCAAACACCTTAACTACTGGGAACACCTGGAAGCACTTGACTTGTACTCACTAGAGCGCAGGCGAGAGAGATGTATCATAATCTACACCTGGAAGATTCTGAAGGGACTGGTCCCTAATATGTACACAGCAATCACTCCATACGAAAGCAAAAGACTTGGCAGGCAATGCAACATACCCCCAGTGAAAAGTAGGGGCGTCACTGGTACACTACGAGAAAACGCAGTAAGTGTCCGGGGCCCAAGACTGTTCAACAGCCTCCCACCAGCAATAAGGGGCATTACGGGAAGACCCCTGGTTGCCTTCAAGAGGGAGCTGGACAGACACCTAAAGACGGTGCCGGATCAGCCGGGCTGTGGTTTGTACGTTGGACTGCATGCCGCCAGCAGTAACAGCCTCGTTGATCAGGCCTTGATCCACCGGGAGGCCTGATCGTGGACCGGGCCACGGGGGCGTTGATCCCCGGAATGCCCTCCATGTAGAGTCCAGGTAGGTATACATTATCATGTATTAGATATTAGAGCCAGCAAATAAAACCCCCTTAAATTCCACCAATACGACATTTGTCTTTGCAAACATACAGGGTCTAAAGCCGTCAAAA
Organism: Cherax quadricarinatus; assembly: GCF_038502225.1. NCBI lineage: Eukaryota > Metazoa > Arthropoda > Malacostraca > Decapoda > Parastacidae > Cherax > Cherax quadricarinatus. The sequence goes on from NC_091328.1 coordinate 19,442,343, forward strand.
AACAACAAAATTCCTTACATCAAGGGACTGCTCACGGAGTCAAATGCAATGTTTGCAGCATTCAAAGAGACCCACATAAAGGATCATTATGAGAACGAAATATGGATCCTAGGTTATAACCTATTCCGATGCGACAGACTAAACAGGCAACAAGGGGGGGAGGGGGGATTGGCCTGTATGTCACAGAGTCGCTCATTTGCACAGAACTACTAAACACCTCAAATGATGTAGTTGAAGTTTTGGCAGTAAAGATCGAGAACCAAAACCTTGTCATTGTGGTAGTATGCAAGCCTCCAAATGCAACTTCCCAGCAATTCCAGGAGCAGCTTGAGAAAATTGACCACTGTCTAGAAAATCTCCTAACTCCTGTCCCAAACATCTTACTACTAGGAGATTTCAACCTGAGACACCTAAAATGGAGGAGTACAGCAAACAATGTTTTAGCAGAGATCACCCCAGGAGGCAGCTCAGATGACAATTCACACACACATGAACTATTAAATCTCTGCAACAAATTCACCTTAAACCTTAGTAGAGCCTACAAGATTAGAAAATACGCTGGACCTCGTCTTCACTAACAATGATGATCTGATACATAATATAACTGTATCAAAGACAATTTACTCAGATCCCAACATAATAGAGGTACAGACATGTATGCACAGGGCTCCGGACCAGCAAAATGTGAGCAGTCATGAAGGTCTCTTCACGAAATTCAATTTCAATAACAAAAACATACAATGGGATCAAGTAAACCATGTTCTAAATGAAACAAGCTGGGAAGATATCCTAAACAACGCGGATCCAAACATTTGCCTTGAAAAAAATGAATTTTGTGGTTCTTGAGATCTGCTCAAGACACATTCCATTAAGAAAAAGAAAGAAGATGTAAACTAGAAAGAGACGTTCCCTATACAGACAAAGGAGAAGAGTCACAAAGCTGCTGAGTGAGACTAGTATATCTGAAATACGAAGGGAGGCACTAGTCAATAAAATTGCAAATATCGAACTTAAGCTGAAGGAATCTTATAGGAGACAAGAACCACAGGAAGAATTAAAAGCCATAAAGGAAATTGAAAAAAAAAATACTTCTTCTCTTATGCCAAATCTAAGGGAAAAACAACATCCAGCATTGGGCCCCTGCTTAGGCGGGATGGGACATACACAGATGATAGCCAAGAAATGAGTGAGATACTGAAGTCCCAATATGACTCAGTGTTCAGCGATCCAGTGCCCACTCTAAGGGTCGACAATCCAAATGAACGAAACCCAAAATTTGGTCATCCCAAAACTCTCGGATATTATTCTAACTCCATAAGATTTTGAAGACGCAATTAATGACATGCCCATGCACTCTGCCCCAGGCCCAGACTCGTGGAACTCCGGGTTCATCAAGAATTGCAAGAAGTCCCTATTGCGTGCCTTCAGCATTTTATGGAGAGGGAGCATGGACACAGGGGTCATCCCACACACACTAAAAACAAGAGACATAGCCCCACTCCACAAAGGTGGCAGTAAAGCAATTGCAAAGAACTACAGAACGATAGCACTAACATTACATATCATAAAAATCTTTGAGGTTCTAAGAAGCAAGATAGCCAACCACCTAGATACCCATCAATTACACAACCCAGGGCAACATGGGTTTAGAGCAGGTCGCTCCTGCCTGTCCCAGCTACTGGACCACTAGGACAAGGTCCTGGATGCTGTAGAGGATAAACAAAATACAGATGTAGTATACACATACTTCGCAAAAGCACTCGAAAAGTGTGACCATGGTGTAATAGCACACAAAATGCGGGATAAAGGAATAACGGGAAAAGTTGGGAGATGGATCTACAACTTCCTGACAAATAGAACACAAAGTAAACAGAGTAAAGTCCCAGGCAGCCACGGTAAAAAGCTCTGTTCCACAAGGCACAGTACTCGCTCCCATTCTATTCCTCATCCTCATTTCTGACACAGAGATGTAAGCCATAGCTCCGTGTCTTCCTTTGCGGATGACACCAGGATCACCGTGGCAGTGACCTCCATCGAAGACACTGCGAGACTCCAAGCGGACATCAACCAAATCTTCGAATGGGCCACGCAAAACAATATGAAGTTCAACGAGGAGAAATTTCAACTACTCAGATATGGAAAACTTGAAGAAATTAAAAATGTATCAGGGAGTGATAATGTCTGAGGATCTCGCCTTCAAAGACTAAAACAATGTATCTACCTCATCTGCTAGGAAAATGATAGGATGGATAATGAGAACCTTCAAAACTAGGGATGCCAAGCCCATGATGATTTTCTTCAAACTTTGAAAGTTTATCTCCCTGGCTGTCGTGACACTCGTGTTCTTTGAAAAAAAGGTCAGCTGACATAATTTCTCCCAGGTCTTGACGTGTTCCCTTCGTTTTATTTCATGTTCTTCTTGAGTTTTGAACACAGAGTCCCTTTTGAGTTCATCATTCTTTCCATACCTAAGCAGCTGGAACTTACCGCTACTGAACGTCATGTTCTCCACTGCCCACTAGAAAACCTTGCTCACGTCTCCCTGCAATTTTTCAATACTACAAAGGTGCCTTTCATACTTATTTCAGTGTTATCTGCAAATGATGATACAAAACTGTGACAGGTGTTTTATCTATGTCTGCCATGAGGGTAAACAGCAGAGGTGCTAGGACAGTGAAGAAATGGAAGGACAATGAATGAAATTCTATAGTAATAAAGGGAATACCAAGATGATCACGATGACATCATAATAGATAATGAAGATCTTCATAAAATGTGGTCTGTATACTTCACAACAATTCACGGGAAATGAACAACAATGCTTTAGTAACGACAGTTACATAAATTCACATCAAAGTTCTAATTGCAAGGAATAGCTATGTAAGATAGTGTTAGATCTTGAAGATATGGACCCGTTTACATTACTCTTGCCATTTTAATCACGTATCGCACTTGTAACCCGCTTCGAGAGTTCTCCAACCCATGTCAACGTGGGTTCAGAGCACGTTGTTCCTGTCTATCGCAACTGCTGGACCTGTACATCATGGTTTTGTATTCACTAGAGGACAAGTAAAATGAAAATGTTGTGTACAGTGACTTAATGAGGGCACATTTTAGTACAAGTCAAACTCAAATTACTCGACAAAGCATAAGACTAATGTGAGAGACCTGGGAGTGATAATGTCATCTCACATACAAAAAGAACACCGATGTCATTATAGCACCTGCAAGGAAAATAATAGACTGGACACTTAAGATCTTTCAAAACAAGAGATGTCAAGCCAAATTTAATGTTCTTCAGGTCACTCGTTCTCACTAGGCGGGAATACTGGTGTATTCTAATGACCCCATTCAAGGCAGTAGAAATTGTCTGTCTGAAAAATGTATAGAGCACCTTCACAGCCTTTATAAACTCCATCAAGCACATAAATTACTAGGAGCGTCTGAAGTACTTCGAACTTGTACTCCTTAAAACGTAGGCGAGAAAGATGCATGGTAATCTACACCTGGAAGATACTGGAGAAATTGGTCCCAAATACGAACACCGAAATCACTACACATGAACACAAGAGGCTTGGCAGACGGTGCAAGATACCAGTGATGAAAAGCAGGAGACCAGTGAGTACAGTGCGTGAGAACTCGTATAAGTATAAAAGAACCACGACTCTTCAGAACCCTCAGACCTCAGTACCAACAGATTCCCGACTGTCTTCAAGAGAGAACTTGACAAGCTCCTCAAATCAGCTGGACTGTGGTGCATACGTTAGACTTCAGGTACCAGCAGAATGATCGATCAGGCCAGCAACCAGGAGGCTTGGTCTGGGACAAGGCCGAGGGTGCGGTGACCTAGGAAGCGACCACAGGTAACTTACAGGTAGTCTGATGCCAATTTTATTGTTGACTGCCTGGTCAAGCAGGAGTGCACACAGCATCACAACCTCTCTGATCTGGTACTTAATGCAAGAAGTTGTCATCTTTCCTCTTCAAGACTTACTTTTGTTACAACAGTATTTCTTATGCATGTGAACCATGGATCTCAATATCTGAGTTCAGTGCGTTCCCAACCGAGCTACGGGACACCAAATAAAACAGTAATATAACATTAAATTACCAAAAATCCCTCATATGGACAAACTCCATTCTCAATTTTTGACAGTCTACTTATTTTAAAAAAGAGGGCACATGATTATTCTTCTCATAAATCCAAGAACAGCAAAGGAATTCAGGGCAATGGGTGAACGTGTAACAACCATCATCTCAGCACTGGGGCAAGAAAGATGCAATAAAGGAAGCTGGTTGGTTAATAGGGTTTAAAGTTTATCGAGGGTCATTAACACTTACTGAGTCTTCTGTGTGTGCTCGTATCTGCACTACTTTTCACAGGGGGTGTCCTGTGGTTAAACACACAGGGGGCAAACACTTTGGACATTTTATCGTGAAATCGTTTCGGTGCTGGGACCTTGTCCACTCCAAACATTATGCTACATTATGGTATATTATGGTACTGTTGGAGTGAACGAGGTCCCAACACCAAACGTTTCCATATTAAAATGTCTTAAGTTTTTTACCTTAAAATAAGGAGTAAGATCAACTCTTATCATATAAATACTTTGAGACATACACCTCTCGGTGTATATACATCCTCGGTGTATATATCCTCGAGCTACAAGTTCGCTATATAAACACAGTCTTACACCACTCCAAGAACTACCAGTAATACTTTATATTCACAATCCCAGAAAAAAAGGAAATCTAAGTATACTATATAAAACAAGGTGCACTGCAGTAGGCCTACTGGCCCATGCTCTAAGCTGCCCCTAATCATACCCAGCCGGGTTGTGACAGAGTAAGTTACATAAATAACAAAACACTAGAAGAAACGGTTGGTTAGTCAGTACGTGTAACAAAAATTTAACATGTTTATTAATTCGTTGGCATCATTGCCATTTCTTATTTACCTTAATTTTCTACTACTAATACCAATTTGCGGCTGTCATGACTCATTTACCGACATTTTACAGACTTACGAAATCGTAATAACACGATTACCTTACCTTTGATGAGTTTCGAGAGTTTTACTACTTTGGGATCCCGGCCATGGGCCAAGCTTGTCTGGTGCTTGCCTCGTCAACCAGGCTGTTGCTGCTGGAGGCCCGCCACCCCACATATCCATCACAAACCCAGTGGATTAAGCACCGACCTGGAGTTTTAAGACTCACTCGCCATGGGCTTAAACTCCACTCGTTCCGTTCATTTTACAGACACAAAAAACACAATAAAATAAAAGCAAATCCAAATCTATTAATCGCAGTTCAAACCATATAAATAGTTCTCTAAGCTATAGACCTGCAGTAACAGCAAATTTTGACGAAGAGGTAAATATCCCCGTTATTTAGACCAAAAAAAGTGGGTCGCAGAGTTCTTAATAAGGTCCCTCAAACCTAGTGACTCAAGGTCGGATGGAAACTGGCAGCTGTTGCCTACATTTAATTCCGTGCTGCAATCATTAATATCTGTAACTCATCCTCAACAAATCGATGTGGATTACTCGTGTCCGGTTTGCAGCAAATTTCTGGTCGTAAGTTTAGGTATACCTGGAGATGCCTGGAAAGGATTTCTGTGGTCAAGGCCCCCGAAACCCTGTCTGAGACCAAGCGTCGATTACATGAGATTGTTCTCTACCAATAAAAAGTAACCAATTATAACATACCCCAACGTCAATAAATGAAACGTAGGATATAATGATAAACACACTTGACGCACAAAACAGGGACCCACCCAGCACAGTAAAAGATTCAGCATTAAATAACTGTTTAAGACTCGCTAAACAGTCACCCATTTGACTGTCATACAGTGATATACGTCTGTTACTAAGATAACGGGCTATCTGATCCAGCCATCAACCAGGAAGCCTGATCCGAGTCTGAATGGTAACCACCAGAACCGCCTTTACAATACTGCTCTACCTCTTAACAAGTGACGAGCCACAACAACATTCACAAGGTGTAAATGTAAATATATTTTACAAACTATGACGTACAAATTAACTACAGGAATGAGTGACGATAGCTGCTCGTCACATGCAAGAAATATAATACAGAAACTCAACTCCACTCTCCACTCCACTCCCACTTCCATGAAGCAATACCACTTATTTTTTTTTTTCATCCAATGTCTGGGCTCTCCGTGCAAGATGTCCCACAAGAAGAAATTTTGGTGGATCAAGTTTCCCGTGTTTGTATTTGTGTGTTCTCACTTCAGTGGTAAGTTATGTATTACATTACGAGATATGGAAGTGCTCAAGAGTCCCAGTATGAAGAAAGCGTGCCACGGGCACAATGAGAGAAAACTGTGTCAACACCCGTCATCCAAAACTATTTAACCTGTTAACAACAGAAATCAGAAACACTGCCGGAACAAGTGTAGAAGTTTTGAAGAAGAAACTCGATCACTACCTCTGACAAATGCCAAACCAGCCAGGCTGTGATGGATATGTGAGCCAATGAGTCATCAACAGAAAAGCCTGGCCCTAGGCTGCGTTGACTGGGGTACAAAAAACTCGTAACCAGACACAGGTAGCAAGATAAATTTTCTATTTCAGATAATATATTTGATTACACACACACACACACACACACACACACACACGCCACTTCATTAGGTACACTCTTCTGGTACTGGGAATGGCCCCTTTTCCCTTTTGCCCCCAGAATAGCCTGAATTCTTTGTGGTATGGATTTAACAAGGTGCGGCAAACATTCCTTAGAAAGTCTGGTCCATGATGGCATCAGACAGTTGCTGCAAATTTGTTGGCTGCACATTCATGCCGCGAATCTCCCTTTCCACATCTCAGAGTTTTAAGACAAATTCTGACCCTAAAATCTGCATGTCACAGGAGAAATCATGATTCATCAGACCAGGAGACGTTTTTCTAATTATTAACTGTCCACTTTTGATGATCCTGTGCCCACTGTAGCTTCAGTTTCCTGCTCTTAAATGGCAGGAGTGGAACCCGGGGTGATTTTCTGCTGCTGTGTCCCATCCACTTCAAGATTCAATGTGTTGTGCATTGAGAGATGCTCTTCTGCATACCACTGTTGTAACGTGTGGTTGAGTTACTGTCACGTTCCTGTCAACTCGACCCAGTCTGGCAATTCTCGTCTGACCTCTATTATTAACAAGGCGCTTTCGCCCACAGAACTGCCACTCACTGGGTGTTTTGTGATCTTCACACCATTCTCTGTAAACTTTAGGGACTGTTGTACGTGAAACTCCCAGGAAATCAGCAGTTTCTGTGATACTCAAACCACCCTGTCTGACAACACTCATTCCATGGTCAAAGTGAATTATATCACATATCTTTCTCATTCTGATCTTTGGTCTAAACAACAAATGAACCTCTTGACCATGTCTGCAGGTTTTAGGCATTGAGGCGCTGTTACGTGATTGGCTGATTAGATATTTTCATTAACAAGCAACTGTACAGGTGTACCTAATAAAGTGGCCACTGAGTGTATATGGAGTGGTTGGTATATTTGCTCAATATATGGATGAAAGAAGGGAAGGTACCTAGGGATGAGCAGAAAACATAACTCCTCTGTATAAGGGAAAAGGGGACAAAGGAGAGTGTAAGAATAATAGAAGGAATAAGCCTATTTATCAGGTAAAGTGAATAGTAGATTTGTTATTGAAAGAGTTAAAGGTAGACAAAGTCGGATTGTACAGCAACAAGAAAAAATAGGAATAATAAGGGAAGTGTCACACTTACGGATTCAGAAAAGGGTAACAATGTGGCAAATGTTGCAGATGTATGAAATAGGTGGAAGGTTACTGAAAGCAGTAAAAAAAAAATGTAGACAGAGAGGCTCAGACTAAGGTATGTGTGGGAGGGACTATTTTCCAGTGAAAGTATAACGTAGAACGTGATGCCTGATGTCACTATGGTTAACATAATTATATGAGTGTGAGATTAAAAGTTAACAAATTCAATACAGTGTGTGTGTGTGTGTGTGTGTGTGTGTGTGTGTGTGTGTGTGTGTGTGTGTGTGTGTGTGTGTGTGTGTGTGTGTGTGTGTGTGTGAAGCAGCAGACCGATTCGGGTACCATGGTCTTGTGTGCGGTAAATCCGAGGGAAAGATTGCAAGGCATGGAGAGGTTAATAGCATTATCAAGAAGAGCCTCACAGCAACCGGATGCCCAGCAATAAGGAAGCCACCCCAACTATGCAGATCTATTGGCAGCCAAAAGCGTCCACATGGTATCATCCTTCAAGCCTGGACAGACGGCAAGCAGGTAGTGTGGGACTACACATGTGCATCTACCTTGGCTGATACCTATCTCCAATATACCAGGAAGGAAAGTGGGGAGATGGATCTTCAACTTCCTAACAAATCGAACACAAAGAGTAGTGGTCAACAGAGTTAAATACAGTGTTCGCCCCCATCTCATCCTCATATCAGACAGAGACAGATATATACATCACAGCACCGTATCATCCTTTGCGGATGATACTAAGATCTGCAGGAGGCTGTCATCTGCTGAGGACGCGGTTAACCTCCAAGAAGATATAAACAAAGTTTTCCAGTGGGCAACGGTAAACAATATGATGTTCAATGAGGACAAATTCCAACTACTCCGTTATGGAAAACTGGGAGATAATAACTAGAACAGAGCATACTACAGACTCTGGCCATACAATAGAGCGGAAAAATAATGTAAGGGACCTGGGAGTAGTAATGTCTGAGGATCCCACTTTCAAGGATCACAACAGTGCCACGATCGCACGTGCAAAGAAAATGATAGGATGGATAATGAGAACGTTCAAAACGAGAGATGCCAAGCCAATGATGATCCTTTTCAAATCACTTGTTTTCTCTAGGCTGGAATACTGCTGTACATTAACATCTCCATTCAAAGCAGGTGAAATCGCAGATCTAGAGAGTGTACAGAGATCCTTTACTGCACGTATAAGTTCTGTCAAGCACCTTAACTACTGGGAACGCTTGGAAGCACTTGACTTGTACTCGTTGGAACGCAGGAGGGAGAGATATATCATAATCTACACTTGGAAAATCCTGGAAGGAATGATCTCAAATCTGCACACAGAAATCATTCCCTACGAAAGTAAAAGACTGGGCAGGCGATGCAAAATGCCCCCAATAAAAAGTAGGGGCGCCATTGGTACACTAAGGGAAAACACCATAAGTGTCCGGGGCCCAAGACTGTTCAACAGCCTCCCATCAAGCATTAGGGGAATTGCCAATAAGCCCCTGGCTGCCTTCAAGAGAGAGCTGGACAGATACCTAAAGTCAGTGCCGGATCAGCCGGGCTGTGGCTCGTACGTTGGACTGCGTGCGGCCAGCAGTAACAGCCTAGTTAATCAGGCCCTGATCCATCGGGAGGCCTGGTCATGGACCGGGCCGCGGGGGCGTTGATCCCCGGAATAACCTCCAGGGGTAGCTGCCAGCTTCAGGGAGTCCCAGAAGTCTAAAAAATAAGGAGAACTTGCCCATCATCATATGTTTGTTCCCACAGGCTCGGAGACCCTTGACTCATGGGGAAAGAGTGCATCTAAGTTCCTTAAGGAGCTAGGCAAAAGACTCATCAGGATGACTAGGGATCCCAGGGCAGCTAGTTTTCTGTTCCAGCGACTCAGCACTGCTGTTCAGAGGGGGCAATGTCTGCTGTATCTTGGACACGCGCCCCAGCTCTGAGGAGCTGGATGAGATTTTCGCATTATAATCAGTGACAAATAACATACAAATATGTACTAGACATGTATCTCTCACCTCATGTACTGTATATGCCACCTTTATACCAACAATCTTTTGTACCATATTATGTAATAAAATATACCAACTTGTTAAAAAAGAATAAAAAGATCGAGTTGTAGAGGAATTGGAATATTCAAATAGATTCAAGAAGAAATCCAAACATTTTCTTCCTCGAAGCCTTTTTATCCACTTCTCCGAGGCTATGGGTCCCACAATTTGCACCAGAAGTTGACCCCATATATATATATATATATATATATATATATATATATATATATATATATATATATATATATATATATATATATATATAATTAGAATATAATTGGGGCAGAGTGATAGGATTTTTTCATGGCATTGCAGGTTGCAAGCTAAGTGCTGGGTTGCCTTAAGTAAAGGTGATTGGTATCTGAGCCTCCTAGTTGCTGGCAATGATTCATGTCTCCACCAAACAGCTCCAGCAGCGAAAGTTGTCCTAATAAAACCTGCTTTGCAACTTGTGTCTTCTTCATACTTGTCAGCAATACTCCATGTCAAGGAGATAGAGTACCCAGGTATTATTTATATTATTATTGAGACGAGCTAGACCCATAGGGGCCAAGTAGCGATATAGTGAGAATGCAAGAAGCGAGGTGAGGCTAGTGGCAAGGGTGAAAAATGTGTCACGTTCACACAGGAGGATCATCTTGTGGCTTCACCACCCCGGGTCACCATCTGGACAAGACCCGGGTCGTGACAGTTCCGGCGAACCTATTACTACTACCACCCCACAGCGCCTACACCATGCGATCAGCATTTTCAGAGGAATTATTAATGAAATACACAAATAACCCGCACATAAAAGAGAGAAGCTTACGACGACGTTTCGGTCCGACTTGGACCATTGACAAAGTGTGACTTTGTCAATGGTCCAAGTCGGACCGAAACGTCGTCGTAAGCTTCTCTCTTTTATGTGCGGGTTATTTGTGTATCGTTCCAGTCACGGTATTGTGCCTTTTTGTTATTTATTAATGAAATAGTTTTTATGATATGAAGATTTTTTAATATATTTTGAAATTCTTCGGTAGTACACTGAGACAACACAATAAGTGTCCGGGGCCCAAGACAGTTCAACTCCCTCCCAGCATACATAAGGGGGATTACAAATAGACCCCTGGCTGTCTTCAAGAAGGCACTGGACTGACACCTAAAGTCAGTACCTGACCAGCCGGGCTGTGGTTCGTACGTCAGTCTGCGTGTAGCCAGCAGTAACAGCCTGGTTGATCAGACCCTGATCCACCACGAGGCCTGGTCTCAGATCGAGCCGCGGGGGCGTTGACCCCAGGTAAACTCCAGGTAGAGTAGGACTATCAACAAAGTCACTAGTACAAGAACATAAGAAAGGAGGAACACTGTAGCAGGCCTACTCTCCCATACTAGGCAGGGTCTTCTCAAATCCATATATTCTTGGTGAATATATTCAGCAAGAATATAACGTCACCAGTTTATTCTTGACAGCACCAGTATATTCTTGGTTCAGTATGGTCCTTCGACCTTTTTAGTTGTAAAATGTGTTTCTTATGGTTATTTTAGATTAAACTATTTCCTATTTCTTCATTATTTCCTCACCTATGAACTTGTTCTCAAGAGCAAGAACACATAACATTTAACTCTTTCATGATTTATGATAACATTAATGATATACAGTACCGATACGTTGATGAATTAAACACACATTTATCATGACTCAAGTAGTGAACACCATCTTCAAGGCCGAGGGAATGTTCACTTGTCAACAATTTTTGAAGTGTTATGCTTCTTAAATGAGATTAGTTAATTCTTATATATTTTCATGTCCTGAATCCAAATATCACCTTGAAAAAATGCCTATTGGCCATAGGTTTAAAGATGCATGTAATATTGTACCTTATAATAAAATAATCAAATATGTGTCAGTATGGTTTCAAACTCTAATCCGTACCTACTCTCTGCCTTTTTGCCTGACGCTTGTAGTGGGCTGAAGAATCATCTCTTGCCATGTCCAGCAATAGTCTACAAGCATTCTTGTGCCCCATTTTCCCCGGTACCATTTTTCCATGGTTGAAATATCTTGGTGAAACCTTCCACCATGTTCGTCACTAACTGCCCCACAGTTCGCTGGAAAAGTCTAAACGAGAGTCCAAAAACTGGATTTTAAGTGACATGTTACATCCCATGTTCTTGTAAGCCTTCATGAGGTTTTCCACCAATTCTTCATAGTTGCCTTCCTTCTGTTTCCGAGAAATCCCTTCGCCACTAACTTGAATGCTTCCCAAGCAGCTTTCTCCTCTCCATGAAGGTCTGATTCAAAGTCACCATCTTTAAGAAGCTCTCGAATCTGAGGACCATTGAAGACTCCATCTCTTAGCGTCGCTCAGTGAGGGGAATTTTGGTGTTAAATATCTGAATCCCTGACCGGATTTGTCCATAGCTTTTACGAAGTTTTTCGAGCCCCAGTTTTATGTAAGTGTAGTGGTGGTAGCAAAATTTTGCTTGGTTCAATGAGAGGTGGATGTTGAACATCCACCTCTCACTGATGTTGAACATCCAGCCAGTCTCTCCTGATGTAGTGGGAACTTGTACAGCCGTCCTATTCGAAGAGAAAGCAGCAGTACTTAGTGTATCCGCCCTTCAAGCCCATCACAAGAGCAACATCCTTTAAGTCACCACAGAGCTACCATTGATGTTCATTATATTTCATGCATTGCAACATATGCATTATATTCTCAAGTTTCTTTCAAATGTGGTGGCAAGAGCACACGAACTGATGGTTTACTATTGCCGTTATGCAGCAAGACACCTTTCAGACTCGTTTTTGATGAATTTATGAACAACCTCCAGTGACCATTAATCAGACCATTAATATTGTTGCAGGCCACTAAACCACCTTCCATTACAAAGAAACACACTGCCGCAAGCCTGTTGGAACCTGTTGTGACACGCAGAGCTAACAAACAATTTTAACCATGATATTCATTATCAGTGACCTAAAATTAGTTGGAAATTGCTAGTCTGGCATAGGAAGCATTTTGGTTGTTGACCAGTGAATTACCCGAGTTCTATGCTCTGGTAGACAGCAAGATGCCTGGGTTTGAAGCTCGGCCACGCCCCGGTATTTACTCTGGTCTACAACCTCTTGTTTCTATGGTATGAGAAGACCTCCCACATGTAGACAAAGAGGAGAATCTGTATAGTTCGGTTTCTCTGTCTGATTACAAAGAATAAGAAAATTGCATTTAGGTACATAGTGATTTCGGGGATAGGTGGTTGTCAGTCTTAAGGAAAGAAGGGGGGGGGGGGGAAGGAGCGCTTGAGTAGAAATCTGACATCTCGTTAAGGGGGCTACGAGACTGGTAATTACTTTGTTTAAACTTCCACTCTGTATAATTTCATCATCTCGCAATATTTTAAGGTTTCCTAAGGTTGGAGTTGAGTGCGAGGTGGTGTTGGGCAGTTTGGTGTCGAGTGTGATGGGGTGGTGTTGGTTGGCAACTTGGTGTTGAGTGTGATGGGGTGGTGTTGGTGGGCAACTTGGTGTTGAGTGTGATGGGGTGGTGTTGGTGGGCAACTTGGTGTTGAGTGTGATGGGGTGGTGTTGGTGGGCAACTTGGTGTTGAGTGTGATGGGGTGGTGTTGGTGGGAAACTTGGTGTTGAGTGTGATGGGGTGGTGTTGGTGGGCAACTTGGTGTTGAGTGTGATGGGGTGGTGTTGGTGGGCAACTTGGTGTTGAGTGTGATGGGGTGGTGTTGGTGGGCAACTTGGTGTTGAGTGTGATGGGGTGGTGTTGGTGGGCAACTTGGTGTTGAGTGTGATGGGGTGGTGTTGGTGGGCAGCTTGGTGTTGAGTGGGATGGGGTGGTGTTGGTGTGAAACTTGGTATTGAGTGTTCTGGGGTGGTGTTGGTGTGCATCTTGGTGTTGAGTGTGATGGGGTGGTGTTGGTGGGCAGCTTGGTGTTGAGTGTGATGGGGTGGTGTTGGTGGGCAGCTTGGTGTTGAGTGTGATGGGGTGGTGTTGGTGGGCAGCTTGGTGTTGAGTGTGATGGGGTGGTGTTGGTGGGCAGCTTGGTGTTGAGTGTGATGGGGTGGTGTTGGTGGGCAGCTTGGTGTTGAGTGTGATGGGGTGGTGTTGGTGGGCAACTTGGTGTTGAGTGTGATGGGGTGGTGTTGGTGGGCAGCTTGGTGTTGAGTGTGATGGGGTGGTGTTGGTGGGCAACTTGGTGTTGAGTGTGATGGGGTGGTGTTGGTGGGCAGCTTGGTGTTGAGTGTGATGGGGTGGTGTTGGTGGGCAGCTTGGTGTTGAGTGTGATGGGGTGGTGTTGGTGGGCAGCTTGGTGTTGAGTGTAATGGGGTGGTGTTGGTGGGCAGCTTGGTGTTGAGTGTGATGGGGTGGTGTTGGTGGGCAACTTGGTGTTGAGTGTGATGGGGTGGTGTTGGTGGGCAGCTTGGTGTTGAGTGTGATGGGGTGGTGTTGGTGGGCAGCTTGGTGTTGAGTGTGATGGGGTGGTGTTGGTGGGCAGCTTGGTGTTGAGTGTGATGGGGTGGTGTTGGTGGGCAGCTTGGTGTTGAGTGTGATGGGGTGGTGTTGGTGGGCAACTTGGTGTTGAGTGTGATGGGGTGGTGTTGGTGGGCAGCTTGGTGTTGAGTGTGATGGGGTGGTGTTGGTGGGCAGCTTGGTGTTGAGTGTGATGGGGTGGTGTTGGTGGGCAGCTTGGTGTTGAGTGTGATGGGGTGGTGTTGGTGGGCAGCTTGGTGTTGAGTGTGATGGGGTGGTGTTGGTGGGCAACTTGGTAAAGTGTGTGTTGGGGTGTTGGTGGGAAGCTTGGAGTGGTTACTCAACTCCACACATTATTCACTTGCCTTAGATTTATTTTAATATTTGAGCAGTGAGGCAAGCTTAAAGGTGACACCCGAGTCTGTGGAAACAACGTAGGCAGGAGGAGGAGGAGGGCAAGAAAGAACAGAAGGAAAAAGAGGAAGAGTAGATCAACAGGGGTAACAACAAGATAAGGAGACAGAAGAGGAGACTGGTGGAAAAAAAAAAAAAACTAGGTGAAACCGCCTGATCCTCCTGGAGGAAGCGGACGAGCGTGATTGGCTGCATGTTGTGACGTTACAGGTCATAACTAATGAGAAGCAAGAGGAGGTAGAGGAAGAGCAGGAGGAGGAGAAGCAGGAGGAAGAACTGGAGGTGGAGCAGCAAGAAAAGATGATGACAACGATTATGATTTTAGATTTACTACTTAAGTGGCTAGTTTATTGTACATCCTATATTCATCCTATGGCGGTTAGCGCAAGAGAATATGGATATACAAAAGGCCTAGGAACTAGGCCCCAAAAGGGTTAACAGGAGTACATCTGGATTTACATCTACAGTTCACTTATGTTACAAGGAAACTTACGAAATTTGTTCAATATATCTGGGATCTTATTTTCATTAATATCTTGACATGTCACATAGGTTATTATACTAACTCTATATTCCTCAATAAGCGAGCAATTAGGCACATAGTGTTCAAGATAGTGACCATAGGGTTGGTCACGTACTATGCATTTGGTTTGTTCATCATTTTTGTGTCTGCTAGCTGTATGACCCTGGTAGGTTTAGCAATTCCTTTTGATTATAATAATAACTGTGTCTGCCAAACTGCCAGAGTACTTGTAACTAAGCCTAAGCCTGGCCAGTACAACATCAGTCTGTACACATGCAAAGTTGCTCCATAAACATGCTTATCGACTGTGACAACAACGATGATAACGGAGGAAGGACACACAATGGACCATAATAAAAATTCTGAATGACAAAGAAAAAAACAGACTCACCAAGCCTATTCTAAAACACACAACCATATT
The DNA here is from genome assembly GCF_038502225.1 of Cherax quadricarinatus. Taxonomy (NCBI): domain Eukaryota; kingdom Metazoa; phylum Arthropoda; class Malacostraca; order Decapoda; family Parastacidae; genus Cherax; species Cherax quadricarinatus. The sequence continues at coordinate 19,457,985 of NC_091328.1, forward strand.
ATTTAAGGCTCGTTAACACTTTCTTCTCTGTCTTAATTAAAAGTAATATACTATCATTAAGAGGGGTATGTATTGTCAGTCTTAAACAGTGATAACGTCTGAGTATATTTCAGACGGTTCTCAGTTTTTGTGGTAAATATCTAGTTTAGGGGTCGTGGCGAACTTAGTTAAAAATTTATAAGTTGGTGACCAACATTAATCGGTTTCTGCAATAGATAATTTTAGAAAAAAAATTATTTTTCCAATATTTTGTCTCGAGAATGAATTTTTTTAAATATTGCAGGTAATTAATGAAATGTCACTGACTTTTTTGGGTTATCCTAGGTTCTCTATACATATGCTGCTATGTATGATAATGTGACTGTGTATACATGAATAAAGTTACTTACTGACTTAACCTAACCCAACCCAAGCAAATCCTACCCGGCCTAACTCAACCCAACCCAACGTAAACCTAACCTATCCTAGCGTAATAATTTAACTGTGGTATTCGCATTTTTAGTCGAAATAGATCAAATTCACCTTCACTTTGTTGACAACAGTTGCGATATCGTGTGGTAAAATATAAATTCCCATGAATTGTTGTGGAGGCAGCAAGACAATGTTTACCTCCGTGCCATGGGCGACAGTAAAATATTGGAACGTTCATACACGGAATACCAGCCGCTGACAGGCCAAGCGCGAATTTTAACTATCGCATTTTTCCTCATAAAAGTAATTTTGTGGGTAAAATCTTCCAAAATAAACATCTGAACAAGAAATAATTTTTTCCCTTGGGTACGCATAGCTTACTTGTTTAAAAAAAATAATAACCAACACTAATCTAATAATCCGAAAATTCGTAAATTATCAGCAATTTCGATTAAAAGTATAATTTACGTATTTAGATCAAAAATGAAGTATGTCAGAAAATGCCTCTACTATATAAATAACATAAATTGACAAATTTGCTGATAATCGTATGTTGTACTTATCTCTTACGATTCATACAATCCATACCCCCTTTTTGGAGCTGAAGCCACGACGGTGCAAATTAGGCGTGAGAGCTCTAGTATTTTGGCAAGGGACATTGCACAGGAGTCCTGCAGGATGACACAGGCTTTCTGGATGCAAGGTGAACACACTCATCACAAACAGGCTGAGGTAAATTTTCAGTCTGTTAAATTTAAAAGAGCATATACGTTCACCTGGTTGCTTGTACAGTTGTCATAACTCATGAACCCGCCTCTGTAATTCGTATCGACCGACTCTGAGTCCATGACTTCTACGATCTACTCAAAGTCTACTATCTACTCTTGAAATAGAGAATGGTGTTAGTATTATTCCAGAGAGTTAGTAAGCCAGGATACCCCTATAAAGCCAAGTCATCAGACCTGGCGTTTACCAGGTCACCGCCCCCGCAACCCGGTCCTAGATCAGGCCTCTTGATTGCTGACCTGATCGATCAAGCTGTTAGTGCAAGCTTCCCCCCCCCTCGTGGTCCAAAGTATGCATCGCAACCCAGATGATCAGGAATTGTTTCGAGGAACCTGCCGAGTTCCCTCTTGAAGACAACCAGAGGTTAGTTGGTGATCTTTCTCATGCATGATGGGAGGGCGCTGAAGAGTCGTGGTCCCTTTAACACTTACCGAGTTCTCAGTGTACTCATCGCCCCCGGTTTTTTCAATGGAGGTATCCTGCACGGCCTGCCAAGCCTCTTGTGTTCATAAGTAGTAATTTCGATGTGCAGGTTTGGTACCAATCCCTCCAGTATCTTCCAGATGTATATTATAATGAATCTTTCTCGCCTACGTTCTAAGGAGTATAGTTCTAAGGACTTCAAGTGCTCCCGGTAATTCACATACCTGAGTTTATACGAGCTGTAAAGATTCTATGTATATTTTCCAGATCAGCAATTTCGCCCGTCTTGAAGGGGTCGTTAGTACACACTACTCCAGCCTTGAGAGAACGAGTAGCCGGAAATCATTGGCTTGGTATCCCTTGTTTTGAAGGTTACAATTATCCAGCCTATCACTGTCTTGCAGTTGCGATAATAACGTTGTGCTTCTTGAACGCTAGATCTTCTGACATTATCACTCCCAGGTCTCTCACATTTGACTTACGTTCTATCGAGTGGTTTGAGTTTATCTTTTCACCTGATGTTTTTATTTCCTCCATTCTTCCATGGTGTAATAACCGAAATTGGTTCTCACTGATCATCATATTGTTTTAGTGGACCACTGGTAGACTTGGGTTATATCAGCTTGGAGGCTCGCTGAGTCTTCAATGGATGCCACTTTCATTTAGAATCTAGTATCGTCTGAAAAGAATGATACAGTGCCATGATAGATGTCCTTGTCTATGTCAGAAATGAGAACGAAGACAAGAAGTGGGGCGAGTAACGTGCCTTGGGGAAACTTTTCACTGTAGCAGCCCTTGATTTCACTCCGTTTACTATTACTCTTTGGGTCCTATTTATGAAGAAGTTAAAAATCCATCTGACCACCTTCCCAGCTATTCCTTTAGCACGCATTTTGTATGCAATTACCTCACGGTCGCACTTATCAAAGACTTTCCCAAAGTCAGTGTATACTACATCTGCATTTTGTTTGTCGTCAAGAGCATCCAAAACCACGTGGTAATGGTCCAGCAAATGTTAAAGGCAGAGCGACCAGTTCTGAACCCGTGTCGATCTGAGCTGTGCAACTGATGCTATTCCATGTGACTGGTAATCTTCTTAAAACCTTTCAAAGATCTTGATAGGGGAGATGTTACAGCTATTGGTTTGCAGTTCTTTATTATTACTTTACTACCACCTTCATGACAGACAGCAATATTGAGTTCCACGCTTCTATGCCTGAGGCAGAGTGTATGGGCAGGCAAACAGCTTCTTCGAAGTCATGTGGGGGTTACAGTTATATCAGAGATTAAGATGTCTATAGCATTTTGTGTCTAATTCACGAAAAACTCATTTGGGTCGTCTATCTCAAGGCAGATTTATGGCTCAGTGAACAGTGAATCATACAGTGACTTAAGTATTTCGCGTATTTCTTTGTTGTTGCGAGTGTATGTCCCATTCCCGGGATTTTGCATATGAAAAGACTGGCTTATTTCCAATGGGGTCCTTTAATCCTCTTTCCCAGGATGCGACTCACACCAGTCGACTAACACCCAGGTACCTACTCACTGGCAGCAAGTGTGAGAAAACATGACCAAAGTTTACACCACTCCAAGGATCGAACCCCGGTCCTTCAGACGGGTGGAGACGATGGGCATGTTTCCTTACATCTGATTCAACATCTGCTTTGTCCAGTGACTTCAGTTCGCTTGCCACTCTGAGGCTAAACATTATTAACCTCTGGCTCGTCTGCGTCTACCACCACCTACACGTTTTGTGAACAAAAGCCTTTTTTACTAACATTTATTTTTCACTTTCTCCCTATAGTTTCAGACTTATGGCACACCTTGTATGTTTGTATGGTTCCCTCTCCTCGTACTTAAACACCTACTGTCTATTCATTCCAATCCCCTGAGAATTATGTATGTCGTGACCATATTTCTTCTGGTCCCGTCTCCTTCAATTTCCACAAGTTTCGGCAACAATTTCGTTGCAAAACCTTTGGATCTTCTTTAGCCAACTGATAAGCTTAATTAGGTGTAGGCTCCATGCTGGTGTTGCATACTCTACGACAAAACTAACATACGTTGTGCAAGTGTTAGTGAAATTTGAAATCTAATCAAATTATAACTCTCAAGTTTTATACTTTTAATGTGTTGCCTTAAATATACTTCTTGTTACAGTTCAACGCAAATACAGACAGAAACCCCCCATTACTTCTGAGAAACCTTCCAGCCAGCCAGCTAGCCAGCGCGAGAGAGAGAGAGAGAGAGAGAGAGAGAGAGAGAGAGAGAGAGAGAGAGAGAGAGAGAGAGAGAGAGAGAGAGAGAGGATGGGAAGGAGTATGTTAGAGGGAGAGATGGCATGGCAGGACATGGCAGGTGGTGGTGGTGCGGTGTGTGGCGGACGTGGGATCATGTGATAGTCGGTAACACAAGCCCACAACCAACCATCTCACCCGACCTCAACTAATCCCATCACAACATCATACACTAATTCAAGCTAACCACACCATGCCATTCCATCTCACCCATACACGAGGTTAGATAACCTTAGACCTGCTTTCAGAAACCTTAATAAGGTAATCTTACAGGACTATGTGAAGAGCTCTGTTCCACAAGGCACAGTACTCGCCCCCATCTTATTCCTTATCCTCATATCAGACATAAACAGAGATATACACCACAGCACCGTATCATCCTTTGCGGATGATACTAGGATCTGCATGAGGCTGTCATCTGCTGAGGACGCGGTTAACCTCCAAGAAGATATAAACAAAGTTTTCCAGTGGGCAACGGTAAACAATATGATGTTCAATGAGGACAAATTCCAACTACTCCGTTATGGAAAACTGGAGGAGATAATAACTAGAACAGAGTATACTACTGACTCCGGCCATACAATAGAGCGGAAAAATAATGTAAGGGACCTGGGAGTAGTAATGTCTGAGGATCTCACTTTCAAGGATCACAACAGTGCCACGATCGCACGTGCAAAGAAAATGATAGGATGGATAATGAGAACTTTCAAAACGAGAGATGCCAAGCCCATGATGATCCTTTTCAAATCACTTGTTCTCTCTAGGCTGGAATACTGCTGTACATTAACATCTCCATAGAAAGCAGGTGAAATCGCAGATCTAGAGAGTGAACAGAGATCCTTTACTGCACGTATAAGTTCTGTCAAGCACCTTAACTACTGGGAACGCTTGGAAGCACTTGACTTGTACTCGTTGGAACGCAGGAGGGAGAGAGATATCATAATCTACACTTGGAAAATCTTGGAAGGAATGGTCCCAAATCTGCACACAGAAATCACTCCCTACGAAAGTAAAAGACTGGGCAGGCGATGCAAAATGCCGCCAATAAAAAGTAGGGGCGCCATTGGTACACTAAGAGAAAACACCGTAAGTGTCCGGGGCCCAAAACTGTTCAACAGCCTCCCATCAAGCATTAGGGGAATTGCCAATAAACCCCTGGCTGCCTTCAAGAGAGAGCTGGACAGATACCTAAAGTCGGTGCCGGATCAGCCGGGCTGTGGCTCGTACGTCGGACTGCGTGCGGCCAGCAGTAACAGCCTGGTTGATCAGGCCCTGATCCATCGGGAGGCCTGGTCGTGGACCGGGCCGCGGGGGCGTTGATCCCCGGAATAACCTCCAGGTAACCTCCAGGACTTCAGTCAGGCCTAGTATGGAGTACGTACCGTCGGTCTGGAGTCCTTACGTGGTAGATGTAAACAAACAAGAGATCCAGAGGTGTGCAACAAGACTAACCTTGGAGCTGAGGGACACGAGTTGCCAGAAATAACTTTACAATAATAAATATCTTTATTTCTACAAATACATGATACAACTTGTACAGACCACAGCTGACATCAGTGACGTACTATATAGGCAAATTAGGTTATTCTGTCCCTAGGATGCAACCCACACCAATCGGCTAACACCCAGGTACTTATTTACTGCTGGGACAGCAGGTGTCTTAAGGAAACACGCCCCAGTGTTTCCACCATACCGCGGACCGAGCCACGGACCTCAGTATGTGAGCTGAGTGCGCCACCAACCGAGCAACGGGACACAGAACACTAGAACCACTTGCTTTTCCATTTCTGACACTGTCATGTTTACGCTAGAGTTACCAGCTGGTTACTGTCATGACCAGTTCTCTCTTGTTACACAAATCACAATCACAAAACAAAGAAACTATTCAACGTCTATTGTTCACATTTTGAAATCCATGTTCATAGTTCGTTCCGTGTAACTGACCGTGTCAGCAAGTTTAGACGAAAGATAAAATATTCCCAATATTTACGCCGAGAGGTTAGGGTCATAGGCAATAACCTCCAGGTATAGGCAAGCACTCGCTTATTAGTGGCACCCTATGGGGGAGAGTGGGGCACCCTGTGTGGGAGAGTGGAATAGTAGTACCCTGTGGGAAGAGTGGAAGAGTAGTACCCTGTGGGAAGAGTGGAAGAGTAGTACCCTGTGGGAAGAGTGGAAGAGTAGTACCCTGTGGGAAGAGTGGAAGAGTAGTACCCTGTGGGAAGAGTGGAAGAGTAGTACCCTGTGGGAAGAGTGGAATAGTACCCTGTGGGAAGAGTGGAAGAGTAGTACCTTGTGGGAAGAGTAGTACCCTGTGGGAAGAGTAGTACCCTGTGGGAAGAGTAGTACCCTGTGGGAAGAGTAGTACCCTGTGGGAAGAGTGGAAGAGTAGTACCCTGTGGGAAGAGTAGTACCCTGTGGGAAGAGTAGTACCCTGTGGGAAGAGTGGAAGAGTAGTACCCTGTGGGAAGAGTGGAAGAGTAGTACCCTGTGGGAAGAGTGGAAGAGTAGTACCCTGTGGGAAGAGTGGAAGAGTAGTACCCTGTGGGAAGAGTGGAAGAGTAGTACCTTGTGGGAAGAGTAGTACCCTGTGGGAAGAGTAGTACCCTGTGGGAAGAGTAGTACCCTGTGGGAAGAGTAGTACCCTGTGGGAAGAGTGGAAGAGTAGTACCCTGTGGGAAGAGTAGTACCCTGTGGGAAGAGTGGAATAGTAGTACCCTGTGGGAAGAGTGGTACGCTGTGCGGGAGAGTGGGGCACCCTTTGGGGGAGTGGGATACTCTGTGGGGAAGAGGGGCACCCTGTGGGGAGAGTGGGGCACCCTGTCGGGGAGAGTGGCATCCTGTGGGGGATTGGTACCCTGTGGGGGAGTGGCATCCAGTGGGAGAGAGTGGCACCCTTCTCAGAGAAGACACTACCCCTAGACAAAAACCACTAAAACCTCAACAGCTGGTTAAGGAGGTTGAGGGGGATGTCACAGGGGTGAGTTATGAGGAGAGACGGAAGGAGGTTGAACCTGACGGTTTAAGAAGAGAGAACTAGGGTAGATATGATTATGACTTAATATAATACTCAGAGGTGTTAACAGAACAGATAGTGAGGCAACTGTTGGAAATGCCAGGAATAAGGGTCTAGGGTCACGGACAAAGCTAAAACTAGAGAAACAGAGATGGTAGGAAATATATTTACAGTCTCGGCGGTAAATAAGTGGAATGAGCCAAATGAGGAAGTGGTAGATGCAAATTCCATGCACAGCTTCAAGATTAGGTATAATAGGGTGCAAGAGGCTAGAAAGCAGTAATGCCAGTGATTGTAGTTAAAAAGACAGGACAAGGAAGCGACCTATACAAACAACTCAGTAAGTGCAGCCTTAAGGGAGACCCACGCAATGAAATATGGATACCTGGGTACAACCTTTTCAGATGCGACAAAGAACAGGCAACGAGGGGGGATAGGGGGTTAGCCTGTATGTCAAAGAGTCGCTCATTCGCACTGAGATACTGAACACCACAAATGATGAGGTTGAAGTTCTAACAATAAAAATCGTGCTTGTATATAAGCCACCAGATGCAACTTCCAACCAGTTCGAGGAACAGCTATCGAAAATTAACTACGGTCTGGAAAACTTTCCAGTCCCATCCCCAAACATCTTGCTGCTTGGTGACTTCAATCTAAGACATACAGAATGGAAGAATATAGCAAATAATGTTGTAGCAGAAACATTCCCTGGAGGCAGCTCAGATGAGAAGTTACACATGAGCTGCTGAATTTCTGGAATAAACACATTCTAAGTCAACAGATAGTCGAGCCAACAAGACTGGAGAACACACTAGACCTTATTTTCACAAATAATGAGGACCTGGTAAGAAACATATCAAAAACAACTAATTCTGATCATAATGTAATCGAAGTCCAGACTTACCTGCACAGGGGTCCGGGTCAGCAAAATACATACAGCTATAAGGGGACCTTCACCAAATTCAATTTCAACAAGAACATCAACTGGGACCAGGTAAACTATGTCCTAAATGAAGCATGTTTGGAAGATATCTTAAATTACATGGACCCTAACCAGTACCTCGAAAAGATCAACTTTCTGGTAGTTGAAGTATGTTCAAGGCACATTCCCCTAAGAAAAAAGAAGTATACTGGAGAGACGCTCCCTCTACAGAAGGCGAAGAATCACTGAGCTCTTCAAGAATGCTAGATTATCTGAAACACGGAAGGAAGCACAAACCAGGGAAGTGGAAAATATTGAACTTACGTTAAAGGATTCATACACTATCCAAGAGGAGCTAAAAACGATTAGTGAAACTGAAAAAAAAATCGAAATAGTTTTCATATGCCAAAAAAAGACAAAAACCACATCTAGTATAGGGCCCTTGCTCAGACAAGATGGATCCTACACAGATGACAACAAAGAAATGAGTGAGATACTGAAATCTCAATATGACTGTTCAACGAGCCACTAATCAGTCTAAATATAGACATTCCAAATAATTTTTTCATAAATGAGCCTCAACCCTGTAAATGTATGCCAAATTTCTGACATAACCTTAACTCCACTAGACTTTGAGAAAGCCACTGACAACATGCCCATGCACTCAACCGGGTCCAAACTCTTGGAACTCTGTGTTCATTAAGAACTGCAAGAAATACCCTCTCATGGGCCCTATGTATGCTATGGAGAAGCAGCATAGACACAGGCGAGATTCCAGTCACTAAAAACAGTGGATATAGCCCCACTCCATAAAGGTGGCAGCAAAGCAATAGCTAAGAACTATATACAAATAGCTTAACGTCCCACATCATAAAAATCTTTGAAAGAGTCCTAAGAAACAGGACTGCAAACCACTTGGACTCCCAAAAATTGCACAATCCAGGACAACATGGGTTCAGAGCAGGTCGCTCCTGCCTCTGGCAACTACTGCACAACTAAATGGTCTTGGATGCACTGGAAGAAAAAACAGAATGCAGATGTAGTATAAACAGATTTTGTAAAAGCCTTTGACAAGTGCGATCATGGTGTAATAGCACACAAAATGCGTGCTAAAGGAATAACTGGCAAAGTAGGCAGATGGATCATCAACTTTCTAACCAATCGAACACAGAGTAGTGGTGAACAGAGTTAAATCGGAAGCTGCTATAGTGAAGAACTGTTCCACAAGGCACAGTACTCGCCCCTATCCTGCTGTTCTCATCCTCATATCAGACATAGCACCGTATCATCCTTTGCAGACAATACTTGGATCTACACGAGTCATCCACTGAGGACACGGCAAATCTCCAAGAAGATATAAACCAAGTTTTTCCAATGGGCAACGGAGAACAATATGATGTTCAATGAAGACAAATTCCAATTACTCCGTTATGGAAAACTGGAGGAAATAATTAGAACTGAGTATACTACAAACTCTAATCGCACAATAGAATGGAAAAGTAATGTGAAGGACCTGGGAGTAGTAATGTCTGAGGATATCACCTTCAAGGATAACAACAGTGCCACTATCACATCTGCGAGAAAACTGATAGGATGGATAATGAGAACATTCAAGACAAGAGATACCAAGCCAATGATGATCCTTTTTAAATTATTTGTTGTCTCTAGGCTGGAATACTGCTGTACAATACCATCTCCAGTCAAGGCAGGTGAAATTGCAGATCTAGAGAATGTACATAGAACCTTTACTGCACATATAAGTTCCATCAAACACCTTAACTACCGGGAACGCTTGGAAGCACTCGACTTGTACTCACTGGAGCGCAGGCGAGACAGATGCATCATAATCTACACCTGGAAGATCCTAGAGGGACTGATCTCTAATCTACACACACAAATCACTCCCTACGAAAGCAAAAGACTTGGCAGGCGATGTAACATACCCCCAGTGAAAAGTAGGGGCGCCATTAGTATACTAAGAGAAAACACAATAAGTGTCCGGGGCCCAAGACTGTTCAACAGCCTCCCACCAGCCATAAGGGGAATTACCAACAGACCCCTGGTTGTCTTCAAGAGGGAGCGGAACAGTGCCGGATCAGCCGGGCTGTGGTTCTTACGTTGGACTACGTGCGGCCAGCAGTAACAGCCTCGTTGATCAGACCCTGATCCACCAGGAGGCCTGGTCATACCTGGTTACCTGGAGGTTATTCCGGGGATCAACGCCCCCGCGGCCCGGTCCATGACCAGGCCTCCCGATGGATCAGGGCCTGATCAACTAGGCTGTTACTGCTGGCCGCACGCAGTCCAACGTACGAGCCACAGCCCGGCTGATCCGGCACTGACTTTAGTTATCTGTTCAGCTCTCTCTTGAAGGCAGCCAGGGGCCTATTGGTAATTCCCCTTATGCTTGGTGGGAGGCTGTTGAACAGTCTTGGGCCCCGGACACTTATGGTGTTTTTCCTTAGTGTACCAATGGCGCCCCTACATTTTATTGGGGGCATTTTGCATCGCCTGCCCAGTCTTTTACTTTCGTAGGGAGTGATTTCTGTGTGCAGATTTGGGACCATTCCTTCCAGGATTTTCCAAGTGTAGATTATGATATATCTCTCCCTCCTGCGTTCCAACGAGTACAAGTCAAGTGCTTCCAAGCGTTCCCAGTAGATAAGGTGCTTGACAGAACTTATACGTGCAGTAAAGGATCTCTGTACACTCTCTAGATCTGCGATTTCACCTGTTTGAATGGAGATGTTAATGTACAGCAGTATTCCAGCCTAGAGAGAACAAGTGATTTGAAAAGGATCATCATTGGATTATCATTGGACCGGGCCGCGGGGGCGTTGATCCCCGGAATACCCTCCAGGCAGGTAGTGCGCCCTCACACACGGTGTATAAGTCAGGGAGGCTCACTATATTTTAATGGCGCCACAAATCTCTTAAAAGTGGTATCTGTCGAAAATTCTTTGCTAAAACAGTGGTACACACAAATAATAATAATCATACAAATTGAGCGTACCTACCACTAACGTCACCATACTGGCCTAAAGGCAAGCACTGTTGCCACTTCCTGCTGAACGCCCTCCACTGCCACCACCATAATAACTATGATACAGCCACTAACGTTCTCAGGTGGACTTTTATTTGGTGCAGTGGCGGACAAAAGCTTCCCCAGGTGCGTGAAGGCATGACCACCATGCACTCTCATCACTAAACACGATCATATTGTTTGTATTTTTGTCACCGGCGTTCATCAGAGAATGTAATAACAATTTTAGTAGTGTACACCCTTGTGCAATACTAGTGTACACTATGGTACCATACTATTGTACATCCTGGTACAGCACTAGTATACACTCTGGTACAGCACTAGCGTACACCCTGGCGCAGCGCTAGTGTACACCCTGGTACAGTGCTAGTGTATACCCTTGTGCAATACTAGTGTACACCATGGTACCATACTATTGTACACCATGGTACCATACTATTGTACACCCTAGTACAGCAATAGTATACACCCTGGTGCAGCACCCTGGTACAGTACTAGTGTATACATTGGTATAGCACTAGTGTATACCCTGGTGCAGCACTAATGTACACTCGTACAGCACCACTTTACACCCACGTACAGCACCAGTTTACACCCTCGTACAGCAATTTACACCCACGTACAGCACCAGTTTAGAAAAATATTGTAGAAGCACTAGTTTTAAGGTTTATTGAGACCAAAAATTCCACCGACCGGATTCGTTTGTAAATCAGTTAATGCGGCAGTCGCAGGAACCCTTAACACCCACCCAAACAATGATACTTGCATGTAAATTTTAAGAATACGGAGAGAAAATCGTAAAACTATATACACTAATTGATAGATTCACATTTAAGAATGAATTGGGTCTACCTGGAGGGTATTCCGGGGATCAACGCTCCCGCGGCCCGGTCCACAACCAGGCCTCCCGGTGGATCAGGGCCTGCTCAGCCAGGTTGCTACTGCTGGCTGCACATAGTCCAACGTACGAACCACACCCCGGCTGATCCTGCACCGACTTGAGGTATCTATCCAGCTCCCTCTTGAACACAACCAGGGGTCTATTGGCGAGAGGCTGTTGAACAGTCTTGGGCCCCGGATAGTTATGGTGCTTTATCTCAGTGTACCAATGGGGTCCCTAACTTTCATTGGGGGTATTTTGCACCGCCTGCCCAGTCTTTTACTTTCATAGGGAGTGATTTCTGTGTGCAGATTCGGGGCCATTCCTTCTAGGATTTTCCGTATGTAGATTATGATATATCTCTCCTGCGTTCCAACAAGTACAAGTCAAGTGCTTCCAAGCGTCCCCAGTAGTTGATGTGTTGGAGAGAACTTATATGTGCGTAAAGGATCTCTGTACACTCTCTAGATCTGCAATTTCACCTGCTTTGAACAAAGATGTTAATGTACAGCAGTATTCCAGCCTAGAGAGAACAAGCTTGGCATCTCTTGTTCTGAATGTTCTCATTATCCATCCTATCATTTTCTTTGCAGTTGTGATCGTGGCACTGTTGTGATCCTTGAAAGTGAGATCCTCAGACATTACCACTCCCAGGTCCCTCACATTATTTTTCCGCTTTATAGTATGATCCCTCACATTATTTTTCCGCTTTACAGTATGATCCCTCACATTATTTTTCCGCTTTATAGTATGATCAGAGTTTGTACTATACTCAGTTCTAGTTATAATTTCCTCCAGTTTTCCATAACGGAGTAGTTGGAATTTGCCTTTATTGAACATATTTTTTTCTGTTGCCAACTGGAAAACTTTGTTTATATCTTCTTGGAGGTTAACCGTGTCCCCAATAGATGGCATTCCCATGCAGATCCTAGTATCGTCTGCAAAGGATGATACGGTGCTGTGGATTACATCTCTATGTCTGATATGAGGATGAGGAACAGGATGAGGGCGAGTACTGTGCCTTGTGGAACAGAGCTTTTCACTATTGCAGCTTCCGATTTAACTCTGTTGACCACTACTCTGTGTTCGATTGGTTAGAATGTTAAAGATCCACCTCTTTACTTTGCCACTTATTCCTTTAGCCCGTATTTTGTGCGCTATTACACCATGATCACACTTGTCAGGCTTTTGCAAAGTCTGTGAACATTACATCTGCATTCTGTTTTTCTTCCAGTGCATCCAAGACCATATCACAGTCATCCAGTAATTGCGAGAGACAGGAGCGACCTGCTCTGAACTCATTTTGCCCTGGAATGTGCAGTTTTTGGGTAGGTTTAAACTGTTAGTCGCTAATATTACACTTAACAATGTAGCCTTAGACCTTAATATAGGTTAATATTAGGTAATGAGATCAAAGATAATGTTAACTAGGAACCCCATCCTTGAACTGAGGCAGGACGGGGTCAAGCAAAGGTAGAACCCTCGTTCTGGCAAGAACACCCGTGGCGTCAACTCCATAGGAGCTCTTAGCTCAATATTCCACGTGGTTTACAAAATACTGTCTGGCAGCCAACAACGTCCGTCAGAGGTCTTCCTAACGAACCGTGGATACAAGCCTCTGCGCCAGACCCGTTCGTGATACTCATTTCCGATTTTTTGTCTCATGTTGTGGCCACTGAATTAATGTGGGGAAACGCGGGAACAGTTAGCTTACGGTTAGGAAGCGGGCACACGCCCAGCAATCAGGTGATTAGCGGCTAAGAGTGTCGAGTAACTGTCCTTTGAATATAGACCAGAAACTAGTAGCTCCTCACATATTAGTTAGGGAAACCTCCAAAGATTACAGGTCCCTTTAAGTTGTAGGAGTTGCTAATAACACTTAATTACTTGCAGGAATCAGTCCTTCTGTGCAAGTGGCATCTTGAAGTGAGAGAGGTTATAGAAGTCTAGATTGCTTGGAGAGAATCAGGAGATTTCTAGTTAGCATAATCTCCAAAACTAAGCCAGTTCTTATTTGTGGATGGAGATAAGAGTTTCCTGCAAGTTTAGATTAATTCTCAGAAGTGTTTTCTAAGGGTCACTTGTGAGACTGGGACCTTGGAGTCCTGGGTTACCCGTGTCAACAGTGACTGCCAGTCTGGGCATCTCAAAATGGAAATTTCCTCAAATTTACACCCAGTAGCACCAGTTTACACACTGCAGCAGCACCAGTTTACACACTATATCAGCACCAGTTTGCACACCGGAGCAGCACCAGTTTACACACTGTAGCAACACAGTTTAAACACAGTAGCAGCTCCCGTTTACACACTGCAACAGCACCATCTTACACACTGCAGCAGCACCAGTTTACACACTGCAGCAGCACCAGTTTACACACAGCAGCCACAGCAGTTCACATATAGCAGCAGCAGTTTACACACTGCAGCAGCAGCAGCAGTTTACACACTGCAGCAGCAGCAGCAGTTTACACACTGCAGCAGCAGCAGCAGTTTACACACTGCAGCAGCTTCAAACGTCTTAGGTAAGATTTAAAAAAAAAAATGATAGCCAGCCAGTTACCTGCTACACAGTTACGTATGTTACATAAAACATAATATGTTGCATTATCTTATTTTTGAAAACCAGGAAGTGTGAACGAGGAGAGCCAGTGTGTTGTCATTCACTAACACGCTTCGAAATTATAAACAAGACACAAGACACTTCGGTTTTAGTGATGTTTCACAGTTTTTACACTGGTGAATAAGTGAAGCAGATCTGTGAAGCGGAGTTGTGGCTCGCACACGACACTTCCAAAGTCTGGAGCCAGAAGAAACCAAAATTAGATCTGTAATTTTCAAGAATTTTAGGTAGACACACAACGCAATTTAAAATTCGTGAATCAGATTTACGATTTTCGGGAATTTTAGTTTGAAGGACGAACAGATGTGTGAGTTGGCAGAGAGGATTACTAGAGCGTTGTGAGGGAGAGGCACTAGTGTGAGAGGCACTACTGTGAGAGGAACACTGCAGGAACACCAGTTATGGGTGGGCGGGCCAGGGAGTCACGTGACCCTAGTGGGCAGACCACTAGCCCACACCAACTGGAGCAACACACACAGCATCTCCTTTCCATCTATCTCCTACTGGTCAACTTTCTATCTGTCCATCCATTCACTTGACGCTATAATTCCCATTTTTATTAGAATACACTGTTCATCTGTACGCCATTACGCAAGACAAAGCTTCACATTTTGTAACTGATCCACATCACCGAATACATTACAATATCAACTTTTTATTGCTGTAGTTATCCTCGTGTGACTAATATAAATCTTACTATAAAATAACTAGCGCATTATTAGTAAATAAGTTCACCACAACTGCAGTACCTACACACTTTACACAAGTGTGGAAAATATTCTCAACTTGGTTAACAAGGTAAATTCTCTCACCGATTCCTCCATTATGTAGAACCTTGAATCTTCGCCTCGGTGAGCACTTTCCTCATCACCAACAATAGCTACCGCAGCACTAACGGTAACAGCAGTTGCTACAGTAGTAACAGCAGCAGCTATAGTAACAGTAGCAGCTACAGTAGTAACAGCAGCAGCAGCAGCTACAGTAGTAACAGCAGCAGCAGCAGCAGCTACAGTAGTAACAGCAGCAGCAGCAGAAGCAGCAGCAGCAGCAGAAGCAGCAGCTACAGTAGTAGTAGTAGCAGCAGCAGCAGCAGCAGCAGCTACAGTAGTAGCAGCAGCAGCAGCAGCTAGAACAGTAGTAGCAGCAGCAGCAGCAGCAGCTATAACAGTAGCAGCAACAACAGCTAGAACAGTAGTAGCAGCAGCAGCAGCAGCTAGAACAGTAGTAGCAGCAGCAGCAGCAGCTAGAACAGTAGTAGCAGCAGCAGCAGCAGCTAGAACAGTAGTAGTAGCAGCAGCAGCAGCAGCAGCTACAGTAGTAGTAGCAGCAGCAGCAGCTACAGTAGTAGTAGTAGCAGCAGCAGCAGCAGCTACAGTAGTAGCAGCAGCAGCAGCTACAGTAGTAGCAGCAGCAGCAGCTACAGTAGTAGTAGCAACAACAGTAGCAGCTACAGCAGCAGCAGCTACAGTAGTAGTAGCAGCAGCAGTAGCAGCAGCTACGGCAGCAACAGCAGCGGCTACGACTCCTCTACCATGGAGGGTTCAACCACTAGCAATGTTTGTATTAGAGGTGTTGAAAGGTGCAGGCTGGAGACGTGTCACCAGCCGGCACCGCAGCCGGAAACACCGATTTCGTCGCCGAAAAAAAAAAAGGACCGGCCGCTGTCAGTAAGGATTGTTGTGGCAGGAACAGCCCTAGCAGAGCAGCGCCAGCTCTTGTGTTACTAGCTTCACAACACTAAGGCAGCGCTGAAACACCAGCACCACCAGTGTTGGCTTCATTGGGGTTGGGGTGCACCGCGAAAGCAGAACCACTGGCA
This sequence comes from Cherax quadricarinatus, assembly GCF_038502225.1. Classification (NCBI taxonomy): domain Eukaryota; kingdom Metazoa; phylum Arthropoda; class Malacostraca; order Decapoda; family Parastacidae; genus Cherax; species Cherax quadricarinatus. The sequence goes on from NC_091328.1 coordinate 19,474,204, forward strand.
CAGGCGGCAGTGACTACAGCAACACTGGCACAGGTGGCAGCGAGTACAGCACCACTGGTAGAGGTGTCGGTTACTAGAGCAGCACCCACACAACAACGGGAACACTGCAGCGCGGACAAAGGCAGCACCACACAGGAAAAGCGCCACATGCACCGCTTTCACTGACTACAACAGCACTAGCAGCAGTATGAGGCAATGCTAGAAGAGCAGTGCCAGTGAAGCGAGGAAGGTGCCACCACCAGGGCGGAGCCAAGGGATGACCTCCAGGTTTCTCATGTCAGGAAAGGTTTCCCTCTGGCTCACATGAGCCATATAAGCTCACCTCAAGACCCTCGTGAGAGCATTAGCAAAGAATAAAGCTTCCTCGACCTCCTCCCTCCTATTTTTTGCTTGCAACATCAGCAAGTGGCAAAATGTCAAGGCAGATGAAGGAAGCTATACAACAAATAAGGACAGCTAAAACAAAAACGCAGAACACTCAACATATTCACATTAAATTCTTTCTCAGACGATTTAGAAGACAACCATACAAATAAATACAAACCTTCTTATTAAACAAAACTGCACGTATTAGCAGTGTACTGCTACAGTATTCTATATGAGTGTTACACAGTGGGAACAGAAGCTAGCTATGTTTCCCTGGCATACTCCATCACATAGGATGTGTCACATACACAGTGCTGACATGTGTCAACCTGAGCTGGCAGACTTCAGTAGTGTCAGCCTGAGTTGGCAGACTTCAGTAGTGTCGACCTGAGCTGGCAGACTTCAGTAGTATCGACCTGAGCTGGCAGACTTCAGCAGTGTCAACCTGAGCTGGCAGACTTCAGTAGTGTCAACCTGAGCTGGCAGACTTCAGCAGTGTCGACCTGAGCTGGCAGACTTCAGCAGTGTCGACCTGAGCTGGCAGACTTCAGCAGTGTCGACCTGAGCTGGCAGACTTCAGCAGTGTCGACCTGAGCTGGCAGACTTCAGCAGTGTCGACCTGAGCTGGCAGACTTCAGCAGTGTCGACCTGAGCTGGCAGACTTCAGCAGTGTCGACCTGAGCTGGCAGACTTCAGCAGTGTCGACCTGAGCTGGCAGACTTCAGCAGTGTCGACCTGAGCTGGCAGACTTCAGCAGTGTCGACCTGAGCTGGCAGACTTCAGCAGTGTCGACCTGAGCTGGCAGACTTCAGCAGTGTCGACCTGAGCTGGCAGACTTCAGCAGTGTCGACCTGAGCTGGCAGACTTCAGCAGTGTCGACCTGAGCTGGCAGACTTCAGCAGTGTCGACCTGAGCTGGCAGACTTCAGCAGTGTCGACCTGAGCTGGCAGACTTCAGCAGTGTCGACCTGAGCTGGCAGACTTCAGCAGTGTCGACCTGAGCTGGCAGACTTCAGCAGTGTCGACCTGAGCTGGCAGACTTCAGTAGTGTCGACCTGAGCTGGCAGACTTCAGTAGTGTCGACCTGAGCTGGCAGACTTCAGTAGTGTCAGCCTGAGTTGGCAGACTTCAGTAGTGTCAACCTGAGCTGGCAAATTTCAGCAGTGTCAACCTGAGCTGGCAGACTTCAGCAGTGTCAACCTGAGCTGGCAGACTTCAGTAGTGTCAACCTGAGCTGGCAGACTTCAGTAGTGTCAACCTGAGCTGGCAGACTTCAGTAGTGTCAACCTGAGCTGGCAGACTTCAGTAGTGTCAACCTGAGCTGGCAGACTTCAGTAGTGTCAACCTGAGCTGGCAGACTTCAGTAGTGTCAACCTGAGCTGGCAGACTTCAGTAGTGTCAACCTGAGCTGGCAGACTTCAGTAGTGTCAACCTGAGCTGGCAGACTTCAGTAGTGTCAACCTGAGCTGGCAGACTTCAGTAGTGTCAACCTGAGCTGGCAAATTTCAGCAGTGTCAACCTGAGCTGGCAGACTTCAGTAGTGTCAACCTGAGCTGGCAGACTTCAGTAGTGTCAACCTGAGCTGGCAGACTTCAGTAGTGTCAACCTGAGCTGGCAGACTTCAGTAGTGTCAACCTGAGCTGGCAGACTTCAGTAGTGTCAACCTGAGCTGGCAAATTTCAGCAGTGTCAACCTGAGCTGGCAGACTTCAGTAGTGTCAACCTGAGCTGGCAGACTTCAGTAGTGTCAACCTGAGCTGGCAGACTTCAGTAGTGTCAACCTGAGCTGGCAGACTTCAGTAGGACTGAGTATATCATCAAACATTCCAGTAAGTGTTTCTGATTTTAACTTTTTTTTTTTGTTTGGCATTGCTGTATATAGACCAATATACTGGTATATTCATCATTATATCAACAAGTACAGGTGTGGTGCGACCACAGTACAATATACTGGTATATTCATCATTATATCAACAAGTACAGGTGTGGTGCGACCACAGTACCACAACCCAACACAATGAAAATGCTACCAGGGTTATGCATAAGTGACATATTTATATTTCCATAACTTTAATGTATTAGCATACACACATACAGTATTTTATGTATGTCGTGCTGAATAGATAAAACTTGCGATTTTGGCTTAAATAACAACGCTCTTCTTGCTGAACAAGGCAAGCGAAAATTTGTGCATGCAATAATTTTGTCGTTTTCTATCGAACGGAATCCAACAATGTTTGTAAACTGACAAATTTGCACTTATACAGTGTGAACTTGTTGCTTATATTGTCACAAGAAGGTTTGAAGCCGATCAAGGAGACATTCTCTAGGGAGGTTTCTCGATGCTGGTGAGGGGCTCTTGATCTAGGGAATTGGATCTGTGCTCCACTTCCCTGAGCTAAGCCTGAATACCTTCCATTCCCCCCCCCCACATGCGCTGTATAATCCTACGGGTTTAGCTCTCCCCCATGATTATAATAATAATAATCCAGTTACTGAATGCAAATCAGTGAGGTTTCTTGAAGCCGGTGAGGGACTCTTAATCAAAGGAGTGGTACGTGCTCTCCTTCTCCTTGGATCAAGCCTGGATGTCTCCCATTCCGCTCCATCTTAAATATAATGATGGAAATCATTAATAGAACTCTAATAAAATTGTCAAATTAAGACTGGTGGAGCCTAATAACCAGACGAAGCTTCCGTTCAGCGTAACACCAGTCATATTGTTCCAAGGAATCCAATAAGTGCATTTTTACCTATGTTAATATATTATACAATCTGCAGCAGCTATGTAGCCTTAACTTATAAGTTATCCTACTCCTCCTCCTCCTCCTCCTCAGATGCATCAATTATTAACTACTGGAGCTCCTCAAATGAGATATAGTCATGCTATTTCACTGGGGGGGGGGAGGGATACATAATTTTGAACATAAAATTGGCAAAGTAGTACAAACATACTCAATAACAACATGAACTTTCTTCTACATAGGATGGACCAGCGTTGAACGTTTGGAGCCTATCAGAAGAGGCTTTCCCAAGTTACCACTCGACAGTATGTAAGACTGACCAGAGGGATACCTGCCCATGCCGATAGCTACAGTGAACCTTTTCCTCAGCTACGGCACACCAGTGTTGAAAATCTGAAGCCGCTCGGTTGAGACATTCTCATGTTATAAATGAAAACCATGGAGTCTACCTTACTGGAGGAAAAAACAATTCAAACACTTCAAGACAGATCCTCGTGAGGTCTAACAAGGTCAAGCAAAGAGAAAGGAACACTGCATCAAGGTCAAGAAGCACAACAAACAAACTTGGAGGAAGACTGTAAGTAAACACGAGTGATTTAGGTCATCAACACTGCAGAGACAGAACAAACACGGAGAAACATAGTCAGCATACATGGAAGTCTTGGCTAAGCTGCATGAGAGACGCTGACCAAGCTGATTTATGCTGCATGTGCTGGTATGACTCCTGGACCAGCTACTTCACCTCCTCTTCTTGTTGCTGTTATTGATGTTGTTATTGTTGCTGCTGCTATTGAAGTTTCTGTTATTATTTCTGTTCTTGCTGTTGTTGGTACCGCTGTTGTTAATTTGCTGTTGTTACCATCGCACGCATGCATCAAAGAATGGACGGTTGAGGCTTGCGGGCCGCTATCAACAGATTGCTTGACCAGGCACTCACCAGGAAGGCCTGACCTCAAGTCGCTCTGCTAGGGAACAACAACCCTCGAATCCGGTTACAGGTATTTCAAATATTAAGGTAAAATGTTAAGTAAAACATACAAGAAACACTATCAATATTTTGATAGTGGAATACCAGTCGATATATTGATGGAAAACTAGACGATATATTGATGGAAAACTAGACGATATATTGGTGGAAAACTAGACGATATATTGGTGGAAAACTAGACGATATATTGGTGGAAAACTAGACGATATATTGATGGAATACTAGTCGATATATTGATGGAAAACTAGACGATATATTGATGGAAAACTAGACGATATATTGATGGAAAACTAGACGATATATTGGTGGAAAACTAGACGATATATTGGTGGAATACTAGACGATATATTGATGGAAAACTAGACGATATATTGATGGAAAACTAGACGATATATTGGTGGAATACTAGACGATATATTGATGGAAAACTAGACGATATATTGATGGAAAACTAGACGATATATTGATGGAAAACTAGACGATATATTGATGGAAAACTAGACGATATATTGGTGGAATACTAGACGATATATTGATGGAATACTAGACGATATATTGGTGGAATACTAGACGATATATTGATGGAATACTAGACGATATATTGATGGAATACTAGACGATATATTGATGGAATACTAGACGATATATTGATGGAATACTAGACGATATATTGATGGAATACTAGACGATATATTGATGGAATACTAGACGATATTTTGGTGGAATACTAGACGATATTTTGGTGGAATACTAGACGATATATTGATGGAATACTAGACGATATATTGATGGAATACTAGACGATATTTTGGTGGAATACTAGACGATATATTGATGGAATACTAGACGATATATTGGTGGAATACTAGACGATATACTGGTGGAATACTAGAAGGAAAACATGAAAAATTCTTATTCACTTCTGGAAAGTGTAGAGAAGTGGCAGTGGACTGATGAGGGTGGCATCCCGGGGAAGGGAGGTGGTACTAGACCAGGGCTAAACTGGCGGACCCGGGGTGCGAATCCGGACCTTCTGAGTGTTGTTGTTGGCCCGCGGGCTTCAGGAGAAAGCTTAGTTAAATAACCAGGTTCAGGATCAGGTGGTACACAAGAGCGGGATTAATACATTATTCTATCTGAATGGACTGTATACACTGAATGTAATACAGTATTCTATCATAGCTGAATACTGATATTTTCTTCCATTCAATGGTAATTTATATTAGTAATTATCACTTGTGCAATGAAGTTGACTTTTTTAGAATTTTGGAAAAAGTTTGGACAGACATGTGCTGGGAAGTCTGGCCACTCTGGCGCAACTTGGAATTTCGGTAAAGTTTATACATTTGTGTTTGTGTAAGGTATGATTTCGGGTTTTCTCATTTTCTTTTTAACAAGTTTGATTTTAATTTGCTGTGCCCACCTCTTTTATAAATAGGAACGTTGGTGGGGTATTTAGTATTAAATCATCTTGTGATCAAATTCTTCACATTAACGTTTAATCAAATTGGTTAAAAAAAATTTCCTCATTCTGGCTGTTCCAAATTTACGTTTAGTGGACATAAAACGTTGTTTATTGTGATAAATACAGATAATTTCAGTAATAAATACATTTCTTAATACAGAGGACAACTGCTCCACTAAGCTTGCCTTTATTAAAGTAAATTGATATTTTCATATTTATTATGCTATTATTTTAGTCTAAATATGACTTCTAGTTTTTGGGGTTTTTAATGCTCCAGATATTTATTTCCATATCAAATGATTTTGCTAAAGTCATATCTTTTTAAAGGAGACATGACATGTTCAAAAAGAAGAAAGTTTGATGATGAAAATCGTTGTTTGAAGGAAGAATTGTAACAGCAGTTATGTTGTGTCTTCCCACAAGCACCTCTAACACACTTGGTCTCATATGTAGTGAAACAATTGCCTTAGTGAACATCAGTAATATGAAACGCCATTACTTTTTTTACATAATGAAACATTATGAAAAAAATGTATCAGAACCTCTGCATACATTGGTACTTGTCCAAGTGGACCTTTGCTCACAGTAGTTGAGTAGCACAACGACGTAAAATAAATGAGCATGAACATTGAGTACAACTTCGCTACCTCTTCTTCCCTCCTCGATGACACGCGGAGTCACAGTCAACAAAAACCTGGAGAACCACTATGACGCCTTCAAACTTCAGAACAGCGCCATGACAGTGACGTAAAGCGGAACTACTTACTACTACATACAGATAACGAACAAGATATATGGAACAGATTTAACACAAACATTAAACATTAAGAAGGAAGATGAAGAATTAGACATTTGCAACATCTGGGTATCTTGTAGACGTTTCGCCATGCAGTGGCTTTATCAATACAGTGATATAATTTAAAAAATGTAGAATTGGTGAAGTTGGTGAAGAGCACCGCAGTCTTGAAAGAACTGCGACACCACCATGCCTGCGACACCACCATGCCTGCGACACCACCATGCCTGCATAACCGACTGACTTACAGCCAGGAAACAAGAGTGGTACTCAACAGTGAGAGGTCTCAGTGCCAGCACTCACAAAATCGTAAAAGTACGATTGCAAAACACCACAGAACGGATGGGGCTTGAATCCATGGTAAGTGAGTCCTAAAATTTACAGGCCAATATTTTTTTTTTAAGAGGCATGACGTAATGAGCGGGGTTCCTCAGGGATACGACTAACGTACAACGATTTTTTGATGACACCAAGCTAGGAAAAGTGTAGCATACAAAAAATATAGAGTATTCAAAGTAATGTAGACAAACTGGCTCTGTGGTCGGAGAGCTGAGGGACTGAATACCTCAAACTCATCTTCTGCCGTTCTTCTCTGTGCTGGACTGAAGAAGCTACTAGCTGGCGGAACTTTCTGGTCCTATACAGACCATTCTCAGTATGGGACTGATTAACTCACCGAGTAGCTAAACGTTTCCACAATAAAGATACCCAAGTGTTGCACATGTGTGTTATTTATCAACTTGTGGGTTCTCCGAGCCAATTATCTACAAGGTCAGTGTAGGTTAAGTTAGGGAGGACAGGAAGGTGTTGTCTATTACCCTCAATCTTAGTCAACGTTCACTAAACCCATAAAACTGTCATACATTTAACGAAGTCAACGGATTCCTAATTTTTACAGTATTTGTATCAGGACAGACAGTTGACAACGAAGCAATCAAATCAATAACATTAAGAGTGTTTAAGTAGAGAGCTGTGACAGTCGAAGCAGAACGGGTTGTGTATTGACAGTTCCACACACCTGTGTGTACCAGTCAACACACACCTAATTTAGTAGATATATTTGAAACCCACGTCTTCCACCCCCTTCCATCTCTCCTGTAAATTCCATGCCTTTCTTTCAATATAATATAGTATAGATTTACCCGGTTTTCATGGCAGCATTAGCTGGAGAGAGCCTTCTGCTTTACTATCCTCGACTCATACACCAGTGATATACACGACAGTCTTCGATCTAGGTAGATACAGATAGTTGTTCTCAGGAGATAGTCTCGGTGTGATTCCCGTGTACTCTCATGTGGTGAACTGTACTGAGCACCACCAGCACGTACAACACACCACTTACCTGTACTGAGCACCACCAGCACGTACAACACACCACTTACCTGTACTGAGCACCACCAGCACGTACAACACTCCTTACTTGTACTGAGCACCACCAGCACGTACAACACACCACTTACCTGTACTGAGCACCACCAGCAAGTACAACACACCACTTACCTGTACTGAGCACCACCAGCACGTACAACACACCACTTACCTGTACTGAGCACCACCAGCACGTACAACACACCACTTACCTGTACTGAACACCACAAGCACGTACAACACACCACTTACCTGTACTGAGCACCACCAGCACGTACAACACTCCTTACCTGTACTGAGCACCACCAGCACGTACAACACTCCTTACCTGTACTGAGCACCACCAGCACGTACAACACACCTCTTACCTGTACTGAGCACCACCAGCACGTACAACACACCTCTTACCTGTACTGAGCACCACCAGCACGTACAACACACCACTTACCTGTACTGAGCACCACCAGCACGTACAACACTCCTTACCTGTACTGAGCACCACCAGCACGTACAACACACCTCTTACCTGTACTGAGCACCACCAGCACGTACAACACACCACTTACCTGTACTGAGCACCACCAGCACGTACAACACTCCACTTACCTGTACTGAGCACCACCAGCACGTACAACACTCCTTACCTGTACTGAGCACCACCAGCACGTACAACACACCACTTACCTGTACTGAGCACCACCAGCACGTACAACACTCCACTTACCTGTACTGAGCACCACCAGCACGTACAACACACCACTTACCTGTACTGAGCACCACCAGCACGTACAACACACCACTTACCTGTACTGAGCACCACCAGCACGTACAACACTCCACTTACCTGTACTGAGCACCACCAGCACGTACAACACACCACTTACCAGTACTGAGCACCACCAGCACGTACAACACACCACTTACCTGTACTGAGCACCACCAGCACGTACAACACTCCACTTACCTGTACTGAGCACCACCAGCACGTACAACACACCACTTACCTGTACTGAGCACCACCAGCACGTACAACACTCCACTTACCTGTACTGAGCACCACCAGCACGTACAACACTCCACTTACCTGTACTGAGCACCACCAGCACGTACAACACTCCACTTACCTGTACTGAGCACCACCAGCACGTACAACACTCCACTTACCTGTACTGAGCACCACCAGCACGTACAACACACCACTTACCTGTACTGAGCACCACCAGCACGTACAACACACCACTTACCTGTACTGAGCACCACCAGCACGTACAACACACCACTTACCTGTACTGAGCACCACCAGCACGTACAACACTCCACTTACCTGTACTGAGCACCACCAGCACGTACAACACTCCACTTACCTGTACTGAGCACCACCAGCACGTACAACACACCACTTACCTGTACTGAGCACCACCAGCACGTACAACACTCCACTTACCTGTACTGAGCACCACCAGCACGTACAACACACCACTTACCTGTACTGAGCACCACCAGCACGTACAACATACCACTTACCTGTACTGAGCACCACCAGCACGTACAACACACCACTTACCTGTACTGAGCACCACCAGCACGTACAACACACCACTTACCTGTACTGAGCACCACCAGCACGTACAACACACCACTTACCTGTACTGAGCACCACCAGCACGTACAACATACCACTTACCTGTACTGAGCACCACCAGCACGTACAACATACCACTTACCTGTACTGAGCACCACCAGCACGTACAACACTCCACTTACCTAGAAAAAAAAATTGCAATTAATCACAAGTGCATAATTTAAAACGCCGTGTTCCCACTCTTTTAAAACGCCGTGTTCCCACTTTTAAAACGCCGTGTTCCCACTCTTTTAAAACGCCGTGTTCCCACTCTTTTAAAACGCCGTGTTCCCACTCTTTTAAAACGCCGTGTTCCCACTCTTTTAAAACGCCGTGTTCCCACTCTTTTAAAACGCCGTGTTCCCACTCTTTTAAAATGCCGTGTTCCCAGTCTCTTAAAATGCCGTGTTTCCACTCTTTTAAAACGCCGTGTTCCCACTCTTTTAAAATGCCGTGTTCCCACTTCTTAAAACGCCGTGTTTCCACTTTTTTTAAAATGCCGTGTTCCCATTCTCTTAAAACGCCGTGTTTCCACTTTTTTAAAACGCCGTGTTCCCACTCTTTTAAACGCCGTGTTCCCACTCTTTTAAACGCCGTGTTCCCACTCTTTTAAAATGCCGTGTTCCCTCCCTTCATATTTTGCAGATCTGAAGAATACAGAGAGAATATTGATATACATTTGACAGGTATCGAGAGTTTCCCGTCTCTTGACTCCCACCATCAATTTAGACCTCAATTATAAGAAGCATTAAAAAAAAAAAAGAATATTTCCTGGACAATGTGAGAAATATAATAATGAATAGTTGTAAATTACTAAAGGTAAGGGTTTGTGTTTACTGGTTAAGATTATTATTCCCAGGGCGGTACAACCCCCACACCTGCTGCTTCACTCCTCTCACTATACATGTATGCTGAGAGGGATTAAAGTATTCTTGCTGCTGGTGAAAGGGGTTACCATGCAGTCTTAATGGCCTGGTGTACGAGCCTGGTCCATGGCCGGGCTCCGAGAGTACTACGACTCTCGAAACTCATCAAAGGTATATCAAAGATAGTCGGTAGGTTTTAAGCTTCATTAAAACTTCACCAGGGAAGGGGATATTTTTTCTGAATTATACTTTTTTTTTTGCATTTCTGTAGGAAAGTTAAATTATTTTTTAAACTAATGTTGTAACTTTACATAATAGTAAGTTTATTTAGGTACAGGTGCACATAAGCACAATTATCATACATAGTAACATGTTTAAATTACCCATTAGCATAACCCAAAAAAGTCAGTGACTAAATTCCATTTGGTAATTTAAAGTAATTGTTTTTACGCGGGTTTATAATTACTGTTTGGCGTCTAGGACGAGGACACAGAAATTTAACACTAAATTTTATTCACACTTACATATTTCTCAGTATTATAGAGTTGTCCATAACATCTAGAAAAAATTCGTTTTCTCTTAATCAAAAACAAGTGTTGGTGTTGTCAGGGGTAACTACTGCCTGCGCCACACCTCACCCATGTTCAGCAATTAAGTTTATTTAAACGCAGGTAAACGTAAGTACAGTTATCATACAGTATAACATTACCTAGGATAACCCAAAAAGTCAGAGTGACTTGTTTCCACTTGTTTGGATATTTTTTTTTAACTCCAATGGAAATAAACCACTGACTTTTTTTTCAGGTTATCGTAGGTAATGTACACACATGTTAAACTTTGTATGATAATTATACTTATGTGTACCAGTATCTAGATGTACCAGCCACCCAGGATAATCCAAGGAAGTCGGTGCGTCATCGAGGACTCTTGTCTTATTTCCATTGTGGTCCTTCAATCTGTTCCGTAGAATGCGACCCAAACGAGTCGACTAGCACCCAGGTACCTACTTGTTAGGTGAACAGGGACAGCAGGTGTCAGGAAACATGACCACTATTTCCACCCGTACCGGGCACTGAACCACGGACACTCAGTGTGTAAGGCAAGTGGATTATTAAATTCATGGGTTAGCGTTAAACCCGTAGGGGTCATACAGCCCTTGGGGTAATGCGAGGCATTCAGGTTCGATTAAATGAAGGGGAGGAAGCACAGGTTCAATTCCTCGGATCAACAGTCCCTCACCGGCATCACGTAACCGGAGATGATCGCTCCCTCGGCCTGGTCCCAGACCAGGCCTCCTGGTTGCTGACCTGATCAATCAGGCTGTTGGTGCCCACTATCCACAGATCAAAGCGCGCAATACAGCCCAGCTGTTCAGGAATTTGAGTAATTTATCGAGTTCCCACTGGACAGCCAGGGATCTGCTGGTAATCCCCCTTATGCATGAAGGGTGTTGAAGAGTCGTTGTTCCTTATCACTTATTGAGTTCTCTCTCAGGGTACTCATCGCTCCCTTGATTTTCACTGGAAGTATTCTGCACCGTCTGACATGCCTCTAGTGTTTAAAAGTAGTAATTTTGGTGCGCAGTTTTAGGATCAAACATTCCAGGTATAGATTATGATGTATAATTCTTGCCTACGTTCCATGAAGAACAGTTTGAGGGACTTCAAGCATTCCCAGTATGATATTTAGGTAGCTGACAGAGTTTGTATCAGTTGTGAAGATTCTCTGTACATTTTTCAGCTCGGCAATTTCGCCTGCCCTGAAGGGGCCGTTAGTACACAGCGATACTCCAGCGTAGAGAACAAGTGGCCTGAAGAGTGCTATCATTGGCTTGGCATCTCTTATTTTAAAAGTTTTAATTATCATGTCCATCATTTTCTTTGCGCTTGCTATAACATTATTGTGCTCTTTGAACATGGAATCTTGTGTCACTCCCAGGTCTCTCTGAGTGATTTGAGTGTCTTGTACTCAGATGTTCTTTTTATTTCCTCCATCCTTCAGTAACGAAGTGATGAAATTTGTCCTCAATGAACATTATATTGTCGTCAGCAGCACACTGGAAGACTTTGTTTATATCAGCTTGCTGTGTCACTGTGTCGTGTATAGATGCCACTTTCACACAAATTCGACGCCATGATTTGTTCCTGCCCTCCTCGTGTATATATACCGACTCATTGACCTTCGTGTGTTAGTGTGTGACATGTCGGACCAAAACGTTGTCGAAAGGTTCTTTCTCCTATTTGAAAGTTATCTGTGTATTTGTTCCAGTCACGGTATTGTGCCTTTTTGTTCTAGTTTTTTTCCCCTATCTATGTAGGATATGAAAATGAGAAGTATTATTATTCTTTGATTTCTATTTGTTAGGAAGTTAAATATCCATCTGCACACCTTTCCAGTTCTTCCTGTTACACGCATTCTGTGCGCAATTACCTCATGGTCGCACTTATCTTTAAAGGCTTTTTCAAAGTCGGTGTACACTACATCTGAAATTTGTTTGTCTTCCAGTGTATCCAAGATTGTGTCGTAGTGGTCTGGCAATTGCAAAAAGCAGGAGCGACCTATTCTGAACCCGTGTTGATCGGGGTTGTGCAACTGCTGTGATTCCATGTGACTGGTAATCCTGATTCTTAAAACCCATACAAAAATCTTGATAATATGGGACTTCATCTCTATTGGTCATGAGTTTTTCTTTTTTTTTAACTGCTTTACTGCCACCTTAATGGAGTGGGGCAGTCTCAGTGGTGTTTAATGACTGTGGAATGACTCGTGTCAAGGCTCCTCCGTAGAATATGGTACATGATAATAGCTTCTTGCACATATTGATCAATATGAAGATCCAAGAGTCTAGACCTGGGTCAAAGTGCAGGGGCAGGCAATCAATGGTATCTTTGAAGTCAAATGGGGTTAGGGCTCAGTCAAATACTATGGAGATGTCTGAAGCGTTTTGCGTCTTATTCATGACGAACTCGTCTGGGTCGTTAATCCTTTGGCTGATTAATAAATAAGTGAACACAGAGTCGCATTGGTACTTACGTGTTTCATACATTTATAAATAAAAATTTTTTGTTGTCGTCAGAATATGTATCATTCCTCTAATCAAGGGCTCGATACTATATGTTTTTGACCTGAGTTTTGCATTTTACAAGTACTTTGAATTTTTCTCAATTTCATTTATGGCTTCTTGCCTCCCCTGTTTCTCCTGGACTCTGCATGATGCATTCAGTTTGATCTCAACAGTTTCCATCTCTAGCCAGTGTTACTTTTCGTTCTTCAGAAAGTCTGCTGCCGTTGAGGAGCTCTGTTATTCGTCATCTTCGCCTATTGAAGGCACGCCTCTTCCTTTCCAACCTGCACATTCTCCTCCTCCTCCTCAGTGATGGCATGTGTCTGGAGCATACTTCTAGCACCACTGAATTACTGACTCAAGTCCTTGTTTATCATAGCATCTTTCCAGCATATTTCAGTCAGCTGACGATTTATTAACTTCCACTTGATTTTCTTGTTAAAATTAAATTTGTTACACTTATCTTCTTGATTGTGTTTTGTTGATTAGGACCAGTGACCGTGCATGTCTGAAGTTCTGTTACAATAAGTAGGTCAATCACTCAACCAAGAGGAAAAAATGCATGTAAAATCTTACAGTGTTTCCGCCTGTTAATAATGATGACTTGCTGCCTTGTGTTTTATTCTTAATAATGTTTGTCTTCCTTCCTCCTCTTCTGCCGTCTCCTACACTTCTTCCCTCCTTCCCTATTTTACCAAAATGTCTCTCAACCATGCTGAACATTCTTTATTTTATTACTACTATCCCTGCTACTATTGCTAGTAGCAGTATGACTGTCACTACTACAACAACCACTATTACTACCACCTCCACCACAACTATTACCATTATTACTGCACGACCAACACCACCACTACTACTACTACTACCACCATTATTCTATTACTACCCCTCCAGCATCAATCAGCACAACCATCACCACCACAACGTCACACACTCCCACACAACTCACAAGGCGTCATTCGAGGAGATAGTTTCCACTTTCTCGGGAGAAAATCCTCCTGCATGATGGATGTGGATGATGAGTTGATGGTCATGCTGACAGCAGTGAGAAGTGAAGAGGGTTACCCACCTACCACACAAACACGTACATGTACACACACGTGGATGTATGCATGTGTATACATGGATACGTACATGAGTGCGCACACATGGATGCATGCACGTGTGAACACACTGTAAGGACTCTACGAGATAAGCCAAAATGATGTGAACCTGACAACTCTGGAAAACAGCAGGACCAGGGGAGACATGATTAAGATATACAAGATCCTCAGAGAAATGGATAGAGCAGACAAGAACAAGTTGTTTTATCTAGTAAAACATTCTCTGAGTACAAGATGTGTGAGCAAGAAACTAGAGTACAGAAAAGTTAGAGGTTCTGATGGTTTATGGCCACTGCAGTGGTCATGAGCCATATATAATGTCCTGAATTGGTAAAACTGGTCAATTAGCAAGAACTCATTTAAAATTAAGCCCTTTCATTTATGTTAATGTAAAAATTAATAATTTCGTACCAAAAGAACCTTAGAAAACTTACCTAACTTTATTATAACAAGAGCAATTTAATTTAGCCTAATCCAACTAAATATATTTAAGTTTACAATAATTTAATAATAAACAAACACAATGAAATATATTTTTTTCGTAATGTTCAGAATTTTTAGGAAATTATCGCATGTACAAATTTTCGCTTGCCTTATTTGGCAAGGAGAGCGTTGATATTTAAGTCAAAATAACAAGTTTTACATATTTGACACATTTATATACATACGTTTTTAATTCATTCGCTTGATCTTCCTTTTAACAAAAGACAATTTGAGTGGTATCAAGAGAGTGGGTCAACTGATGACACTGTTTCTTCATCGTAATATTTTTCCCTGTATATTGTAACTTCACTAATTTGTTACACCACAAACTCGGTTTTGATTCTGCAATTATAAATTATTTTACCGTGACTTCTTTTTCCGCTCTATTATTTCCGTTTTAATTTTTTACGAAACATTTCTTAGGGCAAGAGACTTCCAGCGGTTCTCTCTCCTCAGTCTGTTAACCCCTTCAGGGGCCAGTTGCCAGGTCTTGTGTATCAGTTCTACCCTCCACAATATCAGGTGTACAATAAACTGACCGATTCGCGGCAAAATCTGAAAACCTAATTTTTTCTCTATGACTACAATATTTACTGAAAACTATGATTTCATTGATTTGGCAGGTTTCATTTGTCGGACCACAGAGTGATCTTTACTGCCGAACTTTTTACCACAGACAGACACAGACTTCGCAATACTTTAAAAACAGCGCAAGTTTGTTACTGTGCCTGATTGTATGTTTGCGCTGACAGCAATACAGACTGGGGTTGCAAAAGTAACTTCAAAACGTGATTTATATATTAAATGTAAGTGGAACACTGGGTCAACCTTTAAAATGCGTGTGGTAAAATTAATGAGAAGAATAAAAACGGAAGAGGATACAGTCAGTCTACAGGATGACTTGCACAGATTGCCAAAGCAGCCATTACTAACGACCAGTAATGGCTGCACCATAGACAAACGCCACCAGGATGGACGACCACCTCACACACACGTAAAAAAAAAATGCAGTAGGCCTATTGGCCCATGCCAGGCAAGTCTAAGTGTCATTCACCCACAGCCACTCGTGTATTCGTCTAACCTATATTTAGAGCTACCTATAGTTCTTGCCTCAATGACGCTACCTGGAACATTGTTCATTATTATTGTAATCAAAAAGATGCGCTAAACCTACAAAGGTCATACAGCAGAACTCTGTTCAACTGATCTACAATTCTATTGCCAAACCAGTACTTCCCCATATATTCTTTCTACATCTAAATTTCTCCAACTTGAATACATTGCTGCGAGTCCTCTCTATTAGATAAACACTATTCATATCCCTTGATTTATTCCTGCTTTCCACTTGCAAACTTCAATCATATCTCCAGTAATTCTACGCCTTTCTAAAGATTAAGTTCAGAGCCTTCAACCTATTTTCGCAGGAAAGGTTACTGATGTATGGAATTAACTAAATCCTTCTCCGTACATTTTCCAGCGCCTGTTAGTTATGTGACATGCCTGACCGTACTCAGGAGTCCAGGAAATATTATAACATAAATAAGAATTAAATAGATGTATTAATTTCTGAAGATAATCTGGGGTACCGTCCGTCCAGCAGCTAGGCTGCCAAGTGTTGGTCGTAACATGTTGTTTACCGTCCAGCAGCTAGGCTGCCAAGTGTTGGTCATAACATGTTGTTTACCGTCCAGCAGCTAGGCTGCCAAGTGTTGGTCATAACATGTTGTTTACCGTCCAGCAGCTAGGCTGCCAAGTGTTGGTCATAACATGTTGTTTACCGTCCAGCAGCTAGGCTGCCAAGTGTTGGTCGTAACATGTTGTTTACTTACAACTTAGTCACTGCTATACTTATGGGCTCTAAAATTATATTTAGGTTAGGCCATTCTATCATGATCATGCAAGAGTATATGGCTGTCGTAAAATAACCTATGAAAATTTAGTGTTTTAATATGGGATGAGCAAGTTTTATCAGGGGGGAAAATAACATTGTCTTTCTTTGCTAATTTTTCTGATTAATTTTGTAACTGGATGATTTTTACAGAGCAGTTCAGGTTAAAATTTATTAAATAGTTGTAAAGTAATGTTATGAGAGACATTCAGAGCTTAATGTTGTGTATAAAGTGTGAGGATCTTCAAAATATTTTCATTATTCTAACACTTTATATTTTAAATGCTAAAAATTAATGGTTAGGGAACTGACAATTATTTATTTCAATCATACTTATGTAGTGCTAGAAAGTAGAGTAAGATAAGTGTGAGAAGACAGGACTAAGCTATGTGTGAGCAGCCATCAGTCAGGTGTAGAGCTTGACGCTCCACGATGATCCCCATTATCTCCACCTGGGCACGTGGTGTGTTAATATTTGTTAAGTTTTAGGGAATTTATAAAAGACCTGAGAACAGTTCGGAAAGACTAGAGCATTCCCGAAGCTGCAGGATGGAAAATGTCAGTCTTGTAATGGCATGGGAGTGAAGGTGGGGATGTAACCTCTTTGTACAGAGTGATCTTGTAATGTGTAACTTACCTAGGCTATTGACACCTATGGGTACGTTAATTACAGGTTTAGTTATTTGTTTTTATGACTTGTAATTTTTATGATAATGCTATGGAAACATAAGAGAGTAATGTTAAATTTGTTGCACTGTACGACTGTGCAAGATTATACCAACCAACTCTGAGTTAACTTTCATTTTCCCCACTACCAGGATCCCCGAGTCTGATAGTGAATCATACATATATTAATAACCACATGATTTCCATAAGGTACATTTGTAATGGTGGCAGCACAGCCCATCTATCATTATTATCTGACATTTATAATGGCATCAACTACTATTAATCTGTAATGCTGGCAGTGAGTTATTAATCAATATTTATAATCATTGTTATAAGCCAACCTCCTCATTCATAACAATCTGAAGGTTGAAGATTAAGACACATGCGCAACAGTTATGGTCTGGAACGATCGTTCCAGACCATGGAACTGAACTCTTCTCCAAGCTGAGAGACTGACCACCTCAAATACTCTTTCTCCAAGGTTGATGGAATGATAACATCATCTTTACTTCACTACTACTACAACTACTATCTCTGTATTTAACTGAAGAAGCCTACTGTGTAGGCAACACGTTTCATCAATAAAGATACTCAACTGTTGCACATGTGTCTTAATCTTCAATTTGTCGGAATTTTATACCTGTGACTAGTTGCCAGGTGTGAGGGCAGGCTTCTCCACACCGTCTTATAACTACGACACATGTCCACACTGCTAACCTCAACAACACATGATTCCACGCCAAACTGTCGACTGTTTTTTTTTACAGCAACGCACGGATGAAGGAGAGATTCTTGGATAAACTAGAGATAAACCAAATTTCGATCACACGTACAAAAAAAAAAAGAGTATTTATGCTGTTCGTCTGAAGTGTTAGTTTCCACTGTACAACACTTGCCGTCTTCACAACACGTGCGACACTTGCCGTCTTCACAACACGTGCGACACTTGCCGTCTTCACAACACGTGCGACACTTGCCGTCTTCACAACACGTGCGACACTTGCCGTCTTCACAACACGTGCAACACTTGCCGTCTTCACAACACGTGCAACACTTGCCGTCTTCACAACACGTGCAACACTTGCCGTCTTCACAACACGTGCAACACTTGCCGTCTTCACAACACGTGCGACACTTGCCGTCTTCACAACACGTGCGACACTTGCCGTCTTCACAACACGTGCAACACTTGCCGTCTTCACAACACGTGCGACACTTGCCGTCTTCACAACACGTGCGACACTTGCCGTCTTCACAACACGTGCGACACTTGCCGTCTTCACAACACGTGCGACACTTGCCGTCTTCACAACACGTGCGACACTTGCCGTCTTCACAACACGTGCAACACTTGCCGTCTTCACAACACGTGCGACACTTGCCGTCTTCACAACACGTGCGACACTTGCCGTCTTCACAACACGTGCGACACTTGCCGTCTTCACAACACGTGCGACACTTGCCGTCTTCACAACACGTGCGACACTTGCCGTCTTCACAACACGTGCAACACTTGCCGTCTTCACAACACGTGCGACACTTGCCGTCTTCACAACACGTGCGACACTTGCCGTCTTCACAACACGTGCGACACTTGCCGTCTTCACAACACGTGCAACACTTGCCGTCTTCACAACACGTGCGACACTTGCCGTCTTCACAACACGTGCGACACTTGCCGTCTTCACAACACGTGCCGTCTTCACAACACGTGCAACACTTGCCGTCTTCACAACACGTGCAACACTTGCCGTCTTCACAACACGTGCTACACTTGCCGTCTTCACAACACGTGCGACACTTGCCGTCTTCACACGACGTGCAACACTTGCCGTCTTCACACGACGTGCAACACTTGCCGTCTTCACAACACGTGCAACACTTGCCGTCTTCACACGACGTGCAACACTTGCCGTCTTCACACGACGTGCAACACTTGCCGTCTTCACACGACGTGCAACACTTGCCGTCTTCACAACACGTGCAACACTTGCCGTCTTCACAACACGTGCAACACTTGCCGTCTTCACACGACGTGCAACGCTTGCCGTCTTCACACGACGTGCAACGCTTGCCGTCTTCACACGACGTGCAACGCTTGCCGTCTTCACACGACGTGCAACGCTTGCCGTCTTCACACGACGTGCAACGCTTGCCGTCTTCACACGACGTGCAACGCTTGCCGTCTTCACACGACCTGCAACGCTTGCCGTCTTCACACGACGTGCAACGCTTGCCGTCTTCACACGACCTGCAACGCTTGCCGTCTTCACACGACCTGCAACGCTTGCCGTCTTCACACGACCTGCAACACTTGCCGTCTTCACACGACGTGCAACACTTGCCGTCTTCACAACACGTGCAACACTTGCCGTCTTCACAACACGTGCAACACTTGCCGTCTTCACACGACGTGCAACACTTGGCGTCTTCAAAACACGTGCGACACTTGCCGTCTTCACAACACGTGCGACACTTGCCGTCTTCACAACACGTGCAACACTTGCCGTCTTCACAACACGTGCAACACTTGCCGTCTTCACAACACGTGCAACACTTGCCGTCTTCACACGACGTGCAACACTTGCCGTCTTCACAACACGTGCGACACTTGCCGTCTTCACACGACGTGCAACACTTGCCGTCTTCACAACACGTGCAACACTTGCCGTCTTCACACGACGTGCAACACTTGGCGTCTTCACAACACGTGCGACACTTGCCGTCTTCACAATTTAGTTGGCTAGCAGGCAAGAGTGATGGAAAGAGGAGTGGCAACAGCAGTGTAGGAAGTGAAGAGTGATAAATATGGGACGGAGGTTGAATGAGTCCCTCGCGAGCATGGCAAAGGTACTGATTACAAGATGGAAGTGGGAACTGAGGGGTTGAATAGTTTCAAATGCAGTATTAGGGGCAGTATTTGTGGTCATGAGGTGGCAGGAGGAGAGTGATTGGTGGAATGATATGAGTGGGTAATATAGTGAAAAAGTGGAGTCATGAGTTTTACAAGCAGAAGTGTTATAAGAGTAAAATAGGAAAAGTAAAATAGTACAAAGTTCTCAAAGGCAGATAGAGTGGAGAGGCACTGCCAAAATTTAACAAAAAAAAATTCACAGTAAACAAGTTAAAAAGCCTAGGAAAATAGGATTTCAGTAAAAACAGAGTAGGGATTATAAGGGAGATGGAGTATTGGGTAGATGGCGAGTTTTTAGAACTTTAAATGTTAAGGAAAAAGTGTTGGAGTGGTTGGTACTTTTGTTTAATAAATGTATGAAAGAGGGGAAGGTACCTAGGGATTGGCAGAGAGCATGTATAGTCCCTTTATATAAAGGGAAAGGGGACAAAAGAGACTGTAAAAATTATAGAGGAATAAGCTTACTGAGTATACCAGGAAAAGTGTACGGTAGGGTTATAATTGAAAGAATTAGAGGTAAGACAGAATGTAGGATTGCGGATGAGCAAGGAGGTTTTAGAGTGGGTAGGGGATGTGTAGATCAGGTGTTTACATTGAAGCATATATGTGAACAGTATTTAGATAAAGATAGGGAAGTTTTTATTGCATTTATGGATTTAGAAAAGGCATATGATAGAGTGGATAGAGGAGCAATGTGGCAGATGTTGCAAGTATATGGAATAGGTGGTAAGTTATTAAATGCTGTAAAGAGTTTTTATGAGGATAGTGAGGCTCAGGTTAGGGTGTGTAGAAGAGAGGGAGACTACTTCCCGGTAAAAGTAGGTCTTAGACAGGGATGTGTAATGTCACCATGGTTGTTTAATATATTTATAGATGGGGTTGTAAAGGAAGTAAATGCTAGGGTGTTTGGGAGAGGGGTGGGATTAAATTATGGGGAATCAAATTCAAAATGGGAATTGACACAGTTACTTTTTGCTGATGATACTGTGCTTATGGGAGATTCTAAAGAAAAATTGCAAAGGTTAGTGGATGAGTTTGGGAATGTGTGTAAAGGTAGAAAGTTGAAAGTGAACATAGAAAAGAGTAAGGTGATGAGGGTGTCAAATGATTTAGATAAAGAAAAATTGGATATCAAATTGGGGAGGAGGAGTATGGAAGAAGTGAATGTTTTCAGATACTTGGGAGTTGACGTGTCGGCGGATGGATTTATGAAGGATGAGGTTAATCATAGAATTGATGAGGGAAAAAAGGTGAGTGGTGCGTTGAGGTATATGTGGAGTCAAAAAACGTTATCTATGGAGGCAAAGAAGGGAATGTATGAAAGTATAGTAGTACCAACACTCTTATATGGGTGTGAAGCTTGGGTGGTAAATGCAGCAGCGAGGAGACGGTTGGAGGCAGCGGAGATGTCCTGTTTAAGGGCAATGTGTGGTGTAAATATTATGCAGAAAATTCGGAGTGTGGAAATTAGGAGAAGGTGTGGAGTTAATAAAAGTATTAGTCAGAGGGCAGAAGAGGGGTTGTTGAGGTGGTTTGGTCATTTAGAGAGAATGGATCACAGTAGAATGACATGGAAAGCATATAAATCTATAGGGGAAGGAAGGCGGGGTAGGGGTCGTCCTCGAAAGGGTTGGAGAGAGGGGGTAAAGGAGGTTTTGTGGGTAAGGGGCTTGGACTTCCAGCAAGCGTGCGTGAGCGTGTTGGATAGGAGTGAATGGAGACGAATGGTACTTGGGACCTGACGATCTGTTGGAGTGTGAGCAGGGTAATATTTAGTGAGGGGATTCAGGGAAACCGGTTATTTTCATATAGTCGGACTTGAGTCCTG